>NW_017670423.1:18139-321454 GCF_001879085.1 Nicotiana attenuata
AGGGTTTAGGACTTAAAATCCCATGTTTTACACTTTAGCCCCTGAAATTTACGCTTCCCACCGCGGTTTCACCGCGATCGCGGTGGAACCGCGGCCAAACGCCCTCGCGGATTCTTCATTCTTCAGAAACTGCCTTCCACCGCGGTTCTGCCGCGGTTCTGCCGCGGTCGCGGCAAAACCGCGGTTTTTCACCCTGTTCCGTTTGGAATTTGGAAAAACGTAAAACATAAAAGTTGTAGCCCTTTGAGTTAGCTTTCCAACTATATATTGTGGAGCCCATATGGAGTTCTGAGCAAAAAGTTATGTCTATTTTACTAGACAGTGCGCAATATGCCTCCTCAAGTCTTCGTTCGTACTTAATTATCAAATTTGACCCCCGAACACGATCCCGGCTTAATTCCTTGAGCTTTTACTCAGACTTCAAAGCTTCAAATCACTTAAATTCATTCCATAACATCTATATAGCTCGGAATCACACCTACAAGGCATAAAACACACAATTAGTGCAAAACACTAGCGATTAAAGTGCAAACTCAATTAAAGTGCAGTAAATTCGAGTGTAATAAGCGACTAAAATATGCAATTATAGCCTATCATCAATAACCTCCGCTTCTGCGAAAATAACATTGCCAGAAATCTCCCGCACCTGCGGATGCCAAATCCCGCTTTTGCGAAGCCATACGCACATGCGGTTCAAAATTTTGCATATGCGCGTACGTAAGTGCACTTCATAATCCGCTCCTGCGGTCTTCCTCACCCAGCTACTTCTCGCTTCTCTGACTCCACCGTTGTTCCTGCGACTATCGCACCTGCACAAACTAGCTGTAGGTGCGGTCATACATGAATCAGAAACCTTCAGCTATGCAACATGAAATGAAATGATCCGAAATCGATCCGAAACACGCCCGAGCCTTTCGGGGCCCCATCCAAACATACCAACAAGTCACATAACATCACACGAACCTAATCGAGGCCTCAAAGCACACATAAAAACATCGAAACGACGAATCACATCTCAATTCAAAATCATTGAACTTTGAAAGTTCAACTTCCATAACCGATGCTGAAACCTACCAAATCACGTCCGATTGACCTCAAATTTTGCACACAAGTCACATTTGACATTACGGACCTGTTCCAACTTCCGGAATCCAAATCCGACCCTAATATCAAAAAGTCCACTCCCGGTCAAACTTTCCAAAATTCTAACTTTCGTCATTTCAAGCCAAATTCTACCACGGATCTCCAAATCACAATCCGAACGCGCTCCTAAGTCAAAAATTACCCAACAGAGCCAACAGAACCATTAGAAATCCAACGCTAGGTCAAATACTAATAAGTCAAAACTTGGTCGGACCTTTCAAATTTAAAGCTTCAAGCTGAGATCCTTTTTCCAAATCTATTCCGAATAACCTGAAAATCAAAACCGACGATTCACATAAGTCATAATACATCATAGAGAGCTACTCATGCCCTCAAACAACCGAGCGAAGTGCAAAATGCTCAAAACGACTCAGTCGTTCGTTACAATATAATTTTTAAGGAAAATCTATATTAAATAATTGAATTGGGCTAAATTTAGAAGAAGCTTGAATAAATAACTACTTTTCGCTAGAATTTGTCCATACGGAAAAATTGTTACCAGGCGAAAATATACAAGAGGAATTGGCATTTCTAGCATTAGATTACGTTTGGCGAAAGCAACCAAAAATTGATATAGTGTAGCTAAATTTCAAACAAAAAAAAAAAAAAAAAAAAAAAAAAAAAAACTACTTCCCTTCTTTATTTTCTCTCCTCGTAATCCCTCTCTACCTCTCTTTGTTTCCCCCCTCTCCTTCTCTTTTCCCATATTTTTCTTTCTATCTCTCATCTATCTAGCCAATCGATTGAAGATTGATTGTTAAATTTTCAGTTAAATTTTCTGGCTGGGCATACTAGACAATCAATTAAAGGCCTAAAGCTAACAACGAACAGTCTTACGAAATGATGTCTCATACGCCTCCCTTTTGATTTTTATTCATATTATTTAAAAACAATGAATCTCTACCTCTCTTTGATTCAAATTAGTAAAAGATAATTTAAATTTCCATCATCTCTAGCTTATATATTTGTATATATCCACTAGAGATATATAAAGAAGAAAAATAAATTTTCGATATACAAAGAAGGAAAATAAATTTCTGATATATATTTTGGTATAGAAAAAAGAAAAATAAATGTTTGATATATACAAAAAAGAAATAAAATTATAATATATATTTTGATACACACATCATTATTATGATATACATTTATTGGCTACCTGATACCAATAAATGTAAATTGAGTTTATTCTAGCCAATTGGTAGGCTAAGTTGTTACACAACGCAAAATTCCCAATTTTTGTTAGGTGAAAACGGGTTAATTCCTGATGTTTTTCTAACTACACTCATCGAGGCTATTCTTATTGTTTCTGAACAAAAGTATTGATGTGATGTATGGTAGAAGAAGAAAATCTGTAAAATTATAAGTTATAAGTGGTTAGGAAAGTTTTTGTACAAACTAGGAAGAAAAAATGGCAGGAAAACAACAATAGCATACCCGTTAAGAAACTATGGTTAAAGTAATAATATGAAACAATATAATAGACAAGACATAGAGGGGATATAGAACTTTCGTATTTCATCAAGTGTTTCCAAGCGTGTAAAATGTGATGCCGAAACACTATTTATAGGATGATATTGAGGTAACACAAAGGGATATCATGAACATAGTGTTAACTATTGAGACCATGGAGAAGGTTATGAAGGTGTGGGAGTTACAACTGTATACGGTCGAAATCAGGTATGCCCGATTTCCCAGACTCGAGAGGTAGCTTAAGCCCGAGTTTAGGCAAGGTCGAGTTCGAGCTCGATGAATCAAACTCGAGCTCGAAGACAGAGTGCAATGCCCGAGGATCTAAGTGCTAAAGGGACATCGGAGCCGAGCTCAGGCTCGAAGGAAGAATAAGAGGCTCGAAGACATAAGTGCTCGAGGAACACCGGAACCGAGTACGACCAGCTCCGAGATAGTGCCGTTATGAGTTTGTTACAGAAGGACAAGATTCCTTCCACATCTCCAAGATCGTGGCATAAATTCCAGAATGGATATGTACTAATCCGTACTAGACGGTTATACAGATGTCCCAATAAGATCCTTTATTGAAAATAGGAATATACCTTATTTAGTGTTCCCATAATATATAAAGGGGACCCCAATCATATGTAACGACACTCAATAGCTGAGTAAAGAATATACTCTCTACTTTTTGCCTACTGTTCATCAACACCGTCTTTTTGTTCTACCGCTCTTGTTTACTTTTCATACTTTATTGCTCTTAGCCCGTCTCGAGGTCACCATCTCGAGGTCACTGCTGCTGAGTTACATTGATTTGATTCACTTGTCTCTTTTGTTTCTACTTCATATTTCTTGATTATTAATTGGTATTGAACATAATCACGTATCTTTAAAACCACAAATCAAATTTAATTGTTACTCGTATTTTCGAGGTAAACAGTTTGGCGCCCACCGTGGGGCTAAAAATAATAGTGGTTGTTTCTTTACTAATTCTTACTACACACATTATTCTTACACTTTTTCTTGTCAAGAATTTTTGTTTCTCAGGCTAAAACATGTCTAGCACACAAAACGCACATGTTCATGACAACTAAGGTCTTGGAGAAAACAATAGTATAGGGGTCGATGTACCACCAATAAACCCTGAGGAAGTGCCAAATATGGAGTTAGTTGATATCAGTTCACATAATGCTCTAAATGCGGATTTAGGCATAGACCCCGTAGGGAATGAATGCAGGGAATCCCGATCTGGTGGCCAAGGAGCAAGAGGAATGGGAGATGGGGGAATCAGCCTCCAAGTGATATTCGAGATGCTACAAGCTCAGCAAATCCCCATCGCACAACTTAAATGTCAGAATAAGACTCTGAGCGTAGGTCAACATGAAAATGCTCGACATACTGAACCAGCACCGGAAAGGCACGATGAAAGTGGCTTGGGACTGACTCCACTATTATGAGAATGCTCGAAGATCTCACCAAGAGGATAGAGTCCGGGGAAAAGAGGATTGAGGATAATGACAAAAAAAGGGAGACTTATAACTCCCGTGTTGATCAAATACTAGGAGCTCCCCCGATCTCGAAGGGATTGGATGCCATGAAATTCGTACAAAGACCGTTCCCTCCGAGTGCGGCTCCACAACCCATCCCAAAGAAGTCCTGTATGCCCGATATACCCAAATAAAACGGAAGCTCTAGCCCAAATGAACACGTTTCTTCTTACACATGCACCATAAAGGGAAACGACTTGGAAGACGACATAATCGAGTCTGTACTGCTGAAGAAGTTTGGGGAGACTCTATCGAAGGATGCCTTAATATGGTATCATATCTTACCTCCTAATTCTATTGATTCGTTTGCTATGCTTGCAGATTCTTTTGTAAAAGCACGCGCCGGAGCCACTAAAATTTCAACAAGAAAGTCGGACATTTTCAAGATAAGGCAGAAACACAATGAGATAATCAGGGAATTCGTATCTCGATTCCAAGCGGAGAGAATGGATTTGCCTCCGGTCACCGATGATTGGGCTGTACAGGCTATCGCTCAAGGTCTCAATACTCGGAGTTCTATAGCTTCGCGGTAGTTGAAGAAAAGTTTAATCGAGTATACGACCGTCATTTGGGGCCGACGTGCACAATTGTTATCAGTCGAAGATTAGTGTCGGGGATGATCTACTGGGGACCCCTTTGGGGTTCCATTTATTCTAACGGGCATGTGGACAGGGTCAACAGGGACATTGTTCGAGAGCCGAGATCGAGTAGATATCGATATCAACCGCATAACGGTGATCGTAGGAGCGTCGATCTGGGTAAAGCTTCGCACGAAATGATAGAGGTCAAAATTCACGGGGACCGTCGCCGAGGAAGATCACATCGAATATCCAAAATCCGAATAAAGGTACGGCCCTACCTTTTCTATTTTTTCAACTAACACTTGCAGGTTATCAGTGAGGATGAGCAGGAAGCTATGGGTCTTAAAGCACGCGTTGCACTCTTTTCCCTTAGACCAGGTTTTATCCCAAAAGCGTTATTCTGGCGAGGTTTTTAATGAGGCAACCATTGTTCGTGCTGGCTTAGGGCAGTTCAAAGGTATCAGAGGTTCCCTGAGATAAGCCTCGAGATCTTGGAGGCATTACCCTCAAATGTCCACTTTGTTGCAAGGAAATTATTCCATGACGACGGGGCCTCGATAGGAAAATGTTGTAAGGGTCAAACAGTCAAATGAACCGTACCCATATAGGTTACTCGAGCCCCAAAAATCAAACATGTACTCATGTATAATCAACCATTGAGAGAAGTATTTTTCCTTGATATTCCATGCCTGTAGAGAAATTTCATATTTTATACTCTTGATCTATTGTGTAAACAGGCTTAAGGGCCAACCACGACGGAATTTCGAACAAACGACCCCATGCTCAAGGACAGCCGTCACAAAGGCAAACGGAATCAAATTGCTAACATTCCGAGACCATAAGACCTTAAAGGCAATCCTCGAATTTACAGGCCACAGCCACCCCACCCAGGGACTGATATTTCGGCCAAGCTCGAAGTGAAACAGAAGATAAGCCCAAAGGGCAAGTTCTGTACTAAAAAGGCTACAGCCAAATTAACGCGGATCGGAGACACCCAAAATCTGTAACAGATACGAAAGCTCAAGGGCTATCTTAACCTAAACGGAAGCATATCTCGAACGCTCGGGGACTACCCACCCGAGCTATCTAAACCATAAGACCTCAAGAGGCACCCCTGATATGCAGGCCAAGGCCATCACATTCGGGGATTGACATTTCGAACAAGTTTGAAATGTTATCGGGAAACAAGTCCAAAAGACATACCCGAAGGCTACAGCCATATTAAATGGCTACGGACATATTAAAGACTAAGGTCATGTAAAAGGCTACGGCCGAAATAATGCAGCCCGGAGACGTCCGAATTCTGCCATATATTAAAGGCCTTCAAGTACTTTGAAAAATAGGTTAAACTCGGCTACCCTCGGCAAAAGAAAAAAGGGCTTCGATAAAATCAGCCCTCGAATAATTTAAAGCCTTCGATAATTTCAGCCTTCGAAAAAACCTCAAGAGGTATTCGATTGTCATTACACAAACAAGTTACTAATAAGGTTCTGATATGTCGAACCATCGAAAAACCCAACGGGTACAAAAAACACATGCTAAGGCATACATAAATTTTCACTAAGTCTTTTAGCCGAAAAGAGAAAAAAATTATAGACACCTTAGAGGCCAAATCGGTCCGAGGTAAAGAGCCTAAGGGCCGATATATAGGAGCCTAAGGGTCGATCTTAAAGAGCCTAAAGGCCGATAAATAAGAGCCTAAGGGCCAATCTAAAAAGCCTAAGGTGTAACTTTACTTCGAGTTCGAGCAAGTTCTCACTCGACTATACAGCCCACGGGCTATCCTAACCTGAGTTCGAGCAAACTCTCACTCGTGGACTATCTATAAAGCCTAAGGGCTAACTTTACTTGTGTTCGAGCAAATTCTGACTCGACTATATAGCCCACGGGCTATCTTAACCCGAGTTCGAGCAGACTCTCACTCGGGGACCATCTATAAAACCTAGAGGCTAATTTTACCTCAAGATCAAGCAAATCGACTATTGAGCTTAAGAGCTACTTAAAATTCATGTCCAAATGGTCTTTCTTGGTCCGTTGGTCAGAAATGTTCGAGGGCATTACTCGTTGTTGATCAATCTCAAAATAAAGGCAAAAGGTTACGAAAAGCATGATGCCTAAGCAGCACAATCCTTATCAATAGAAGTGTATTCATCCTTAGAATCTTATCCACCGCCAGATTCACTAGAGTTTTTGGGGTTTTCCTTGGGAAAGGCTAGCTTCAAAGCTTTTGTTTCCTTTATCGTTTGCACCACGGTGACGGTATCATGATAAGTGCGGGTAAAGATCAAGGACTCAATTCGGTTCTTGTCATTACACTCCAAGAAACGTGGGGACTATCTATACACGGTCGAAATCAGGTATGTGCAATTTCCCGAACTCGAGGAGTAGCATAAGCCCGAGTTCAAGCAAGGTCGAGTTCGAGCTCGATGAACCAAACTCGATCTCAAAGATAGAGTGCAATGCTCGAGGATCTAAGTGATAGAGGGACATTGATGCCGAGCTCAGGCTCGAAGGTAGAATAAGAGGCTCGAAGACATAAGTGCTCAAGGAACACTGGAACCGAGTATGACCAGCTCTAAGATAGTGCCATTATGAGTTTGTTACAGAAGGACAAGATTCCCGCCACGTCCCCAAGATCACGGCGTAAATTCCGAAATGGTTTTGTATGAATCCGTACTAGACGGTTATATAGCTGTTCCAATAAGATCCTTTATTAAAAATAGGAATATACCTTATTTAGGGTTCCCCTATTATATAAAGGGGACTCCAATCATTTGTAACGACACTTAATCACTGAATAAAAAATTGTGACAACCCGACCGGTCATTTTGAGTACTAGCACTCCGTTCAGCAGTCTGAGGCCATGAACAACATCATTTCAGGTATTATGACTTCTACGCGTGGTCGGAATTGAATTTCGGGAAGTCCAGAGTTGATTTGGAAAGAGAATTCTTATTTCGGAAGCTTAAAGTTGAAAGCATGAACTAGGATTAGAATTTTGAGTAAACGACCTCGGAATCGGGATCTGAAGGTTCCAGCAGGTTCGTATGATGATTTCGGACTTGGACGTATGCCCGAATTGGGTTTTGGATAACCCGGGAGCGTTTTGGCGCCTATTGTGGAAGTTAGCATTTTGAAAGAAATTTCTTAAGTTTGGCTTGAAGTTCATTTTAGTGTTATCGATGTCCGTTTGGGATTCCGAGTCTGGGAATAGCTCCGTATGGTGATTCTGGAGTTGGGAGCGCGATCGGAAGTGAATTCGGAGGTCCGTAGTTCATTTTGGAGCCATTTGGCTAAAGATAGAAATTTGAAGGTTTTTGAGAAGTTTGACCGAGAGTTTAACTTTTTTATATCGGGGTCAGATTCCAATTCCGAAAGTTGGAGTAGGTCCGTAATGTCGAATATGACTTGTGTGCAAAACTTGAAGTCAATCGGACGTGATTTGATAGGTTTAAACATCGAAAGTAGAAGTTTGAAATTCTAAAGTTCATAAAGCTTAGATTGGAGGTCGATTCGTGGTTTTAGCGTTGCTTGATATGATTTGAGGCCTCGAGCAAGTCCGTAATATGTTTTGCGACTCGTTGGTATGATTGGTTCGGGTCCCCGGGGCCTCGGGTGTGTTTCGGGTTGTATCTCGCTCTTATTTGATGTTTCAACATCGTTTCTTTGGACATAAAGGGTACCATATTAAGCAAATGAGCTCCAAATTAAGTTTTTATTATACCATTAGATCCGTATCATAATTACGGAGCCATAGCAAAAAGAATCGTCGAATTTGAACATCGTATGAGGGAGTTATGCTTATTTCCGTGTCAGAAAGAATTGCTGGTTTCTGGTATGAAGATATGTTCTTCGCAAACGCGAGAGAGGTTCCGCGAACACGAAGAAGGATTTTTGGGTTGACTGCTCAATGCGAAAAATTACCCTTCGCGAACGCGAAGGTCTCCCGCGAAGGCGATGAAGGAATATCGCCTGGTCAGTGTTTTAAATCGAGAATTTTAGTATTCTGGGCATATCTCGAGTTCTAGAGCTCCGTTTGAGGTGATTTTTGCGGCGTTGTTCTCGTCTCAACAAGGGGGTAAATATCTGACCTTTATTTTGATGTTTCCCCTTGATAATTTCTGTTGGTTTCTATTTTCATCCGTGTTTGGATGGTAGAAATTGGGATTTTGAGCCCCAAAGTTGAAAAATGGTAAATCCTTGATTTGAGGGTCGATACATGGACAAAATTGGATTAAATTATGGATATAGACCATATGAGTTATGGGTAATATTTATTTTCAATTATTTTCAGAATCCGGGCACGTGGGTCCGAGGGGCATTTTTATTGACTTTTCGTGCGGAGTTGGGAATTGATATAAATTGAATTGTTATGAGTATTTGAGCATATATTAATGGGATTACATAATTGTTGGCTAGTTTTGGAGCATTGTGCATCAATTCAAGTCTTCGGAAGGGCGTGGAATGCCGGTTTTGGATCTTCGAAGCGAGGTGAGTCTCCTTTCTAACCTTGTAAGAGGGAATTGTCCCCATAGGCGAAATAATTGATTATGTGCTCCTATTTGCGCGGACTACGTACGCACGAGGTGACGAGAGTCCGTGCATAGCTACTATTATGCTATTATCTGGGTAGTTAGGACCCAAAAGCATGTTATACTTGGATTATTTATGAACCCATTGATAGCTTGAATTGCTTAAATCAGATTGAATTAGTACGTGAATTTCTAAAAGGATTAAACTTCATTTCTTAAAATTTGTTAAAGGAGAATTGGTTTTAATTGGATAAATATTCCCCGATAAGTTCTTAATTGACTGATTGAGCATGTATCCCTATGTGTACCTGCGTCGCATGCATGATTTGCGAGCAGGGTATGTGTTTAATTATGGAACGAGCCAAACGCCTCGGCAGATTAAATAGATGAAACTATGGTTCGGGCCGTTCGACCCTCGGCAGTGCATAATTTACATTTCTGTTGGATCGGGTCGTCGCCTCGGTGTGATTTGCGCATGTTATTTGTTGCTTGAGAATTTTAAACGTGAAATTGCCCTTCGTGGCTTGATATAAATTGATAAGATAATAAAGAGTAAACTTTGAAAATCCTTGATTATTTGTTGAAGGTGTTTACCTATTTTCCGGCTTCATGAATTAGAACTGCTATATAAATCCATGATTTCCTCACATGGTTAGTATATTATCAATTGACCCCTAGTAAGTGTCGAAGTTGACCATCTCGTCTCTACTTCTTCAAGATTAGGCGGGATACTCATTGAGTACACGTTGTTTACGTACTCATACTACACTTCTGTTCATTTTTGTTGCACAGGTATATGTACCTCTAGCAGCCTACTGGGCGTAGCAGCGCGGATGATTTTGGGACTAGGAGAGTTGCATTATTCGAGGCGACCCGTTGCTAGTGTAGTCCCTTTCGGTATATTGTATTTATTTCCTGCCCACTGTATTTCGGACGGATGTTGTATTTTATTTTCTACCGGTAGATGCTCATGCACTTGTGACACCGGGTTCTGGGAGGATTTTGGATTATTCACTATTAAGTCCTTTATTGACTTTACGTTCATTTTCTTTTTGTAAAATCTCTATTGTTTAATATTCAATGTATAAGAAGAATGATTTCCGCAAATACTAAAACTGGAATTTGATTATGCATTCTTGGTTGGCTTGCCTGACAGCGGTGTCCGGTGCCACCACGACCCTTAGTGGATTTTGGGTCGTGACAACATGGTATCAGAGCACTAGGTTCCTAGGGTCTCACGAGTCATGAGCAAGTCTAGTAGAGTCTCGCGGATCGGTACGGAGACGTCTGTACTTATCCTCGGGAGGCTGCAGGACTATTAGGAGTACTTCCCTTCTTGATCCCTTGTCGTACGATTCGATTTCATGTGAGGCTTATGCCTTTGTTTCTTTCCTCTTAATCCTATGCGACGCGAACCGCTTGTCATAAATCAAATTGAGGAACCGTAATTGTGCTAGAGACGTGATTCGGGATGTTCCTTCCGGTATAGCTGATCAGATTATTGTCGTCGCCTTATGGAAGAATATTTTATTATTTCAGCCCAGTAGCGGTATTTTCAAGGGCTTTGAGGCTAGGCACAAGTTGTCGCGATGCTTATGAACGAATGTTGCGCAGTAGTGTTATAATGGTAGGATGTTTTGCCCACATGTCTGGGCAGTGAATGACTTCAAGGAAGGTTTACACAGTGCATAATCAAGAGATTCAATATTTTATTCTCAGCAGGGGGAAAGGCAATCGAACTAAGGATGGTTAGATGTGGACTGGTGGAAGTATGAGACTTGGTAATTGCAAGCGTGGTGGAGTTGATCTCTTATGATGGGGTACTATTGTCCTAATTGAACGTATTATGTTTGTCGGTGTTATGACCTTCTACAATTCGCCTTTGGGGCAAGATATCGTGAAATAGTGTCGGAGATGCAACCATCAGATATCGCAGGGTGCGGTGGTTTAGGATTGAATCAGTATTTCAAATGTTGACGGTTCGAGAAAGATGACCTTCAGAAAATTTTCGAGTTAGTGGAAAATTGTGGATTCAAGTTCTATGAAGATAAATTTATTAAGGCAACGACTGAGCAACAAAAGTTGAGAAGAACATGTGGGAAGGGTCAGGTGGAGTTTTAAAATTCTAAAAGGCCAGGCTTAGGGAGCGCAGGCCGAGCAGTTGATTAAAGAAGTGAGTTTGCCCAAAGTGGGAGAGCAGCGGAGCTGCGTAGGGGCTTGGTAATAAGATGACTATGCGCCTTATGGAGAGTCTGGAACGATTTGAGAATATTGGTGCTTGGTTATTGGGGTCTACGGATCTAATTTGAAGTAGGGATTCTTGTGCGGCCGGAGATTTAATATAACGGAAAGGAGCCGCTTAAATAAAGAAGGATGTAGCATGACTTTGAATTGAAAGGATGTTGTCGCACACTTAAATGATGTCCACGAGGAGTAAATGGACCTGTGCAGCTGGAGAGCGAGCTCAGGCTCATGGGGTGTTATTGATGCCGTAATAATTGTACCCCGTGCGGCAGCGTTGGAAGATGCCGGAGAGAGATTTTATAGGTGGGTTACCCAAGTGAGCAGGTTAGCGGTCGCGTAGTTGGCAAGGCTTCTGCGAAGAATTCTATTGGTTATATAGCAAAGGAATCGGTTGTGCAAATATGATTGATGAGTCAGAATATAAGAAGGGGTTTTACAGAAAGATTTCGAGAACTTTGGCGGTTGATTGCGCAAGGCTATGTCAATAAGAGATAAAGAGGACGGGTGAGTTCCTGGTTTGTGAACTAATGGCTTCATGTTAAGTGGGAGAGTCTTACCGCTTATGATTGGGTTGCATGGTTAACTACTTGCGAAATTTTTGGCTATTAGCATATCGATGGGCTATTTCAGCTACGGAAAGGACCATAAGTGGTAATTTAAGCAAAGGAAGTATTAAAGGTGGGCTATCGTTGGCCCTATTGGCGCATGTTCAGGCTTGGGGAAAGATTCAGGATTTTGCCTTGTATAGATGCGGGTTCCCAGGGAAGTGATTTGGCGGGTTCTTCGCCAAGAGGGTATTCATGTGATGGAAGACTCATGGAGTTGATTATATTCGGGGCCAAGTCAGAGCGGGTGGCTCTTAGCAACGACCCTAGTGGATTCAAAGAGGTCAAGTGTGGTGCCTAATGGTTTTGAGCCTATAGGTACGGTTAAAAACCAAGCTTGGTGGCAGTCTATGAGAAGAGGCACAGAATGTTCTATGATGTTTTGACTTACGATGTGGCAATTGGGAGGTACGAAATGGTTCATGGGATTTGAGACAGCATGGTCTCGAGATTCAAGCCCACTCGAGATGAGTGCAAATGAAGTATGTTATGTGTTGGATGGAGTTAGTAATATCTCTAAGGCAATCCAGGATAAATTGGAAAAAGGGTAGATTGATTGGCCATAGTTGAAATTGGCATATTGGTGTTAGTGATTAGTTTCCTTCAGCGTGATCAAGTTATGCAAGTAATTGTGACGGTACGTATCAGGCTTGTCATCCGCCGTAATTGATGTTATTCAGAGGCATTCTACTGTTATGGCTTGTTATGTGGAAACAGGTTCCGGAAGGGCTATGGTGGCTTAGACCACTACTTAGAGATTTGCATATTCTACAATTTTGAGAATTCACCTATGTGATATTATGGATCTCCTGAAGTAAGTTAAGTGAAAAGTTTTCATATGATGAAGTGATAACCTATTAGTGGTTCCGGTGTTATAATGAAAAGCATGTTCTATCGTATATTGGCATGATGGGTGCAGTGAGTAGTATGGAATTTGAAGTGAAGACTAAAGTTACAGCTCGGTGTTGACAAGGATGTCGCGAGCTCGAATGAGCAGGAAAGGAGTTTTTGATGATTAAAGATTTAAACCAAGTATGAAGGTTTGCGATAATGTCGTTAAATTGAGAATATATGCCTGGAGGGCACTTAGTTACTGGGTTGTGGACTGTGGATGAGTACTCCGGTTATGACGGTTGTTCTTGTGTGTTATGAGAAGAGGGAAATTAGTATGGACCTTTGAAAGGTTATTGGCTTAGTTTGATATGATCAGGATCGACTTGAGGTCGGTGGATGGATTTAAATGCGAATATGGGCTCTATGTTAGGCCAGTTGTGTTCATTTCAGTAATGCGCTCCTTATGGAGTAGTCAGGGTGTTATTTCGTTGTAAGATATTTCATGTAGTGATACGTTGCGCCGTGTGAGTTGTGAGACAGCTTAAGAAATTTTTTTATGTGTTGAGGATCCGCGTGGAAATGACGTATTATGAGCAAAATGGCTCTTGAGATTAAGATTGTATATCGTACCTCAGTTGTGCTTGAGTTTTGTAGCTTATAGCGCTATATGTCCCCTCAGGGATGGTATTATGCACTTAGCGTGCTTGTGACCAAATTCGATATCTTGTTGTAATGAGCAATTTAGCTCGATGTATATCTCCTTATGTGAGTTCTACGTGTGGATTGGTTGGCACGCCGCCATGGGTATGTTATTTGGATCGGGTGGCACGCCGCCATGGTTATGTTGTTTGGATCGGGTTGCGCGCCGCAACAGCGTGATGTTCAGCATAGTTCCCTATATCTGCCTTTATGTGTTTCGTTTCCTATCTTTTTGGAGGAAAGCTCGTATTAGCTGTGAACCCGCGTCGCATGTATGATTCGCGAGCGGGGTGTCTGTTTAGTATGTTGCCCACGTCGCAGGTATGATTCGCGAGCGGGGTAATTGGATCTCCTTTTCATAGTTCATTTTTCTTCTTCCTTGTATCGCGCTCGAATCGGTAGCCTATTGGCACATTGTGGCATCATTTGAGACTTTTGATCATGTCCGGGGTGGCATATTGCTTGAGTAGTTTGTACTGGGTGAGACGAGATTATTGGTTTTAAGATCCGTGCAATCTGAGTATATGAAGTACATTAAGGAGCTAAGGCCATTATTTGGCCCAGAATGCAGTGATGGTTCTTGACGGGAGTATAGACCCAATGAATTGTTGATTCGACAGTTGGTTATGAATTTCTGCACATCTCTCCCGTCGTGGCGGTATTGTAAGAGTTGGAGTAAGACCTATGTCTGTCACGGGGTGCAATGGGAGCATCAGATTAGTAGGATTTCGACTAAGTTGATCAGAAAAGGTCCGGTGAGTAAAGAGATGCAAGGCGTGAATTCAGCTAAGGTATGCAGTCATGTTTGGGTACAACGTGTAGTAATTGATACGGTGATCATATGTTGGAAACAGGTCGGGCATAGAATTCTGGAAGTTGGAATTGGGATCTAAGGCTTATTTGGTTGAATAAAAGGGAATATCTTCGGAATTAATCGAGCTAATATGCTCAACTGAGTTGTGGTAGCACGGGAAGGTACATGAGAAGTTAGACAGTGATTTCAGACCACTCCAGAGAAATTCTCAGCACGTTCGAGGACGAACGTATGTTTAAGTGGGAGAGAATGTAACGACCCGACCGGTCGTTTTGAGTACTAGCACTCCGTTCAGCAGTCTGAGGCCATGAACAGCTTCATTTCAGGTACTATGACTTGTACGCGTGGTCGGAATTGAATTTTGGGAAGTCCAGAGTTGATTTGGAAAGAGAATTCTTATTTCGGAAGCTTAAAGTTGAAAGAATGAACTAGGATTGGAATTTTAAGCAAACGACCTCGGAATTGGGATCTGAAGGTTCCAGCAGGTTCGTATGATGATTTCGGACTTGAGCACATGCCCGGATTGGGTTTTGGATAACCCGGGAGCGTTTTGGCGCCTATTGTGGAAGTTAGCATTTTGGAAGAAATTTCTTAAGTTTGGCTTGAAGTTCATTTCAGTGTTATCGATGTCCGTTTGGGATTCCGAGTTTGGGAGTAGCTCCGTATGGTGATTCTGGAGTTGGGAGCGCGATCGGAAGTGAATTCGGAGGTCCGTAGGTCATTTTGGAGCCATTTGGCTAAAGATAGAAATTTTAAGGTTTTTGAGAAGTTTGACCGAGAGTTTGACTTTTTGATATCGGGGTCGGATTCCGATTTCGAAAGTTGGAGTAGGTCCGTAATGTCGAATACGACTTGTGTGCAAAACTTGAAGTCAATCGGACGTGATTTGATAGGTTTAAACATCGAAAGTAGAAGTTTGAAATTCTAAAGTTCATAAAGCTTAGATTGGAGGTTGATTCGTGGTTCTAGCGTTGTTTGATATGATTTGAGGCCTCGAGCAAGTCCGTAATATGTTTTGGGACTGGTTGGTATGATTGGTTCGGGTCCCGGGGGCCTCGGGTGTGTTTCGGGTTGTATCTCGCTCTTATTTGATGTTTCAACATCGTTTCTTTGGACATAAAGGGTACATATTAAGCAAATGAGCTCCAAATTAAGTTTTTATTATACCATTAGATCTGTATCATAATTACGGAGCCATAGCAAAAAGAATCGTCGAATTTGGACATCGTATGAGGGAGTTATGCTCATTTCCGTGTCAGAAAGAATTGTTGGTTTCTGGTATGAAGATTTGTTCTCCGCGAACGCGAGAGAGGTTCCGCGAACACGAAGAAGATTTTTGGGTTGACCGGTCAATGCGAAAAATTACCCTTCGCGAGCGCGAAGGTCTCCCGCGAAGGCGATGAAGGAATATCGCCTGGTCAGTGCTTTAAACCGAGAATTTTAGTATTTTGGGCATATCTTGAGTTCTAGAGCTCCGTTTGAGGTGATTTTCGCGGCGTTGTTCTCGTCTCAACAAGGGGGTAAATATCTAACCTTTATTTTGATGTTTACCCTCGATAATTTCTGTTGGTTTCTATTTTTATCCGTGTTTGGATGGTAGAAATTGGGATTTTGAGCCCCAAAGTTGAAAAATGGTAAATCCTTGATTTGAGGGTCGATTCATGGACGAAATTGGATGAATTTCTGGATATAGACCATATGAGTTATGGGTAATATTTATTTTACTAATTAATTTTCGAAGTAACNTAAACTTCATTTCTTAAAATTTGTTAAAGGAGAATTGGTTTTAATTGGATAAATATTCCCCGATAAGTTCTTAATTGACTGATTGAGCATGTATCCCTATGTGTACCTGCGTCGCATGCATGATTCGCGAGAAGGGTATGTGTATATTTATGGAACGGGCCGAACGCCTCGGCAGATTAAATAGATGCATCTATGGTTCGGGCCGTTCGACCCTCTGCAGTGCACAGTTTACATTTCTGTTGGATCGGGCCGTCGCCTTGGTGTGATTTGCGCATGTTATTTGTCGCTTGAGAATTTTAAACGTGAAATTGCCCTTCGTGGCTTGATATAAATTGATAAGATAATAAAGAGTAAACCTTGAAAATCCTTGATTATTTGTTGAAGGTGTTTACCTGTTTTCCGACTTCGTGAATTAGAACTGCTATATAAATCCATGATTTCCTCACATGGTTAGTATATTATCAATTGACCCCTAGTAAGTATCGAAGTTGACCATCTCGTCTCTACTTCTTCGAGATTAGGCGGGATACTCATTGAGTATACGTTGTTTACGTACTAATACTACACTTCTGTGCATTTTTGTTGCACAGGTATATATACCTCTAGCAGCCTACTGGGCGTAGCAGCGCAGATGATTCTGGGACTAGGAGAGTTGCATAATTCGAGGCGACCCGCAGCTAGTGTAGTCCCTTTCGGTATATTGTATTTATTTCCTATCCACTGTATTTCGGACGGATGTTGTATTTTATTTCCCTACCGGTAGATGCTCATGCACTTGTGACACCGGGTTCTGGGAGGATTTTGGATTATTCACTATTAAGTCCTTTATTGACTTTACGTTCATTTTCTTTTTGTAAAATATCTATTGTTTAATATTCAATGTATAAGAAGAATGATTTCCGCAAATACTAAAACTGGAATTTGATTATGCATTCTTGGTTGGCTTGCCTGACAGCGGTGTCCGGCGCTACCACGACCCTTAGTGGATTTTGGGTCGTGACAATAATATACTCTCTACTTTTTGCCTACTGTTCATCAGCACTGTCTTTTTGTTCTACTGCTCCTGTTTACTTTTCTTACTTTATTGCTCTTAGCTCGTCTCGAGGTCACCATCTCGAGGTCACTACTGCAGAGTTACATTGGTTTGATTCACTTGTCTCTTTCATTTCTACTTCATATTTCACGATTATTAATTGGTATTGAATCTAATCACATATCTTTAAAACCACAAATCAAATTTAATTGTTACTTGTATTTTGGAGGTAAACAACAACCATAATGGTAATAAGTAGTGAGAGTTCATAACTTCTTTAGGAGTTATAAATATCGACTACATAATATAAATTTTATAACACTCCTCCTTGGTTGTCAATAGGTAATGCGCCTCGTTAAAACCTTACGAAGAAAATATCCTGTGGGACAAAATTTTAGTGAAGGAAAAAGAGTACAAATATTTTGTAGTACGCATTGGTTGCTGCTTCGTTAAAAACCTTGCCAGGTAAATCCAGTGATATAAAACCTTAGCAAAGAAAAAGAAAGTGCCGTGCGTATCTTACTCCCCCCTGATGAAAAGATCACTTTATTTTGAAAATGACGCATTCCAATATTGTATACCAGCTTATCAAATATTGTAGTTGGTAATGATTCATTGAACATATCCACCAAATTACTAATCAAATAAATTTGTTGAACATCTATATCACAAATCTTCAAAGATAATGTCTGAAAAGAACTGTGGTAAAATGCGTTTCATTTTGTCCTTCAATATATCCTTTTTCTAATAGAGATAAACAAGCAGCATTGTCTTCAATATTATTGAAATCTTTTTTTTTCAAAGAAAAATCGCACATTTGTTGTGTCTTGAGTCCCTTGCTTTTGGCATGACTTGAATCAATAATTGACAGCCTTTATATAATATCATAATATGACAAACCCTCATATACAAATAGATTGCTTAAAGAACGAACATCAGCCTGCATTTGCATAATCAATAAAACCTTGGCAATAATTGTTAGAATAAACAAATCTATATTAAATATTTCTTTTGCAATATAACACTAATCATATTCCAATATCTTCATATAGGAGTAAAACTATATCTCGCTTGTATATGGTTATACTCATAGGGTGTGTTTGGTAAAATGGAAAATGGTTTTTTGTGGAAAATATTTTCCAAGAAAATGTTTTCCTGGAAAGAAAGTAGTTATCTTATTCATTTTCCAGTGTTTGGTACTCAAATTAAGGAAAATAACATCTCAATAGTATTCATAAATAATTTAGATACAATAAACGTGAAGCCATAAACTTTCGAACCAACAACCTTCCGAACCCAAATATTTCATAAACTTTCGAACCACTAAACTTTTGAAACCGCGATAAGGACTACATTTTCCCTTCTCTTGATAAGGAAAATATTTTCCTCCAATTGGAGGAAATGAATTTATAAGGAAAATATTTTCGAAAACATTTAAGCCAACCAAACATGGAAATCTTGGAAAATATTTTTCGATAAATATTTTCCATAATACCAAACACACCCATAGTTCTAGCAAGATACATTAGTGCACCAATTGTACTAGAAACAAAAACATATCATGTATGTAATGATTGCTCTAATCCACATAAGGATTTGCTAAAGCTTTATTTAATAAATTTCTCGGGAATCTTAATATGCTTTAGAACAATTTAAATCCTTCAAGGATTTTCATCATACGCATATCAAATATATTGTCAGACCAAAATCTGAAATGGCTTCATTCACCACAGGAGAACATGTCTTCATATAAGTAATGCCAGGATATTTACGAAAACTCTTGTGTCACAAGTCGTCTTTATGTCTATCGACCTAATTTTTCTTTTCACTTTTTGCACAAGAACATATGTGTACCTCCACTGGCTTTATAATTTCAGGTTTTGGGACTTTTTTTCTAACCTCACATTTTTCAGGTGAAGCCAAATTTCATTGCGTATTTTTATTTGGCCAATTATTTAGTTGTCCAAATTCCATGATAGATTTGAGTTTCAGATCCTCATCAACATTAATGATATTGAGCGCTACATTATATCAACAATATCATCGATAATCATTTTACATTTATTCCATCATCACTCAATAAAGACATAAATTATCGAGATCTCATTATTTTCAGGTACCGAAACCTCTCCCATGAGGTCTTATAAAGTAGTATGTCGTAGTGCTTTTATAGATAAATTGCCTCCTTAGTATTACCATCCTGGTCATTTGCTCTTCTCCCTTGTCAACGAGTTTTATCTTTGGAATCGATCATTCTATTACGCTTCCTGCATGCCATAGACTCTGTATCTTGCGGACTTTATTCTATTTGGAGCATTAGTAACTAAAATATGATATTTATCTTTGGTTAGCAAATTGGCTTGGCAATATTTTGCAACTGAATTATCACTTGAACTTTAAGTTCACATTTTCTTATACGAGGATCTAGATGCACTCATAATGATTCATTATGTTTATTACAATTTCAGCTGCCCATTTTTGCCCTCTAATGTTAGGATCACCAACACATATGCCCAACCTTCGTTGGGTTGTGCATTGTGGTGGAAGAATTAAATCAAATAGCACATCCATATTTTTGGATGAAAATTATTTAGTTCACGATCATGAACCAATTGTGATAGGGAGAATTTATCATAACTTATTGCCTAGATGCGTACAAATGTTGTTGTACATTAAATAATGCGTCTCATACTAAATTTCTTTATGATAGTTTTTGTTCTCATAACCAATGGTTTCATTATAATTGGAGGCATACAATTTCTATGAAATCAACTTGGGTTTTAACAAGCATTATCAAGATAAATCATCAGAATTTATGTTCTGGAACTGTGCTCTAATAATTGAGCAAGCAAACTTGCAAATCCAAATTGCAAGTTGATTACAAGCACATGTGACCATATCATAAATGAATCTATTAAAATCATATAATATGTAATTAGTCCACATGGCCAGGTGACTAGGCCCATATATATCACCTTTTACACATTCCAAAAATGAGGGAATATAATCCCAACCTTAGCTGATATAATGATCAACTTATCATGAGAACAAGCAACTCAAGACAATTCTTAAAGAATATTTTGTGTTTTCAATATATGCCAATGTGAATTCACAGTCAATTTTTTGCGTAATAATTGAACAGGGGTGGCCAACCCATCATGCCAAATGATATTTGTTTCAGTAAACCTCCAGTTTACTTGTGGCATACAATTCCATCACCATGCTTACATTTGTGTACTACAAATAGAAGAAAAGTCGAGTAACCTTTCATGTTTATACGGTATGGTTATAGTAATATGAAGATAATCAATCTTCCTTTCATTTATAGTCTCAATATGCCAACCCCTTTGGCTAATATATTTGAAACTCAAAAAGCTTCTTTTGAGATTTACTACAATATCAATGTCATGAATAATTTTACTCATCCGAGTAGTAACAAATTAGCTCTTTTGGGGCTTACAAGATCTTTTCTCACAATATCCATATGGTGGATGTCACATTTACGGAGAAAATCTCATAATAATTGTCATGGTCAAAATCATTATAAGTAAATAATTTCTTGCTTTAACTTTTTCTTTAATAACTTTTTATAAGGCATGGAAAAATATTATTTGAGGTACCATAACTACGCAACCAATGAAATATTCATGTAGCCACACAATAAAATTCAATTTCATTATTTCACTTAAAACTTCCGTTGGAGGTGAGTTGTGTGGTATTCATCCGATCATGCATTGAACGTTCTTATTCATTACTTTATTTCATATTGCCACATTCACCTTCAAGAATGGGTATGCATTATCAATGCTTATCACAAGTCACATTCTCTTCAATGAATGGACCATAATTATCGCGATGTGCTTTATTACTTTCGCATACCAATTTGATGGTGAAAATTGCATTCATATTTTGAAGGACTATTTTGTGAACCCTTATTGTTCTCCTTTTTAAAATTAACATAATGATGACTATTATAATTTTAGTCTTTGGCTTGCCCATGTCCATTTGTCAATCACTTGTCTTCATTTAGACTTATTATGCACCGCTAGCTACACATTCACATCAAGAATAGAGCAAATCAAGTGGGACAAACATCATGCTTTTCAAAAAAATACATTATTATTTTTTTAGTCATCACTATATTATCAATATGATCCACTGGGACTCAAACCCAATGACATATCCATATAAATGCAGGTTAGGCCATAATCAATTGAGACTTAAACCCAACTCTTATCATCATGGAGCACCGGGACTCAAACCCGGCGTCTTATCCTCGTGGTGTGATGAACTTGAATCGACCGCTTTTCCCTCTACCGATGCGATAATAGGCATAGTGTATAAGGACTCCCCTTGGGCCTACCACTTTTGGTGGTTATAGGGACAAAGTCACTCACTAGTCATTCTATGTAGGATTATTGTCACTTCTAGATTCAAATGAACTTAGATAAAAAAAATTTAAAAAAAACATTACTTACCTCTACTGCAATCATGCCAAAAAGAAATACATTGTGGTTAATATAAATGGTTACTTTTAATTTGTTTCCAGAAAAAGGAATATAATCCAGGAGATGAGTGACAATTACAATGAAGTACATCTGTAATGATCCGACCGGTTATTTTGAGAATTTGCACTTCGCTCGGTAGATTGAGGGCATGAGTAGCTCCATATGATGTATTATGACTTGTGTGTATCGTCGGTTTCGGTTTTCGGCTGTTTCAGAATTAGTTTGAAAGAATGAATTTCATGTTTGAAGTTTTAAATTCGATGAGTGGACCACGTATGACTTTTGTGTATTTGACCCCGCAATAGAGTTTTGAGGATTTTATTAGGTCGGGATGGTGATTTGGGACTTGGGCGTATGCACGAATTTGCATTATTTGATGTTTTGAGTAAATGTGTAAAGATTCAAACTTTATAATTTGGGATTATTTCCTTAGGTATTATTTGATGTTTTGAGTTGCTTTTGGCAAGTCTCGAGCCGTTCTTTAATGATCCTTCCGGTCATTTTGAGAATTGCAGCCCCCGTATCCCCATCTATTTTATATTCTATGATCATATATGTAACTTGCTGTAACGACCGGACCAGTCAGTTTGAGCATTTTCACTTCGCTTAGTTGTTTAAGGGCATGAGTAGCTCGGTATGAAGTATTATGACTTATGTGAATCGTCGGTTTTGGTTTTCAGGTTATTCGAAATTGATTTGGAAGAATGATCCTCAACTTGAAGCTTTAAATTTGAAAAGTTTGACCAAGTTTGAGTATTTAGTATTTGATCTCGGATTGGATTTCTGATAGTTCCTTTAGCTCCGTTGGGTGATTTTAGACTTAGGAGCGCATCCGAATTGTGATTTGGGAGTCCGTGGTAGAATTTGGCTTGAAATGGCGAAAGTTTAAATTTTTGGAAAAGTTTGACCGGGAGTGGCTTTTTGATATCGGGGTCGGATTTCAATTCCAAAAGTTAGAGCAGGTCCGTAATGTCTAATGTGACTTGTGTGCAAAATTTGAGGTCAATCGGACGTGATTTGATAGGTTTCGGCATCGGTTGTGGAAGTTGAAGTTTCAAAGTTCAATGATTTCGAATTGAGGTGTGATTTGTTGTTTTCATGTTGTTATGTGTATTTTGAGTCCTCTATTAGGTCCGTGTGATGTTATGTGACTTGTTAGTATGTTCGGACGGGGTCCCGAGGGGCTCGGGCGTGTTTCGAATTAATTTCAGAACATTTTCTTTAATATTGCTATTGCTGGTTCAAGTGTTTCCACATCAGCGGAAATATGGGGGCAGATGCGAACAATTAGGCACAGAAGCGGATGGTTGCGCAGGTGCAATAGGTTGTTACACATCTGCGGTTGTGCAGATGCAGGGGGGGGGGGGAGGGGGAGGACATGACAGAATGGTATCAAAGCTCTAGGTTCATAGGTTCTTCAAGTCATGAGCAAGTTTCTAGTATAGTCTTGCGGATCGGTATGATGATGTCCATACCTATCTTCAAGAGGCTACATGACATTTAGGATATGCTTCGCATCTTTCCTTCCTTATGACATTGATTCAGCTTGAAGCGTAATCCTTTGAATTCCTTCCATGCATTCATATAAGCACATGAGCGCTCGATATCAGCTGTGCATCGACGGCTTGTGATTCCCTGGATGAAGTGGGAGATGTGATTTCTGTGTGTTAATGATGGGCCAGTCTGGAGGACTTGTGGCCGGGTTCTGACTGTAGCTTGAGCACTGAGGTGTTGATTGTGTGAGCACGTGCTTTTTTATTTTTATGTATGGTACTGTCCCTATTAGTGGAATTTATGGCTGGATGGCTATGTGATAAATGTGATGTGACTGCGAGATGTGTTCGTGTGATTTGAATGTGACGAGAAGGGCGAATGCGAGATTTGCAGATGATTTGAGATGCTAGGTGGTTTGTGTTACCGGATCTTATGGAGGATTTAGTTGAATCTCACTGCAGTATTATAGCTGTAATAAAGTATGGGAATTGGGAGTTATGGTGTGTTTTGATCTATGGCTTTGAGCTAAGTGGGGGAGTCCTCTATTGATAAGTTGATTACACGGTTATGTGTTGTATTTGTTTCGGTTTGAGGTATACTTGCGGATAAGTTATGATCTGCGGATGGTGAGACCGAGGATGACTTAAGTAAAGGAATTTCTAGGTACGAGTTGTATTAGGCTTTATGAGTATATGAGAATCACAGAACGATTTGATTTGTTATTGGTGAAAGATGTAATATGCGTGGAGCAGAAATTTATCTGGTTGCATTAAGGTGGGGTTAGTTCCTTGGGTGTTGGGGGCTAATGGGGCACAGGTCGTTCGGTCCGTTTGATCAGTCTAATTGAGATTTGAGCAGAGTGGAAGACTCTCGAGAATGGTTCTAATGAATTCAAGATTTGTACATGGCAATTAAGAATGTTGCGGATTTGTATATGGCTAGAAGCTGAGAGTTACATTGGATGGTGTCGAGACTCGCAGTATTTCTATATCATTATGGATTCTTCATTGAGTATCAAGAAGGTAAAAATGAATAGCTTTAAATTCACAGAAGGTCTTTTCAGAGCGGGTATCTCGGTTGTGGTACTTTTGGGGTGCTTAAAAGAGCATTCAGCGGCTTATGAGCCTTAGGGCAGTGTGGCTTTATGCTAGGGTCTCGTGTGGTGAGTCTTGGTTGAGGATTGTGTTATTATGGCGAGGAGAAGTATCAAATTGAAGGTAATTCAGAAGGAACTTGGATAAATATGACAGCTTGGTAGTAGGTTGGATCGGCATGATAATGTATATGATTGGTTCTTTAGGTGTTGTGCAAATGGGATTCGGAGAGTTCTTGATGGTTTCTACCACGGTTAGGGTTGTATATTTCCTACTGGCGTGAGGAGCATATGATGTATAGTGATTTTCTCCTAGATGGGATCAAATGAAAAAGTTCTTGGCTAATTGAGTGAGTAGTTGCTTGTGACTCGGAGCGGATTATGAAGTTCTCGTATTTTTCATATGATGGCACGGTATATGTGGTGTGATGTGTGGGATGGAGATTTACATGAACAAGGCCACAATTCAGTTATGAAGGAGACTAGGTAAATGATATTACTACTTGGTATGGTTTGATGATAGTGTATATTTCAGAAGGGGCAACATGTCTTGATTTATGGATACCTCATTGGTATTGTGGCACTCTTTTGGTTGATCGACTGTTGATATTCAATTCTTCCATGAAGCACGGAAGAATTATAGAAGTATTCCTCGTGGGATGGTGGCGTGTATGAGATGTATTAATCATTCAGGCGGTGGGGTTGAGATCAGATATGGTAAATCGTATATTCGATGGAGTTGGAGAGTGGGAGTTCTCCTAAATAGATGATTTCGTGGTTATGGACTGTGAAGATATGGACAAAGCCAGCCAGATGATAGTACGTGTTATGATTCAGTCACTGTTGACTTTCGAAGGGTTATTCATCTATCTGTGGGTGACTAGAGTTGGTTTGGGGGTCCATTAGTAGGCCCAATTTGGATGTGTATTCTACACCGAGTCAGATTGGTTGGCTCCATGTCACTATTATTGAGGGATTTTCCATTCGGTCGTTGTTGAGCTTATTTGTGTTCAGAGATGATCTGTGAGTTACTTTTCTATGCTACAAGGAGTTATGATTCGTTGGTTATATGCACAGGTGGTGCGGTTCAACATGGGCTTTATAGCGAAATTTGAGCGAGATCAGTATTTGGTCATTGCATGATTGATTGCATGTTGGCTATGTTCTTTCCTGATTGTGGAATTGTGTTATTTGCTCTCCGTGATCATGGTAAGCACATAGGTTAATTGCTGTCGAATTGAGCGTGGTTATTGATTTTGAGTAAGGCGGCTGAGGTATTTCATATGGACAGTGGTTGGATGGGGTCACACATTGTAGCAGAAGTCTATTCGGATATGATCCTTATGATGGATTCGTGTGTTTTGGTTCTGCGTTGTGTGATGAGTTCTTAGCATTGCGTTGTGGTG
This sequence comes from Nicotiana attenuata, assembly GCF_001879085.1. Taxonomy (NCBI): domain Eukaryota; kingdom Viridiplantae; phylum Streptophyta; class Magnoliopsida; order Solanales; family Solanaceae; genus Nicotiana; species Nicotiana attenuata. The sequence goes on from NW_017670423.1 coordinate 43,871, forward strand.
GTACCCGTTGAGCTTGCGGAACGGTTCGCTTGTTTTAATCATTTTCCATGATTTGAGTACATTTGGATTGTCGCTTATTGGTGCACGGATTACAAGGGTTGTGGCTTTAGAATGTATTGATTCATGTCACTAGAGTGGTCGTGTTGTGTGAGATAGGGTCACTGGACCTATAATGAATACTATCGTAATTGATTACAGAATGGGTGGAAGGATAATATTGAAGTACGGCCTAGAAATTGGCCATAATTCTTGTCGAAGGAGAGGGAGCTCCATGGCTTGTTGAGCGTCTTTCTTTAATCATTGGCAGGATATGAAGGTGTTAGAAGGAGGCGTTGTTTGATAAGAGGTTTTTTATCGTCATTGGGTTGTTTTGAGCAACGACTGTGATTAGAAATTATCGCCATGTGTGACGACCCGGCCCGTCGTCACGTGAGTTACCGCCCCGTTTCCCCCATTTTCTACCCCCTCATGTTTTATTATTAGAGTCTTGAGTGAACGAGTCGATTTGGATTGGTCTTGGATGGAAATGAGACACTTAGTCTCTTTAAGGAAGGCTTGTTCTGGAAAAGTCAACCGGATGTTGACCTATTAGTTAGAGGGCTCGGATGTGATTTCCGGTGATTTGGTTAGCTTCGGGGGTTGATTTGTGACTTAGGAGTGTGATCGGAATTGATTTTGGAGGTCCGGTGTAGAATTAGGCTTGAATTGGCGAAGTTAGTATTTTGGCGAATTCCGGTTGATAGGTGAGAATTTGATCCGAGGGTCGGAATGGAATTCCGAGAGTTGGTGTAGCTTGGTTAGGTGATTTTGGATGTGTGTGCAAAATTTCAAGTCATTCGGAGGTGTTTTGGTCGGGTTTTTGATCAAATGCGTAATTCGGAAGTTTTAGAAGAACTTAGGCGTGAATTCGATGTAATTTGATGGTCTGGTGTTGTTTCTGGTGTTTTGATGGTTGGAGCAAGTTTGAATGATGTTTTAGGATGGGTTGGCACTTTTGGTTGAGGTCCCGGGGGCCTCGGGGTGATTTCGGATGGCCATTGGGATGATTTTTGGACTTAGTAAGATTTGCTGCAGGTCTGGTATCTGGTATTTCCGCACCTGCGAAAAAGGAACCGCAGATGCGGTTGCGTAGGTGCGGGAGGAAGTTCGCAGGTGCGGTCTATGGCTTGACTGGAAGATTCCGCAGATGCGGAAGGGAAGCCGCATCTGCGAGGCCGCATATGCGGTAGTTGTGTCGCGGAAGCGGAGGCGGAGGCGGGTGGATTTGGCATTTCCGCAGAAGCGGACAATATCCCGCAGGAGCGAGGTCCGCATATGCGGTAGAGGACCGCAGAAGCGGTCGTTGTCTTTAAGTGTGGATCCGCAGAAGCGAAAAATAACCACAGAAGCGCTAGTCGCAGATGCGATGGTGGGACCGCAGATGCGAAAATCCCTGTTATCAGAAGGGTTTTAAGGCTCATTTTGTTCCGCGAGCTTAAGTCTAATTCCACTATTTTTAAGCAACCTTGAGAGCTATTGGACGGAATTGAAGGGGGATTTCGACAAGGTGTGATTGGAGGTAAGTTCCTCGGCCTAAATACATGAAATTATGGTAGAATTAACATAGAAATTTGTGGAAATTCATCAAAAGAGGGTAAAGCTAGGGCTTGAGAATTTGGTGTTTTAAAATGGAAATTGAGGGGCCAAATGGACTCCGATTTTGGTAAATTTGATATGCATTGACTCGTGGCGAGATGAGGAATCCGGTGATGTCAATTTTCTGATTTTTCGAGAAGTGGGCCCGGGGCTCGGGTTTTGCCAACTTCGTGAATTTCGATATTTTTCGAATCTTTTCGATTGGGTTATATTCCCTTAGACAATTGTAACATATTCGTTGTGGTTTTTTCCAGATTCGACGCGCGAGGAGGTTGATTTGCGAGGCAAGGGCATAGCGAGCTAGGACTTTGGCAAGCTTGAGGTGAGTAACGGTTATAAAATATGTCCTGAGGGTTTGAAACCCCGGATTTGCACAATGTAGTGCTATGTTGAGGTGAGACACACGCTGCATGATGAGCGTGGGGTCCATTACTGCTGGGGATTTGGACTTGGTCCATCCCGGTTGATGATTCTAATGTACTTTGACTGGGTTTTAATTAATATCATTGCATTTTGGGCTAGTTGCCAGGTTTGGGGCCTTGTGCCGACCTGTAGAACCCTTAGGGGTAATTGTACACGATTGACCTCACTTTACATCGTTAAAATCATACCCTCAGTCATGTTTCTAACTATTTAGTCTAATATGAACCGGCTTTGGAATAACTAAACAAAAAGGAGAGTAATATGTGGATCGGGGTCCCTATCTTAATTGGGTATGCTCGAGAGGCTAAGTTTATATTGACTGAGAGGGGTTGGGAACCCCATCGTGAGGGTATTTGATATATATATTTATGCGGATCAGGCTATACGCCGCAACAGTATATTATTGGATGGGGCTGCACGCCGCAGCAGTATATTTATATGGATCGGACTGCACGCCGCAGTAGTATAGCGCTTGGGCTGTAGGAGCCCCTCCGGAGTCTGCACACCCCCAGTGAGCGCAGTCGACTATTATTATTGGATCGGGCTGCACGCCGCAGCACTATATATATATATATATGGATCGGGCTGCACGCTGCAAGAGTATACTATATGGATCGGGCTCCATGCCGTAGTGGTATAATTATGATTTCAGTTATCGGGATGAGTAAAAGGGTTGAGTACTGGCTTAAAGGATTTTTACCTGATTTCTTCATCCAGTTTCTGTTTAACTGTTCTTACTGCTTTGATATAGAACTGCTTAGTGCTTTTTACGAGATTTCTTTCCGCCAGTCATTATTTATTGCTATTACTCACTGAGTCGGAGTACTCACTTTACTCCCTGTACCATGTGTGCAGATACAGGTATTCCGGAGGCGTAGATTGAGCTATTGCTGCTATTCAGATCCAAAATTACAAAATTTGAATACTCATTTGGTAACGAGTCTAACGATACAGGAATTACTGAAATCCGACCCCAAATCGCCTTTCAAAACTCAAAAAATTAGTCTAGGAAGTCTCTACCATTTTTTCACAAATTTTCAACTCAAATCCCTAATTAGATGATATAAACGACAATAGATTTGAGTGATTTAACTAAAATCGAGTTCGGAATTCTAAGCCCAATAATCTCCTGAAAATTTGCCTCTCACCGAGCTTTCTAAGACCAATTATAAAATATGAAATAAAACCTCAACTTTTAAAGTCAAATCTGCTTCCCAGTGATTCCTTCATCGCGAATGCGGGATGAGCCTCGTGTTCGTGATGCACAAAAATACAAAGCTACCAAAATCATCTTTGCAAATGCGAGATTCCCCACGCGGACGCGATGCACACTGAGCCAGACCTACGCGAATGCGGCTCCTCATACGCGAATGCGGTGGACAACTTCTCATCCCTTCGCGAATGTATTTCTACCTTTGCGAACACGAAGAACAACCTCACTTGCCTCCCCAGATACCTTTCGCGAACACGATACCTCTCTTACGAACGCGAAGAACAACCTCACCTGCTTCCCCAGATACCGTTCGCGAATACAATATCTCTCTCGCGAATGCAAAGAACGAAACCAGATCAGAAAATTCAGCAGCATTAGCAAATTCTTCAAGGTTCCGAATGCATCGAACATGGTCTGAATTACACCTGAGGCCCCGGACCTCAACCAAACATACCAACAAGTCCTAAAACATCATACGGACATTCTCAAAGCGTCAAATCAAATCAAGCAACACTAGAATCACGAATCGCTCATCGATATAAGCCTAAGAAACTATGAACTTTCGGATTCCAAAACTAATGATGATTCATGCCAAAATGACTCTGGTTGACTTTACACTTTACACACATGTCATAAACGATATTTTGAACCTATTACAACTTCCGGAATCGGGATTCGACCCTGATATCCATAAATTCAACTCCAGGTTAAACATTCCAAGTCTTCCAAACCTTAATCAGACTTATATGTGCGAATTTTATCGGTTTAAACGCTAGTCTTCTTTATGTATTCAATTGGAAAATTTTGACACTTATTGAATCCTTTATTTGTCATGACTCATTTATTGTTTGTCGAAATTGTTTCTATATGATAATTTTGCGTGATTGCACTTTGATTTTTATGCTAATCCCGTGTTTTTGTTGAGTTGAAATTTCCTGGAGATAATTTCACTATCAATAATTCATCTGCAAATATTTAATTAAAGATGTTTAAAAAGAGGCATTAATTTATTTCTCTATAATTTAGGTTAAAGATGGCATTGTCCTATGCTGAGTTACTTTTTCATCCTTGATGTCTTTTTGAGATTTTATATACATTGTGTGGAGCCATGGGCTATTTGCTGTGAAATTATTTGATTTCACTGTACCTTTGGAAATGGTTGTGGACTATGGGCAATTTGTGATATGAATTAATTGTGTTGTGTCATTATGTTAATATTCTGTGTAAATTGTTCTGTGATTTGAGTTACTATTAGGAGGACATAAGGGTGGTATCCCACTGTTGATAATATGCGGACATAAGGGTGGCATTTCACTGTTATTATTTGTGTTGGGGTGTTTTCTGGGAGGAGAGATACGGGAGGCTATTATACGGAGAGATAATGGTGGCTATTATAGGAGAGATAAAGGTGGCTATAGGAGTGATAAGAGTGACTATAGGAGAGATAAGGGTGGTTATTTGTATGTTAGGGCGGAGGAATATGGGTGGCTAATATATGGAGTGATACGGGTGGCTATAGGAGAGATAAGATTGGCTATTGTCGGGGATTATATGTAATGATGTGCGGTTATTATGTTGATTATTTCTATCTGATGATGTGGGATTATTGTGTTGATGATTTTTTTGTAATGTTGTGATTCTCCTTGTGTTTATATTTATATCTTGTGCAACTTGTTTGTTGTTTCGGTAAACCTGATAATAGTGTGATCCATGTTGAAATTGTGAGCATGTAGCTTTTACTGGGTGGAATATGTTATTGTCACGTGAACTGTCTGTACAGATGTGATATGAAATGTGGGCGCGATGCTGAGGAAATATGATGATTATGATATTGGCACATGAACTGTCTGCGCATATGTGATATGAGATGTGGGCATGAGGTGCCGTGAGTAAATAATAATTTTTATTACTGGCACGTGAGTTGTCCGTATGATTATGATAGAAATATTGGCACGGGGTGCTGTGGATATGTGAAAGTGGGCTGAGACCCGTGTTACAAAAATATGAAAGTGGGCTGAGACCAGTACTTTTATGATTACGAAATGAGGTGTCACATGGTGACTTTTATCTAAAAGAATCATATTCGAAAGATTTTATTTGAAAGAATTATACTCAAAAGATTTTATTTGAAAGAATTATATTCGAAAGATTATATTTGAATGATTTATATTCGAAAGATTTTTATTGGAAGATTTATATTCGAAGTATTTTTATTTGAAAAACTTATATTTGAAAGATTATATTTGAAGGACTTACATTTGAAAGACGTATATTTGAAGGACTTTATTAATTGGTTTTACTTGTGTTCCTTATTCGTTTGAGCAATATTTATGGTGTTCTTGTTGCCTTATTGTTCCTATCCATTGTTGATTATTGTTGCTATCGATTCTAGTTGATTTTCAGTACTATTATATACTGTTATATTGTACCGGTTATTTGACTAGTGAGTGTCTTGACTTTACCTCATCACTACTCTACCGAGGTTAGTCTTGATACTTACCAGGTACCGACTATGGTACGCTCATACTACACTTCTGCATAGTTTTTTTTGCAGAGCCAAGTTTGAAGATATCGTATTCGGACAGAGTTAGAGTGTGATCGCAAGGATTCAAGGTAGTGCTGCCTGGCCGTCGCTGTCCCTTGGCCGTCACGTACACGTCTTCCAGATAACACAAATAGCACAATCAACCCAACTCCTAAGAGGTAGTTCACTCACAAAAAGTTAGGAAAGATACTTACCTCAACTAGGCAAACTCAATCCTCGAAAATAGCTTTTTTCCTAAAATTCGCCTCCGCACAACTCAAATCTAACTAAAAGATACATATTATCATCAAACAAAATACTAGCGAAATCAATTACAAACGATAAAGCTTTGATCTTTACAAAATTCGTAAAAAGTCAACGAAAGCCAATGCCGGGCCCGTCGGGTCAAAGCTCGGGTCCAAGGGTAGATTCTGACTACATATGACCCCACAAGTTCATATATGTAATTTTTTCGAATCCGAGTTCAAATCGACTCTCAAAGCTTTACTCTTCATATGGGAAGTCAAAAATTCTGCTTCTCTCGCAAAAGCGACAAAAATATTGCAAATGTGAAACTATCCCATCCCAGGTCAACTTCACAATTGCGACCCAGGAATCGCTATTGCGATATCAGCGATCCACATGCTAATGTCGCAATTGCGATTCTGGTGTTCACATTTGCGACACCAGAGGAATCAGCCATTTAGTTTCAGTCCAAAACCATTTCCTGACATGTCAAAAACTAATCCGAGCCCTCAGGGCTCCCAACCAAATGTCCACACAAGTCTAAAAATATCATACAAATGAAACCAAGAACTTCTAAAATTGCAACCAAGCATTTGAATCCTATCAAATCAATTCCAAATGAAACCAAATTTTGCAGACAACTTATAAATAGCATAAGAAACCTATTTCACGTCCCAAAATAAAATTCCGAACTAGATAGATAAAAGTCAATCTTTGATCAAACATCTAAACCTTAAATTGTCAATTTTCGGCAAAACAACACAATTCAACCTACAAACTTCCGAATTCGATTTCGGGCACAAGCGCAAGTCCAAAATCAAGGTACGAAGCTATATGAGCTATAAAAATATCATTCTGTGGTTGTTTTTACAAAATTCAAAGTTTGGTTAAAATTTCTAACATAGGCTTCTAAGCCAAGAACCAAATGGTCCAAATCAACCTAAAATCTTCACGGAATGAAACTAGCAAATCCCGCAAGTCATAAAACGACAAATGTACATGTGTAGAGCATCAAAAAGGGAAAAATGGCACAAAAACACAAAACGACCGGTCGGGTCGTTACACTTTGATTCTATTATCTTATTATCTTGATGTTGTTACTATTTTTTCTTGACTTCTTCAGTACTGTATTCACGAAGGCCCTTAGCGAAATGTCGTTTGCCTATTACCTTTTAAAAGAAGATTTTACACTAGACTAAATTGTCATATAATTATTCTTCCTATAATTTAGGAGTTTAAAATCAACTAAAATTATTTCCATTAAATATTTTCCTATTTGAAATGTGTAGGAATTCCTAATATTTAGGAGTTCAAAATTGATTATACTTTTCTTTATATAAATTCTTCCTTATTTGGGCTATACAACACAACAATAATTTTCCAATGTTTAAAATTTTGGCATCAAATAAACTTTTACTTATTGAAAAAGATGCATTTATAAAATTACAAAACATTGAATAGTAGAAAGTCTGTAATGCAATATTCTGTTATCCTTGAATATCTTGTTATTATAATACATGAAGTTGTGGCCGAGGAATTTTTTTTTTATATATTTTCGATTAATTTTGGATGCACTTCTTTTAATTTCCTGTTACCTTTGTAGTGTATATGTATGTGTATATATGTGTGTTTATATATGTATGTATGTATGTGTATATTATATCACATGTTTACATTATATTTAAGTCATTAGATTGGTAATTTGTAAAATAATTTGATACTAAACTCAACAATTAGGATAACAAAGAAAATATTTGAGAACATAAATAAGAAACAGAGAGAGAAAAAACTGGCCCGCAAACATTAAAGTAATGTTTCAACAAGCATAAAGATCCGAAAATAAAATAGTCATTGACGCTTTACTATTTTAGACTAAATTTTTGTTTAAAAATAAAATTTTATAATGCATTTGATAAAAATGTAATTTATTAATATTTCAAATTTGGAACGAGCTATATATCATACACTTTTATTTTATATCTTATACTTAGATTATATCAAAGCAAAACAATTGCCAGCTAAAAATTCGTAATATATTTATCTACATTAACATATCTTACATTTTTTGTAACGGCCTGGCCAGTCGTTTTGTGTATTGTAGCCCCATTCCCCTACTTATTGTCTCTTTTATGATCATTTGTGGTCACGTGACTTGCCGGGGTAGTTGGATTGGTTTCGTGGAGGTTTCGGAGTGAACTGGGACACTTAGTCTCAAAGTTGGAAGCTTAAGTTCAAAGAACTGACCGGAGTTTGACTTTTGTGTAGACGACTCCGAAATGGAGTTTTGATGGTTCTGCTAGCTTTGTATGGTGATTTTGGACTTAGGCGTACGTTCGGATATTGAATTGGAGGTCTGTATGTCGTTTTTGCATGAATTGGCGAAAGTTGAAGATTTGGAAGGTTAAAAGGTTTGTTCAAGAGTTGACTTTGTTGGTATCGGTGTCAAATTTTAGTTTCGGAAGTTGGAATATGTTCATTGTGTTATTTATGACATGTGTGCAAAATTTGAGCTCATTCAGAGTTGGTGTTACGTGATTCGGCATTAGTTTTTGAAGTCGACTGTTCATTAACTCATTAGACTTGAATTAAGGTGTGATTCTTAGTTTTAATGTTATTTGATGTGATTTAAGGCCTCGAATAAGTTTGTGTTGCATTTTTGGGACTTGATGATATGTTCGGACGAGGTCCCGGGGGCCCCGGGTGTGTTTCGGATTGAGTTCGGACCGTTTGTTCATGTGTTGGAATTGGTAGTTGCAGTGCTTCTAGTTTCCTTCTTCACATTCACGATGGATAAGCGTGATCGCATAGAGTCTTTGCTGGCAGATGGATTTTCTCTCTTTGCATTCGCGAAAGGTTGGGTGTTTGTGCATCGTGAATGTTTGTGAGGGATCGCTTTCGCGTAGAAGGGAAAAGAGGCTGTGTGCTGGCATGCGTTATTCTTCGCGTTCGCGTGGACTGGTCCACGATCATGAAGCTTGGGGTTGTTTGGTTATCGCGTTCGCATCTCTCTTCTCTCGTTAGCGTAAGAGGTTTTGTGAGCTGGTGGATTTTGTTCGTCGCAATCGTGAAGGTTTTTACGCAATCGCAAAGAGTAAAAATTGGGCAGACTATATAGTACTCTATTTCGAGGGTTGTTCATTTTAATATATTTTGAGTTGTAGAGCTAGGTTTTCGGCAATTTTTGAGGGGATTTCCACGTCTTGAATCGGGGTAAGTATTTTTGACTCGAATTTGTTAATTAATCATGATTCTATCTTAGTTTTATCATTTATTTAATCAATTAAAGTGAGAAACATGGGGGCTTTTTATAAAACTTCCCAAAGTGAAAATTGAAATAATGAAATGTGAATACGAGGCATTACCTCAGTTGTGATTCTTGTTGTACATTTCATATTGAAAAAGATTTATTGGCTGAATTGTTTTTGTTGCTTTTATTCTTCCTTATCTTACTAGTTTTTGTTCGTATTTGATTATTTGAGGTTGTCATTATGTGTTTCCTTCTTGTTTCTTTTTTACTTAAAATTGATTCATTAGCTTACGTTACTAACTACTCTAATATCGCTAGTTTCTCTGCTTTCCACTACTTCCCGTTATCATATTATTATTTTTTACCTTGTCCTACTAGGTGTCTTGACCTGGCCTCGTCACTACTCTAGCATGATTAGGCTTGATACTTACTGGGTACCGTTGTGGTATACTCAACTATGCTTCTGCACAATTTTATGCAGATATAGGTACCTCGACTCGAGCTAGGCATCAGTGAGTGGACCATACATTTTGGAGACTTCAAGGTGTACCTGTCCGGCACTCGTAGGACTTGGAGTCACCTTCTGTCCTTCTTTTTCTACTACTTACTCTTTATCTAGAGAGTGTTATACTAGGGATTTTATAGTATATTCATGTACAGCTTATGACTCAGTTCCACCGATTTTGGGAGTTTTGTTGAAAATTTTCTGTTCGGGATTTATTATGAATTTTTTGAATTATCGTGTTATCTTAGTTGCTAAATTCCGTTAAGTATTCATTAATGTTATGCTTACATAGTCTTAAAGACTAGGTACCTGTCGATGCCCCCTTTTTCCAAAGGTGAAATCGGGTTTACGATATTTGGGCGGACAACTCTATCCCTTTTGGGAATTTGGGTTTGAGATTTAGAAGAGTCGCCACCTAATGATTGAGTGCATTAAGACACCAAGGAGTAAAAAAAAAGAAAAGAACCAGAGAACGGGTAAGGGCTTGAAATTATCCCAGGGGGAAGGTGTTAGGCACCCTCCAAGATCCACTAGTGTGGTTCCCGGCCATGCTACAGTTTGTGACTTTTAAACAAGTAAACATACAAGACAACTTCCACATAACGATTACAAGTAGGAATGTATAAAGGCTAAATAAACATGCTGAAGTAAGGAAATAAGTGGTTTCATAGTTGATTAAAAGAATGTATAAGTGCAGAAAAATAAGGATCAAATAACGAGTGCAAACAATCAGACAAAAGAAGTGAAATGGGTAGAAGTTTAAAAAGAAAACAGTGCTGGAAATTCAAAGAGGTTTTAAATGATTTGAAGCGAAATACAAGGTTTAAAGAGCTGGAAACTGACAGCTTAAAGAAAACAATAACGAAAGTATATAAGGAGGGAGGGGGTCCTAGGTTTATAAATAACATGGATCATCCACGCAACACCCGGTAACCAATTATACGCTTGGTGTTATCGCGTGATGATCATATCCATGTCTACCTTTCCCACCCCATTAAGGTATTAAAGCGCGAAATAATATCGTTACTTATTGCATGCTATTACCCGTCCCGATCCTATCGGTCCCGGAGGCATTTAGACTACTAATCCTAAAGGGGAGGGAGTTGGGGCTTTTCAGAAGGTTTAAAAGGATAAAAGTCTAGGCGACAAACAAAAACACATAATCAAATAGGGGAGAAGCAAACATCAGTTAAGGCTCAAACAAGCCTCCTCAGTTAAAGGCAAATAGCATGACTTCAAATACTGGTTATGGTCTGTATTAAATTTAAAAGCGCTAGGACAGGCTGATTTGTCACATATTTTTTAGATGAGGAGTCCGAATTAGCCTTGTCTGGTTGTAGTTATCAAAACTGACACAGTTAATTAAAAACCTAATGGTTTGCCCATGTGAGACTTATAGGCATGATATCTAGCGGAGCGTACTGATTTTAAAGAAAGGGGTCACTGATTTTATAAACAAAAGATCTGCAGGTTTGAAACGACCTTATGACTAGTTTCAGACTCGAAACTGATTCAGTTGATTATTCCTATAGGCATGATTTCTAAGCGTTATTGGTTTTAGAATGATTACAGAGATGCAAGAGTCCTATTGGCATGGTCTCTAGAATGCAATTGATTATTATTAAGCCTACGATTGTTTGCCTAATGACATGTATATGCGGAAGTGCAGAAAACTTAAGATCATGATTTCGATATGCAGAAATGTAGAACTTATAGGCAGGTCTTCTATAGAAATGCAGAAGTTTATAAACAACATATAGGCATGCTGTCTAAGATGAGAATGCAGAAATTCATAAATAACTTACAGACAAGTTTTCTAAGATGAGAATGCAGGAATTCATAAACAGCCTATAGACATGATTTGCAGAAATTCATAAATAACCTATAGGCATGTTTTCTACCCTTTTTCATACATTCATCCCCATCCCTTTCCACTAACCATCCCCAATAGTTATTACAAATTATTACAGACCCGAATGAATCTAAAGAAAGAAAAGTAAAATTACATCAGAAGTTTCAGCTACAACCAAACAGCCTAATTCAGATTCAAAGTCCAACAATATGAGATAAACCAACTTCCACGATCAGATTTCCAAAAGCCTTTCTCATCCTTTGGGTCTGTCAAAGTTCCAAGGAGCTTTATGAACTCCAGGCAGTGCTTACACCCAATTACATTGAAGAATTAAGATTATGGTGCAGTGTGGAATAGCCAGCCCTCGAATTTCCAAGTTCAAAGGGAGCTCCAGGTCCCAAAGCAAGGCTCATAAGAGGGGGGCAGAACTTAGAGTCTAAGAGTAAGTGTAAGTGCGGGGAGAAGGGGGGGATTAGGAAAGCCATGGCAGGCTGGTGGTCATGCCCAGCAATTGGAAATGCTGGCACACCCCTGACCAGCCTGTCAGCCAAAACATGGGAGTTAGGATCCATTGAGGATCAGGTTGTGACCTGGGCAGTAATTTGGTTACTGCCAGGCCAAGAACCTTAACTCAGACACATAAAGGGGAATGAGGGGTAGGGATTTACAATAGAAACAGATGCAAGGAAGGAACATATTAGCATAAGTCATTGAATCATGCGCAGTAAAGTAAACAGGATTGCAGAAACTGTAAGTAAACACATAGGGGTGAGGTAGGAATGTTAACTCAGAACATACCAGTTTCAGAAGAAATAAGTAAAAAAACAATAGCCTTGAAAAAGGCCAAGTAGCGAGCAAAGCAATTCCAAAAGATCCCAAGCAAAGCAGAATATCGAATTCAAAATAGTATTGCAAGTGTGCAAGTATTTTAAAGACTAGTGGTGTGAAGGTTGTTTGAAGAATGAAGTCGTAAGATGTTGTGGTAAGATGCAAGGTAAGGTCCCTTTTATAGTGCAGAGAAACAAGTAAGAAAGGCAAGGAATATATCATTGAAATCAGTCTCCCTTTAGTTAAGGGATTCTGATTTCAAACGGGCAAAACAATTATGGAAAGGGATTTTTAAAATATTTCCCTAGTAGTATAATAAAGGGTAAGTACATAGAAGCTATTTAAGGCAACCAACTAACAGTACACGGTTTGTAAAAAAAAAGGAAAGGGAATCAAACAGTAAAAATTAAAAATTCAGACCTTTACTCGAATGAATTAAGTCTAGAAAAAAGGGTAATGAAAGCTTCAATTAGGGAAAACCAGTAACAATCAAGTGAACACAATTAAAGGAATCCGGAATCAAATCAGTAGTTGGCAAAGCCTTTTTGAAAGAAGAGTTCTCATATATAAACACACAAACATGTAAATCAAGAAGAGACTGTCAAGTTATTTAAAAGAGAATTTAATCAAAGAGAAGTTCAGAAACATGGGCAAAAGATACAGGTTTGACCCGCTGACTCATAGTAAGTCTGAGAGTCCAGGGTCCCAATGTGGAACCGTGACTTGAACACCAAACATAAATCGTCAAAAGGAAACCCCCAAATCCTAGGGTTTCACGATTGACTCAAACATGGAGGTGAGAAAACAAGCCATTTGTTTCAGAGTCTCAACACAACAGATATGAGAGAATGCTTGAACGAGAAAGGAAGAAAAATTATGAAGAACATACTTGAGGAAATTCATAACCTAAACGAGTTCAGAAGAAGGAAATAATACAACTTGAACACAAGTAGGTGAAGCATGTAAGAACATAAACAGAGTCACAAAATCAAATAACTTTAATGGTAGGCACGTATAGCAGAAGAGTAGTGAAAACATAGCAGAGATTAACAGGAGTAGAAAAGAAGAGGTAAAAGTCAATACATGCAAAATAAAATCATACGAACAAGGCATAAACAAACACACATAAAGCAAAGAAGAAAAAGAATCAGAAAGATTTTTTTTCAAAAATCCTTGCAGAAACCCTAAAAATCGAAGAGAAACTACTTTTTGACAAAAGCTTTTGGGGAAAACACTCTACATGGCAAGAAAAGCATAGACATAGTACAGATCTAAACAAATAACGGTGAAAGAACCTCAAATGGCTTAGGATTTCGGAGAAACCCTAGAAATGAGAAAGGCATGGAGACAGGTCCGATCATGAGTCGAAGAGGTCAAGAATCAGGCTCCTAAGTCTCGAATGTGCCGGAGAAGCCATGGAATCAAAGGTCGGAGAAGATCGGAGGGAGAAACATCGAATTCATCTTTCCAGACCATGAACACCCAAGGTCTAATGGTGGAGAGCGTGGGTAGAGACCATCCACGGCCTGGGAAGCCATAGATTCCGGTGAAAATCCGGTGAATGAAGGTGGGAGGAGGCTAGGGTTTCGGAGAGTTGTTGAGAGGATTTGAGAGTGTTTTGGGGTTTCAGGGCGGCGGGTCCAGTGAGAATGAGGGGGATTAAGGTAGGTTGTTAGGTTAATTAAGGAAGGGTGAATTCTGACCGTTGATCTCGAGTGATCAATGGTCCAGATTTAAGTGGGTAGGTGGGGAACGGGTTGGGTCGTGGGTTGGGTCCAAATCGAAATTGGGCTGGTTTAATTGGGCATAATTGGGTCGATTAGGGGCTAAAATTGAAACAAAAATGGGGCTGTAATTGAAATGGAAATGGTGCTAGATGTTAAATAGCCAGTTTCACCCTTTTATTTATAAAAAATAGTAAAAATGATTTTAAAAACTAATTAAAAATACTGAAACAATTAATAATGTATAAACATTAATTTAAAAATACTGGACCCAATTTTATAATTATAAAATGCTATTAATGCTACAATAGGCTAAATTTGCAATTGCATATAATTTAGCTTAGAAAATGCCAAATAAATTTTTAAAATATACAAAAATCACCTTAAATATATTTTGATATAAATATGAGAATAAAATAGGTTATTCACCAATATTTATAGTTTTAGGAATAATTACTAATTTTGTATTGCTAAAATGGACAATAGATTAATTTTAAAAATCTTAAAAAGTTAGGAAAACTACCAAAACAGTTAGGTTTGCTTATGTATGCATATATATGCTATTTTGAAAGTATTTTGTATATAAAAATTATATAGGGAAAAATTGGGTATCAACAGTACCATTACGACATCCTAAAGAGAGAAACTAGGTTCGTGACAAGATGGTATAAGCTCTAGGTTCATATGTATTACGAATCATAAATATATTTAGTAGAGTCTTGTGGATCGATACAGAGATGTCTGTACTTATCTTTGAGGGGCTATAGAAATGTTAGGAAAATTCAACTTCTTTGGTTCCTTATCATACGAATTTGTTGATTTCAAAATCAGAGTTTTTGTCTTTCTATTCTCTCACAGATGGGAGGACAGGCATTGCTGGATCCAATGTTCAGACACCCAGGGCCCGGCTAGTGGTCGAGGAGGGGCATGTGGTACGCTTGATGACCTACTCGAGCAACGACTGAGGAGCCACCAATAGGTCTGATTAAGGGACAGGCACTCGAGGGGCCTGTTGTCACCCCTGCACTTCAGGAGACCCTATCAGAGTGTATGAGCTTGTTTGGTGCTCCGGCTGAGGCGCGATTGATCCCCATCGCACCAGCTACATCTCAATCCGGGGGAGGAGACCAGTCTTTCACAGCCCGTACTCCAAAGCAGTGAGTCTAGGTTGATGAAGTCTAGGGTGTTATGCCGGTGCAGGCTGTTGTTCCGGTTTAGCCCGAGGTTAGGGAAGTGGCATCTGAGGAGGAGCAGCTGAGACTTGAGAGCTTCAAGAAGTATCATCCTTCTACATATAGTGGCCTAGCTATCGAGGATGCGCAACATTTTTAAGAGAAGTTCCATCGTATTCTCAGCACCATGGGTATTGGGGAGATGAGCGGAGTTACTCTTACTACATTCAAGCTGTTGGGACCAGCGTATTAGTGGTAGCAGGCTTAAGAGGAGGCTAGCCCAGCCGATGCAACTGCAATTACATTAACTCAGGTTTCATAGATGTTCTTGGGAGAGTTTGTTCTCATACCCTTCGGGATACATGGCTCACGAAGTTTAAGCACTTGCGCCAGGGTACTATGAAAGTGTCAGAGTATGCCATCAGATTCAGTGAGTTGTCCAAACATGCCCTTGCCTTGGTTTCTGTAGTCAGAGAGCGAGTTTGCGAATTCATCGAAGGGCTCAACTATGGCATTAGATTCAGCATGACTCGAGAGTTAAAGACAAATACTCCGTATCAGCTGGTAGTAGAGATCGCGCGGAGGTTGGAGGGTATGCGGGGCCCTGAGAGAGAGGAAAGGGAGGCCAAGAGGCCTTGAGAATCTGGAGGATATAGTGGTGCCCGCGCCCCAACTGCAGCCCGTCATGGCAGAGGCTAAGTGAACAATCTAGTGTATTAAGCACTTCCAACTTCTAGTGGTGCTCCTGCTACTCCGAGGTCTTAGGTTGCCCATTTTGCACAACCACTATCTAGTGGACCTCTTGTACGGGGTGTCTTTAGTGGTTGGTCTAGCCAACCAGGCCAGGGTCAACGTCAGCAGTCATGCCTACCGAGAGCTTGCTTTGAGTCGTGTGATACTAAACATATGGTGAGGGACTGCCCCAGACTCAGGAGGTATGCTCCTACACAGACCACTCAAGCTCCTCGGATTCCACTTGGTCCACAGACTTCACAGGCCATGGTTACTGCTCTAGTAACCGCCCCACCTACACAACACGTTAGGGATGGGGGTCACGCGGGTAGAGGTTTCCCCATAGGGGGAGGCCCGACCAGATTCTATGCTTTTCTAGGTAGGGCATAGGTGGTTGCATCATACTGTCATCATAGGTATGGTTTCGGTTTTTCATAGGGATGCATTAGTCTTATGTGATCCGAGATCGACTTATTCATATGTGTCATTTTATTTTGCTCTATATTTAGATATATCTCGTGACTCTTTGAGTTTTCCTATTTATGTGTCCATGCCTGTTGGATATTCTATTATTGTAGACCATGTATATCGGTCGTGTTTATTTGTTATTGGTGGTTTTGAGACTAGAGTTGATCTATTGCTACTCAATACGGTAGAATTTGATGCGATCTTGGGCATGGACTGATTGTTGCCCTATCATGCTATTCTGGATTCTCACGCCAAGACTGTGATGCTGGCTATGCTAGGTTTGTACGGTTAGAGGGGAGAGGTATATTGGATTATATTCCTAGTACGGTTTTGTCCTTTCCAAAGGCTCAACGAATGGTTGAGAAAGGGTTTGATGCATATCTACCCTTCGTGAAAGACGTCAGCGCTGATACTCCTACCTTTGAGTCAAATCCGGTAGTGAGAGATTTTCTAAATGTATTTCTGGCAGATCTTCGGAGCATGCTGCCCGATAGAGATATCGATTTTGGTATTGACTTGTTGCCAATCACCCAACCCGTTTCTATTCCACCAAATCATATGGCACCAGTGGAGTTGAATGAGTTAAATGAGCAGCTGGAAGAATTGCTTGATAAGGGTTTTATTCATCCCAGTGTGTCGCATTGGGGTTCCCCAGTTCCGTTTATGAAGAAGAATGATGGTTGTATGCGCATGTGTATTGATTATCACCAGTTGAACAAGGATATAGGTGAAGAACATGTACCTATTACCGCATATTGATGACTTAGTTGATCAGCTATACAGTGGTATAGTGTTCTAAAAGATTGATTTATGGTCAGGGCATCATCTGCTGAAGATTTGAAATTCGGATATTCTGAAGACTACTTTCAGGACTTGGTATGGTCACTACGAGTCCCTTGTGATGTCATCTGGGTTGACTAACGCCGTAGCAACATTTATGCACCTGATGAACAGTGTTTGCCAACCATATCTCGATTCATTCCTCATTTCGTTAATTGACAACATCTTGTTGTATTCCCACAGTCAGGAGGATCATGAGCATTATCTGAGGATAGTACTCAAGACCTTGAGAGATAAGGTTTTTTATGCAAAGTTGTCAAAGTGTGAACAAAAATTCAAGCTTGATTCTGTTGCATTTTTGGGTCATGTTATAACGAGCCGACGTGCTGTTTTGAGCTTTATTGCTCCATTCGGTGGTTTTATACTTTGAGTAGATTCATATTATGTATTATGACTTATGTGTATGGTTGGTATCAGTTTTGGAGCAGTTCGGGATAGATTTGGAAGAATAATTCTCATTTTAGAAGCTTTAAGTGGGAAGAGTTGACCAAGGTTTGACTTTTGGGTAAATACACTTGGGATCGAGTATTGATTATTCCGATAGGTTCGTATGATGATTTTGGACTTGTACGTATGTTCGAATTTAGTTTCGGAGGTTCCTAGAAGAATTCGACAATATTTGTCGAAATCTGGCAATTTGAAGAACTTAAGAGTTCATAAGTTTGACCAAGAATTGACTTTGATGTTATTGGACTCCAATTGGTGTTTCAAAACTTTGGATAGGTCTATATAGTTGGATTGATCATGTGTGCAATGTTTGGAAGTAATCCGTAGTGTTTAAGTGTGATTTTGATACTCTTTTGAAAGAATGAAGATTTAACAACTTAAGAGAAATTATATTTTGTTTGAGCCTCGATTCATTGATGTGATGTATTCGTGGGTGTTTTGAGGGTTTGGATAAGTTTGGATAATATATTTTTACTTGTTGGTGTGCCTGTATGGGGTCCTGAGGGGCTCGGGCGTATTTTGGATCATTGGTCGATAAACTAGTGAAGTTAAGATTTGAAGTTTGACCATGGTCAATATAAGATGACCTCTTTTCGATGTTTTGGGTGTGCAGGCAGGTTTGTAGCGAGTTTTATGATTGAAATGAATATGATCTTTGTCCTGGAGGTTCCGAGTAAGTTTTGGGTGCTAAAACAAAGATTTTTTTATTGCTTGTTTTTTTTTCTAGTGTAGGTAATTATGCAAATACTGTTTGTCCCTGAAAACTTTAGATTTCTTTTGAAATTTCAAAATAATATATCTCCCTCATTTTAAGGCCAAATTGGGTGATTAAGAGGCTATCTTGGGTGTAATCTCGCAGGGATCATGTTGGGCTTATCAAACATGAGTTTCAGGATAATCTAAGACATGATTCGGGCTAGGACAACTGATGCATTTTTTACTTATTTTGAAATTTAGTTACTTATTCTCACAAGGTTTTGGAGCTCATCTTTGGGATATTTTGGAGGGGATTTTCACTAACTGGATTCGGGTAAGTATTTTTGACTCGGACTTGTTATTATTTCATGATTCAAACCTTGATTTTAGTGTTTGATAAATGATTTGAATTGGAAAATTTGGGGATTTTAGTATAAACTCTTCTAGAACATAAATTGATGGTTTTAAGGCCGATATGAGGTCGAAATTGAATTATTTTGGTAATGTTGGACTCGTATCCGAATGGGTGTTCGGAATTTATAAGTTTCATCGTGTTCCAAGGTGCGGGCTCGGGGTTAACGGTCCTGGTTGACTTTTGATTTCAGTTAAAGATCGAATCTTTGTTATCTGGAATTGTTTCTTATGGCTTTTATTCATGATATCAAGCTATTATGACTAGATTCGAGTGTTCCGAAGTGGATTTGTGCGGGAAGGGCTTATTAGTAGATTGATTTAACTTGTTTGAGGTAAGAATCTTGCCTAAATTTGTGTGGGGGAAACTGCCCTTTAGGATTTGGCTTGATTGTACTATTTGCATTATAGGGAAGACGTGTACATGAGCTGATGAGTGTGTCCCCGGGATTATATGTGTAAAATTGACCGGTTTAGACTCTTAGGTCACTTATATCCATATTATTGAAGTTGTTATTAATTGTTCTATCTTTCGTTGTCAAGTTTATTCTTACATGATGTACTTGAATTTACATGTTCTAGTTCCCATTGTGGTCTTCCTTATATGCCTTTACTAGTTGTTGTTGCTACATGCTATTCTTTCCATTGTTGATTTATTCTCATGTATTTAATCATAGTTTCTAGTTTATGCCGTCTCTTTTATTGATAAGCTTATGTTATGCATTAGAAATTAAAGATGCCATTTCATGAAATACCTTCATTGTTGTATTATTGAAGCTGTAGTTGTTGAAATCTATTAACACGGTTGTGGTTGAAATTACTGGTTATTGGAATACCTTTCCTTGTTGAGTTACTTCTCATTTATTTTGTTGTCATTGAGATTCTTGTAAACACTGTGATTATGACGTGAGCTATGAGTTGTGGTAACATTGGTATTATTTTTTTTGCATTGTTGTGGCATATAGGCACGTGAGGTGCGATTTGAATGATATGTTTTGATATTGATATGCATGAGGTGGTACAAGGCTGGGTATTGAAATGCATGCGATGAGATAAGGTTGAATTTATACATGTGTTGCTAGTGAGGGAATTACTTGAAGCCACGCTGTGAGATAAGGGGGCTAAAACGCGTGTAGCTATTTCGTGAAAATGAGGTGTGATACCTCAATTGTGAGTCTTATCGTACATTTTATGTTGGAAAGGCTTATTGATTTGAACGGTTATTGTTTTTACTTAAATCATTTCACTTGCATTTTGATTGTATTTGGTTATTTTTTCTTATTTTTTGTGTTGGATTATGACTTCTTGTGTGAGTCTTGCATTCTACGTGATTCGCATTGTTGATTTAATGTGTCAATCTGTGCCTCCGTTGTTACTTTCTGAATTGATTGTCAAGATGAATTTACTTGCGTGGAGTCATCATCTCATACTGTACTGAGTTGTTGGTAATATATTATTTTTAAATAAAAAAATTATTATCACGCTTTACTTTAAATGATTCTACATTAACACTTATCAGATATTTTGCTTTATTTAAAACATTTATTTTACTTTACTTATTTGATTTCTAGCTAAACTCATTTTCCCATATGATACTATTTTGTATAAAGTGTACTTTATATTACTTTATTTGATTTTCTATATAAACTCATTATCTCATTTGACACGCAACTTTATTCAAAATAGTTTTTATACCTTATTTTATTTAAATAAAATTCTCAAATATTTTATTTGAGACTTGACACGGATACAAAGTACGTGGTAACACGTGGAATTTGCCGTGCAAAGGTGATTGATAACATGGGGACGAGGTGCCATAGGTGTCAGATTCATGATTGAGGCCTATGATTTGTGATTGTGAGATGTAGTGCCTCGGAGTGATTTCTTGATATAAATCATGTGTTGAAACGACTTGATTACTTGAATTGTCATTTATTTTCCCCTAATTGATTTCGTTCATGTTTTAACTGTGTTCGGATTTCTTCGCCGTTTTATCATCTATTTAATTCTTGTTTCCATTTGTTGTTTCCATTATTTCGTTGTTAGCCTTATATTGATATTCTTTCCTCTATTAGCTTTATATTTAGATGCTTGCACGAGTTATTGTTTAGTGGGTGTCTCGACATACCTCGTCACCACTCCACCGAGGTTAGTCTTGATACTTACTGTGTACCGCTGTGGTGTACTCATGCTACGCTTCTACACATTTTTTTATGCAGATCCAGGTACTTCTGATCATGTGGGTTTAGAGAGTGGTGCCTATTCGGTTGGAGAATTCAAGGGATACCTTCCGTTCTTGTTCGCATGTCTCGGACTCACCATCTTACTTGATTATGCTACTGTTAAATTTTAATTCAAAACAGTATTGTATTTTTGTAATGTCTTGTGTACTCTCCGTAGAGCTTATATTTATGTACTACCGGGTTTTGTCATTTGTGAAAGTTGTATTATGATAATGGTTGTGCTTTGGGCAATTGTTCTCAATTTTATTAAACATTAAATTCTTATATCTTACATGATATTATTTTGCGATAGGCTTACCTAGTCGTATAGTCTAGGTACCACCATCACCCCAAAGTGAGATTTTGGGGTCATGACAAGTTGGTATCAGAGCTCTAGGTGAAATGGTTCAATGAATCATAAGAAAGTTTAGTAGAGTCCTGGGGGTCGATACAGAGACGTCTGCACTTATCTTTGAGAGACTACGTAACTATTAAGAAATTCACTTCTTTCATTACGTATCGTGAGGCATTGAATTAGCTTGAAGCGTATATCTTATATTCCTTTACATCCACTCGTATATGATGTTGCGCACTTGGTATCAGCTATGCACCGACGATTTGTGATGTTGTGGATGGTCTACGAGGGGGGTTGTGGATGCTCGATCATTGTCTCGAGGTGTGTCCAGACTGAGGACGGGAATGTGTTGGTAAATCATTCACTTGTTCACGTGTGGGATGCAACAGGTTCTGGTATCTGGTTGGTGAGTACGAGCTTAGGAGGGTTTAATTGATTGCCTAACTGTTATGACCGCGTAGGGTCGTGGGAGAATGTTAATTTGATGCTAGTCGGTGGGATTAGAGTTTAGGTGTTTTGCATGGGACTTCTATTCATTGGAAGGTGTATATTATCATCTAGGGAACTTGAAGAGGTGGCATGACTGTCACGAGGATTAATACTCGCTTAGTAGAGGATTTGAGATATTTTATTACTGGTGCTACTAGAGCTTATGAATGTTTTAGTTAGACTGCGACATGGGGTCATGGTAGATATAGAGTAAGGGTATTGTGGGACATCAGATGTGATGTTCTATGTCCTCGAGCCAAAATGGGGGTGTCTGCTACAGACAATCAGATTGCATGGTCATGTTATATTAGTTTTGGTGTGAGGTATATATGAGGAATTGGGGGGTTCCCTAAAATTAAATATGGCTAAAATCTATGACGTGCATGGGATAGTGCTGAGACATGTAGTATTTTTGTATCATTATTAATTCTACATTTCAATATCAGAGAGGTTAGACAAACAACTTTAGATTCACAGAATGTTTCTTCAAAGTAGGTATCTCGGTTGTGGCATTATTGGGTGCTTCTGAGAAAACACAATGGTTTAGGGGCTTTCGGACAACGTGGTCCGTGCTAGGATCTCTTGCGGTGAGCTTTGGCTTAGGATCGTAGTCTACTGGAAATGAGAAGTGTTAACTTTAAGGCAAGTCCATGAATGAAAATAGAGTAATAATACTCTAAGAAAGTTAGCTTATTGTAGTACGAAAGTTTTCTGAGTTATAATAGCTAAAGTTTGTTATAGTACAAATGTTTTATGAGTTGTGTCGCATGGAAAGCCGCCCCTTATGGGTTGTTGAAGCCAGCCCTTTTGTAGGAAACTTTTGCGACTATAAGCAAATTAACTATTTGTGTGGCTTGGCAAGCCGTCCCTTATGGGTTGTTGAAGCCAGTCCCTTTGTAGGGAAACTTTCGTATCTATGATTTAGTTTGCTTCCTTGGAGTCTCTTACTCTATCAAGTCGAGGAGGATTCGAAGAAATGGGTCAGCTTGGTGATGTTGGGTTAGGATAAAAATAAAGGTAAATGGTCCCTTTGGTGTGGTGATGCATTATCGGTGTTTTGTGGCAATACTCTTTGGTTGGACGGCTTGCATGACTTTATTGAGTTGGGGAAATTCACTTCTAATAGCTTGGTTATGTAAGGAAGGGTTTCGAAGAGTTCTTGATAGTGTCGACCACTACTTGAGCCAGATGTCTGCTACTACTGTAAGGAACATGCTAAGTGTTATGATCTTTTTTCTTGTATGGGGTCATAAGTTCTAGATAGAAAGGACGATTTCAGATGTTTAGAAAAAAAAATTATAGCGTTGTTTGATACCACATGAGAAGGGTGTACACTCTCGAAGGCAGACTATGTTTCGACTTGCGGATGCCTGACTTGTATTACGGTAATCGCCTGATTGACCGACCACTGATATTTAGATTTGATTATGTGGCACGAAAAAGTTATAGAAGTATTTCTCATCTGATGATCGTGTATGAGGAATGTGTTAGTTATTTGAGTAATGTAGTTGGGATCGGATATGGAGATTCTGATATTCTAAGGATTTGAAGACTAAGAGGGTTCCGGAGGTAGATTGTTCCATTGTTGTGAACGATGGAGGTATGTTTAGAGGTTGTCGGATGAGTGTGTGTCCTATTGGTAGGCGTGGGATTTTTTGAGGTTATCTACCTATTTCGGGAGGATCAAAAATTTTTTGGAGGCCTCTGGTAGGCCTAACGAGAATGTGTATTGTACATCGGGCTTGATTTATTTACTCAACAAATCTATTATTGAGGGGGTGTTTCTTCAGTTACAGTTGATCTTATTCGTATTCTGATATGTTCTAGGTGTTATTCTTCTATGCTATAGTGGGTTGTGATTTGTTGTTATTTGCAGACCTGATGCAGTTCTGTTGGGGCCTTGCGGTGAAACTAGAGCGAGATGATTCTTGGGGTGTTGAATGGTTGATTGCACCTTGGTTATGGTCTTCATGTTTCTGGAGTATTGTGCTATCTTTTCTCCATGGTTATGGTCACGCACAATGCATGTTTGTTGTTGATATGCACATGGTTGTTAATTGTGAGCAGCATAGCTCGAGGTAATCCATGGGGAATGGTGTTTGGATTGGGTCACGCATCTTAGCGGAGTTATGTTGGGATAGGATCCTTGTGCTTATTTTGTGTGTTTTATTTCTCCTTTGTGTGATGGGTTCATAGCTTTGTGCTTCATAGTGGCATCTGTTGAGCTTGTGGTGCAGTTCTCTCATTTGATTCCTTTCAATTATTTGGGTACATCCGAGTTGTTGCTTGTTCAGCGCACAGATTCCATGGTAAGTGGCTCTAGGTAAGATTGGTGTGATATGCTGTTAGATCAGCTTGTATCGGATAAGGTAAAGTTAAGGGGATTGAAATGAGTGCCATTGGATTTGATTAAGTTATGTTTTAAAGAATAATGTCACTAGTTAGCTTAGATTTCGACTAATTCTCGTTGGGCAAGAGAGCTCCGTGGCTTGTTAATATGATGGGTGGTTATGAGATTCTGCGGGTTTCTTTCATTATTGGTTTTGTACGAAGATTTGGAACAACGGTTTTATTGATAAGAGGGTAGATACGGGTACTAGGTTTGCTATTTGAGCAGCTATTGTGGTCGGGAGCTATTGCTGTGTGCATCTGGGTTATGTGGAATATCTTGTGATTATACATGGGATATTGTTATGGATTGATGCAGCTTGATCCATACTTGTACAACATAAAGATGCAATAATCGAGTATTATAATAAATTTCGGAAGATGGATATAAGGTTCTAAAGGTTATGCGCTACAATTGAATTAAAGATCTTCGGTTAGATTGTGTTGTTGAACTTATATAGGTTGATGTTATGTGGTATCACTCATGATTATGTGTATGGAAAGTTTATACAGTGATTTGATGGCTTTGGAATGACCCTTGGCACGTTCGAGGACGAACATATGTTAAAGTGAGGGAGAATGTAACAACCCAACCGGCAATTTTGAGCTTTAGCTTTCCATTCGATGGTTTGAGACTTTGAGTAACTTCATATTGTGTATTATGACTTGTTTGTATGGATGGCTTCGGTTTTTGAGCGGTTCGGGATTGATTTGGAAGAATAATTGTCGTTTTACAAGCTTTAAGTTGGAATAGTTGACCAAGGTTTGACTTCGGGTAAAGGGACTCGGAATGGGGTTTGGAATTTTCCGATAGTTTTGTACGATGATTTTAGACTTGTACATATGTTTGGATTTGGTTTCGGAGGTTGCTAGAACAATTCAACACTATTTGTCGAAAGGTTGCAATGAAGAACTTAAGAGTTCCTAAGTTTGACCAAGAGTTGAATTTGATGTTATTGGACTCCAATTAGTGTTTTGAGACTTTGGACATGTCTATATAGTTGAATTGAACTTGTGTGCAAAACTTAGAAGTCATCTGTGTACGGCAGAATCGGAGAGTTCGATTCCTCATCAGTAAAGCGCTAAGAAAAGTCATCTCGAAGGCTCGAGGCCATGGTCGAGCATCTTCCCTCGAGGGTCATTGACACTCGATCCCATGGTAGCAATGATCACGGTAGTAGTAGAAATGGGAACTTCCCAAAGCACACGCCTAGGGCTGACAGAGTCTGCTGATCTACTTCGAATCCGAGTCAGGGTGTCATTCAGCTGTCACATCTCCATATCTTTGTACTTAATGCATTTTGTATTATGTTGGGATTTCCCTCCTATATAAAGGGGATCCTTGTCATGTTTGTACTCCCTGTTGCTTCAGTTACTCCACACGAATATATGAAGAACATTCTCTCTGCTTTCTAACATACTTTCTTGTTATTATTGCTTTCATTTATTATCTTCATACTTGTTCATCATTTATTGCTCATCATCGGCCATAAAGAGCCACTATTAATTTCGACATAACTGTTAGTCACACCCTGATCACCCCCGATAGCTCATTACCGAACCACTGAATCGACCCCGAGGCCCTCATATCGACAAGCTTGAGGCCTCGATTGTCAGCCTCTTGGTTTGATTATCACCTCATTTTTAGCTCTTACTTCGTCTCTAAACCTCATACACATAGCATCATGTGCTTAACAACTAGCATAAAAATAGATCACATATTTTTAGAGTCCCATCAACACATTTAATTGTTATTACCATTTTCACGGTAAACAGTTTGGTGCCCACCGTGGGCTAAAAATAATAGTGATTATTTTCTTGTTGGTTCCATTACACAACGCAAGTTATCTTTCACGCTTTTTCTTGTCCGAAGATCTTTGATTTCAGGTCGTAATGTTTGATTCAGTGAAAAACAATATTGAGAACCACGGAGAGAATGGTGTGGTTGTTCCAGGTGTTGGTGAACCACCACAAAACCTTTAGAACGCACCAGGACCGATTCCAGTGGACGAAGTCTCATGCGACGCTCGACATGTTGAAATATGCTCCCACACTAAAAGGAGCATGCACCAAGGCGACCAACAGGAAGCCCAAAAAACCCAGCTCAGGAAGAACGTGAAGTTAGCCTTCATGTTATTTTTGAAATGTTGCAGGCACAACAGCTGGCTATTGCTCAGCTGCAAAGTCACCAGAATGGGTCGATAGCCGATCCCGTCATCGTAAAGATGCTCGAGGACCTCACCAGAAGGACCGAATGGGGCGAGAAAATGATAGGAGCCAACGATAAGAAGGTCGAGACTTACAACTCCAGGTTGACCAAATTCCAAGAGCGCCCCCGATCTTGAAGGGTGTGGACTGGAAGAAGTTCGTGCACAAACCGTTCCCACAGGAAGCGGCCCCAAAACCCATTCCGTAGAAGTTCAGAATGCCGAATCTTCCGAAATACAATGGTACCTCGGACCCCAACGAACACGTTACCACTTACACCTGTGCAGTAAAGGGCATGAAGGACGACGAGATCGAATCCGTCCTGCTGAAAAAATTTGGAGAATCACTTTCTAAAGGGGCGATGATGTGGTATCATAACTTGGCCCCAAACTCTATATACTCATTTGCTATGTTGGCAGATTCCTTCATAAAGGCGCATGCCGGGGCCATCAAGGTGGCCACCAGGAAATCCGACGTCTTCAAAATCAAGCAAAGGGAGAACGAGATGCTGCGAGAATTTATATCCCGCTTTCAAAAGAAAAGAATGGAACTACCACTGGTCTCCGACGACTCGGTGGTACAGACCTTCACTCAAGGTCTGAACGAGCGAAGCTCGGTAGCTTCGAAGCAGCTAAAAGAGAAACTGGTCGAGTACCCCGCCGTGACTTGGTCGGATGATCATAACCGACACCAGTTGAAAATCAGAGTCGAGGACGATCAGCTGGGAGCCCCCTCGGGCTCGGTATACCCAAGCAGGCTGCTGGCGAAGGAGCCAAAGGCAGACAAAGAAAGATATCTGCAATACATCAATGACCGAAGGGACATCCCGAGGTGTAACCCGCCTCGAAACGACCGAAGGATAGACCGAGGATAGAATCATCGGGGACTCATCAACAGAGCCGGATTTGATAGGAGCGCAGGACTAGCAGAGGCGCCTCGCCTGTCAGAATACAACTTCAACGTCAATATATCGTATATTGTCTTCGCCATCAGCAAAATCAAAGACGCCAAGTGGCCCAGGCCTGTACAAACGGATCCTTCGCAAAGGAACCATAACTTAATGTGTGAATTTCACAACACACATGGCCATAGGACCGAGGATTGCCACCAACTCCGAGAGGAAGTAGCCAGACTACTCAACAAGGGTCATCTCCGGGAATTCCTAAGTGATCGGGCCAAAAACCAATTTCGAGAAAGAGAGGCGACCAAGAAGAACGAAACGAACGAGCCGCAACATGTCATCCACATGATCTTGGGAGGCGTTGATTCCCCGCAAGAACCCGTGATGAGAAGGATAAAAATATCCATCACTATAGAAAAGCGAACCCGGGGGTACATACCCGAGGACACCCTCATGTTCAGCGAAGAGGACACTGAGACCTTGTCTCAACCTCACAACGACGAGCGCAGGTGGCGAGCTGTGTTTCGGGGCATATGGGATGCAAAACATCATGGTGAGTGTTGTTCTAGTTTTTCCTTTCCCTTCCTTCATTTGGAGAGGCAATTTCCCTTTCTGCATGTTAATCTTGTTGCTGTAGGAACCGTAAAGCCTTCCGAGGCAAGGTCGCGCTCATTTGAGGAGTGGGAAGGGTCGCTAGCCTCTAGGCTAAAGAACGACAATAATAAGCGAGAGATGCCTTTACAGGGTGGTGGTGCTCAAAACAGGGTGAGGCTGGACCCGTGTTCTGGAACGGAAGCGTCATCCAAGCCTGTCGTGCCCGTGGTCCCCGGTTCTAAAAAGGTGGATTCTCCATTGCCACTACCTTTTTATTCTTCCGATAGTGCTTTGGGGGATACTAGAAACTCGAGGTCGTCTACTCCGAGCGACCGTGTCTCGACCGAAGTAAATTCTTTTAGAGTTGAGGGAACTAGGTTAACGGATGCACCTTCAGCCTTCGAGGAAGCCCAGCGGCTTCACTTCGTGGTGAGTTTCGACATAGGCCCTTTGAATTTCGCGCCTTGCCTTTCTTATTGGGTTTCCTTTTGCAGGCCTTTGACAGACTTAAGTCCGGGCTGCTTCGTCATGAAGCCCGGCTGTGGAAAGCTCTGGATGAGGAGAGATCCCTTAAGCTCCTTTGCGATGAAAAGGAAGCCGAGCTGGAACACTTGCGGTATGAGGTGAGCCGGAGCTTGAATTACGAGAGCTTCTTGGAGGAGCAGGTAACTTTCTGCCCCGGGCTAGTATGCGTCGAACCTCCTGGCTTCTAAGGCTAATACTTCGTTTAATTTAGTTGCAGAAAAGGACGGAGGCCCTGGAACATCTTCGGTCAACATGGCCGGCACGACCCAGAATGTCAAATTCCATGTCATCGAAGGAGACATGAGGTACAACGCCTTGTTTGGGGAACCATGGATACACTTGATAAGTTAGGATTTTAACGTGTTTTATGCCCCTACTTGCCTATGCTTTGGTTATAAATTGCTACAAAATAGTCCCAAAATGCTCACAAGTTGTACTTGATTTGCAGGTTTGATCGACAAAGCGACGAATGTCAAAGATCGGCTCAAAAAGGAGTGAAACCTGCTCAAGTGTCAAAGACTAAGTTAGTTGAGGAAAAGAGAACCTAGTTCGGACCGTGCAAAGGTGAACGCGGCCGCACTAGGAGGTTCAGAGGATGGCAGTTTCAAGGGGGCATACTACGCGGCCGCGGTTAGATTCTCGCGGTCCGCGGTCAGGCTCCGCGATCGCGTTACACTTTTACGCGGTCCGCGGAGCAGAGATTCAGAAAGCCATAATTTTGCCAATTTCAGGCAATGCGGCCCACGCTCATTTCTGTGCGGCCGCGCCAACTTCCACCGCGGACGCGCTGCATTTTTACACGGTCCGCGGTCCTCAACTTCTGAGAAGCAGAAACCAAGAGTTCAAGAGCCAGTGCGGCCGCGGTCCTGTTTGCGCGGTCCGCGCTGACCCCACAGGGGTATTTTTGTCCAGTTTTTCCAGCCCAGTATAAATAGGACCTTTTACCATTTTAGGTTAAGTTTTATGTTCTGAACGCAGCCGAGCTCGTGAGACCGAATATTGTAGCCATTTTTGGCACTTTTGCTCTTTATTATTGTAGTTTCTTCCTAGTAATTAATTAATATGCTTACTCCTTCATCTATTTCTTTAATTTCTGTACCTAGCATGAGTAGCTAAACCCATTAGCTAGGGTTGTGGCTCAACCCTAGTGTGGGTGATTGATGGGTGTTGTCATCTAAGGTTAGATTGATATTGGGTGTTTGTTATTTGGGTTGATTTTGTGTTTTAATTAAGGATTGGTGGTTGCAAACACTGATTCTAGCTTTGTGGGTTTAACTCTTCTTGAGAAAGAGAGTTCATGACCCCAAAATTGACCCAACAAGGAATTGGGATGGACCTATGAGAAATGGTAGTCCCAATTAACGGGTTAAATCTCGAGAGAGTAATCACCCTACTTGAACCCTAGTTGCTTGGTCTAACTGGCTACCCAATTGGTCTCGAGAGAGTCAATTGGGCAAAATTACTCTCTCTACCAAGAGGTGTGAGAGTGGGTACAATTGTGAAACGGTTATAGCATAAGCTCCAAATATGTCAATCTATCCTTAGTAGCATCTACCCGTTGATTAGCTACCTAGGCAATGCCACGACCCTAGTGCCTTTCTCTATATTAAACACAACTTAGCAATATTCTCGTAGCATAATTTAGTTTTATTCATTAGTTTTATAATAGTAGTTATAAGAATCAAAGAAAACCAAAAATGTTTGAAGTGACATTAAGAGTACAAACACATCTCTAGACTAGACAGATAATACAACTCCACTACTAGCTCCCTGTGGAAATTCGATCCCGAACCACTATTCGGGTAAAAGCTATTGCGACTCGCTCTTCCTAACTTAGTGTAGCGTCGAGTCGGCAGCGATCAACTTTTTGGCGCCGTTGCCGGGGAGCTTACGGTGTTGACTATCTGTTTGGTTAGTTTTGTGTTTTGCTTCTCTTTCCTTCTTGTTTACTAATTTTGTTTGTGTCGATCATTCAGGTACTATGGCTTTAAATGCTAATGACCCTATTGGCAATGCCATGGCGGGGGAGGAGGTAGAAGATATTGATCATGATGAGGTTCCCGTACCTCAAGTTCCACGTAGAGGCTGTCAGGCCAATGACAACAATCCTATTCCAGACCCTCCTCCGCCACCGCCAAGAGCAGTCCCAAGAGTTCTCCCAAATCAAGGGTACGCGAGTGCCATTGTTCCTCCCCGAATCCGGGCGGGGAACTTTCAAATCACGAATGTCATGTTGACCTTGCTCGAGCAACGAGGTTATTTTACGGGCGCCTCCGATCAAAATGCATACAAGCACTTGAAGGGGTTCGTAGATACATGCTGGGGCAGCAAACAAACAAACGTATCAGAGGATGCATTGAGATTGAGGCTTTTCCCGTTTTCTCTTCGGGGTAAAGCATTGGATTGGTTAGAAAGGCTCCCAAATCATTTTATCACCACATGGGATGAATTGGCGGACAAATTTATTGCCAAGTTCTTTTCTCCAAGTCATATGGCGGCTCTTCGGGATGAGATTCTAGCTTTCAAACAAATGCCAACGGAACCTTTGCACGAAATATGGGAAAGATATAGAACAATGGTGAAGGAGTGACCTAATAACGACATGACCGAGGCGATGATACAACAAACTTTTTATCGGGGAATCAACACCACAAATTAGTGCATTGTGAACCAATTGGCCGGAGGGAACTTTATGAAACTTTCTTACCAAGAGGCATGTCATGTACTTGATGAAATGGCCGACACCTCTTCGGCATGGCAAAGCCGAGCGAATGTGCCCCAAGGTGACCCCACGGTCATCCATTTGCACAAGGAATTGAACGATCATGGCCAAGCTATTGCCGAGCTTACAACAACTATGAATCAATTGGCGAAGGCGCAATTGCAACAAGTCCAAAACCCGCGCCAAGTCAATGCAATGGAAGGTGTTTCTATGCTAAAAAGGAGGCAAAGAGGGCAACAACAACCTCAAGGTAATTGTGAGCAATTTGACAACAACAATGATGGTGGTGGTAATTCGAATGAGTGCTATGATGATCAAAGCGAGGAATGCCAATATGTCAATAACTACCAAGGGAATAGAGGAAATCAAGGGAATCAACAGTGGCGCCCCCAAGGAAATTAGGGCAATCAACAAGGTGGCGGTAATTGGAATAATAACAACCAACAACAAGGTGGCGGCAATTGGAACAACAACAATTGGGGTAACCAAGGTAACAATCAAGGCAATTGGAACGGGAACAATAATAATTGGAGCAACAACAACAACAATCAAGGAGGGTGGAATAATGGCGGAAACCAAGGCAACCGGGGGCAAGGCTTTCAGAGGCCCCCCATGTTCCAACAACCGAACAATCCACCCCCCTTTCAACCTCAAGGGTCTAGTTCTTCAGGAAGTGATATGAGGAGGATAGAAATGATGTTCGAACAAATGATGAAAAAGAACCAAGACTCCGATGCACAATTGGCTTCTCATAACACATCTATCCGGAGCCTAGAAGTGCAACTAGGCCAAATTTCTCAAGCTTTGAATACCCAACCTAAGGGTGCTCTACCAAGTGATATGGTAGTGAACCCGAAGGGAGGGAACAATCATGTGATGGCAGTCACAACAAGAAGTGGGAGAGGCAGTGATGTGCATGCCTCGAATGAAAATCGAGTTGTGAATGATGATGTTGGGTTCCAAGAAGATGTGGGTCCTTTGATTGTTGAAGATGTGGTTGAGGCAAATGTGAACAATGAAGTGAGGATAGATATTGATGAGGCCGAGGTGGACACTCAAGAGGCCGTGAACCCGTCTAGGGAGCACATAGTTGACATGCTGGAGCCGGTGGTGCCAAAAGCCAAGGCACCTTTGCCTAGACCACCTCCACCTTATCCTCAGCGGTTAGCAAAGCAAAAGAGTGACAATCAGTTCAAAAAATTCATAGATATGATGAAAATCCTTACAATCAATGTGCCTTTGGTGGAGGCACTTGAACAAATGCCGGGCTATGCGAAGTTCATGAAGGATTTGGTCACAAAGAAGCGTTCCATGGATTGTGAAACAATAAAGATGACTCACCAAGTCAGTGCGATAGTGCATTCTATGGCCCCGAAACTTGAGGACCCTGGAGCTTTTACTATCCCTTGCACTATCGGTAGTGCAGAGTTTGCTAAGGCCCTTTGTGACTTGGGGGCTAGCATTAATTTGATGCCTTATTCAGTCTTCAAGACTTTGGGAATTGGGCAACCTAGGACCACCTCAATGAGACTTCAAATGGCGGACTGGTCGATGAAGTGGCCTTTGGGTATAATTGATGACGTACTTGTCTGAGTGGACAAATTAATATTCCCGGCCGACTTTGTCATATTGGGTTGTGAAGTGGACTTTGAAGTGCCGATGGTTCTTGGAAGACCTTTCCTAGCTACGGGGAAGGCCTTGGTTGATGTTGAAGCTGGTGAGTTGACATTCCGAGTGGGATATGAGAAAGTGGTATTCCATGTTTGCAAATCAATGAGACAACCCAATAGCACGGAGGTGTGTTCACTTGTGGACATTGTCACATCTGTGATAGTGGATGACACAAGTTCCATGATAAATGTTGAAGATCCTCTTGAGGCCGTGCTTCTTAACATGGATGTCGATGATGATGCTAGTAGAGTGGAGTGCGTGAATGCATTGCATGGTATGGGTTCATATTCATATGAGCCTAGGAAGTTATCTTCGGATCTTGAAAACCGCAAAACTCCACCAACTAAGCCATCCATTGAGGAGCCACCGGTGTTGGAGTTGAAGCCACTTCCTCCACACCTCAGGTATGAATTATTAGGCTCTAATTCAACTCTTCCGGTTATTATTTCTTCTTGCCTTACTAACTTGCAGGTTGAGGCCACTTTGGGGGTGCTTCAAAGGCGAAAAAGGGCGATAGGATGGACTCTGGCGGACATTAGGGGAATAAGCCCCACATTTTGCATGCATAAGATCATCTTGGAGGAGGATGCAAGGCCGTCCCTTGAACATCAAAGAAGACTAAATGAGGCGATGCAAGAAGTGGTAAAGAAAGAGGTTATCAAGTGGCTTGACGCCGGTGTGGTTTATCCAATCTCCGATAGCTCGTGGACTTCTCCGGTCCAATGTGTGCCAAAGAAAGGAGGGATGACAGTGGTGACCAATGACTACCGGAAACTCAAGAAGGTGACCCGCAAGGATCATTTTCCCTTGCCATTCCTCGACCAAATGCTTGATCGTCTTGCGGGGCGAGCATTCTATTGTTTTTTGTATGGATACTCGGGCTACAATCAAATCTTATTTGCCCTGGAGGACCAAGAGAAGACCACTCTTACATGCCCCTACGGTACATTTGCTTTCTCCCGGATGCCATTCAGATTGTGCAATGCTCCGGCGACCTTCCAACGTTGTATGATGACTATTTTCACCGACATGGCGGAAGACATATTGGAGGTCTTTATGGATGACTTTGGTGTGGTTGGTGACTCCTTTGATGAATTCTTGGTAAATTTGGATAGTGTCTTGGCCCGTTGTGAAGAAACTAACCTCGTTCTCAATTGGGAAAAATACCATTTTATGGTTGAAGAAGGTATAGTATTGGGTCACATGATTTCAAAACATGGGATTGAGGTAGACAAGGCGAAGATTGAGGTGATTTCAGGGCTCCCTCCCCCTACTTTTGTCAAAGGGGTGAGGAGTTTTCTTTGGCATGCCGGGTTCTACCGGCGGTTTATCAAAGATTTCTCGAAGGTTGTGAATCCACTTTGCAAGTTGCTAGAGAAAGATGCCAAGTTTGTTTTTGATGAAAAATGCATGGAGGCCTTTGAACTTTTAAAGCACAAGTTGACCACTACCCATATCATAACCGCACCTAATTGGAGTGTACCCTTCGAACTAATGTGTGATGCTAGTGATGTTGCAGTGGGGGCGGTGTTGGGTCAATGGGTTAACAAAATGTTCCATCCCGTGTACTATGCAAGTAAGAATATGAATGAAGCTCAACGGAATTACACGGTGACGGAGAAGGAGTTATTGGCCATTGTATTTTCCATGGAGAAATTTCGAC
Source organism: Nicotiana attenuata (assembly GCF_001879085.1). NCBI lineage: Eukaryota > Viridiplantae > Streptophyta > Magnoliopsida > Solanales > Solanaceae > Nicotiana > Nicotiana attenuata. The sequence goes on from NW_017670423.1 coordinate 78,572, forward strand.
CTTATCTTATGGGGGCCAAGGTGATTGTGCACACAGACCATGCCGCCCTTCGGTATTTGATGACCAAGAAGGATTCCAAGGCAAGATTGATGAGATGGGTGTTACTTCTTCAAGAATTTGACTTAGAAGTAGTGGACCGGAAGGGATGTGAGAACCAAGTTGCAGACCATTTGTCCCAGTTGGAGGAAGAAGGGAGGCCATGTGACGGCCTTGAGATAAATGATACATTCCCCGACAAGCAACTTCTTTCTGTGTCAATGTGTGACATGCCATGGTTTGCGGACATCGCCAACTTCATTGTGACCGGAATTGTCCCGTGTGAGCTCTCTTCTAACCAAAGGAAGAAACTCAAGCGGGATAGTTTGGATTTTTATTGGGATGATCCGTACTTGTTTAAAATTTGCACGGATGGTGTGATTAGAAGATGTGTCCCAGAAGGTGAACAATTGAGCATTTTGGAGGCTTGTCACTCCTCCCCCTATGGTGGCCATCATGGAGGGGTGAGGACGGCTTCAAAGGTCTTGAGTAGCGGTTTCTACTGGCTGACTTTGTTTAAAGATGCTAGTGACTTGGTAAAGAGATGTGATGCATGCCAAAGAGCCGGCGGAATTTCAAAAAGGGATGAGATGCCTCTCAATACGATTCTCGAGGTGGATATTTTTGATGTTTGGGGCATTGATTTCATGGGTCCTTTTGAGAGCTCTTGTGGGAACACTTATATTCTCGTGGCGGTGGACTATGTCTCAAAGTGGGTTAAAGCCGTGGCTTTACCCAACAATGAAGCCCGGAGTGTTGTGGAATTCTTGAAAAGAGTATCTTCACAAGGTTTGGCACCCCTCGTGCTATCATTAGTGATGGGGGGTCTCACTTTTGCAGCAAGGCTTTTGATTCATTGCTTGCCAAAGCACGGGTATTGTAATGCGGTCGAGGTGGAACCCAGCATTCAGCCCTGGTATCATGATATCAAGAGATTTCTGAAAACACAAGAATACCCCGAGCAAGCCACCGGAGATCAGAAGAGAACCATTAGACGACATGCGAGGGTTTCTTCTTAAGCGGTGATGTTTTGTATAAAAGGACCCCGGACCTTAACCTGCTAAGATGTGTTGATGCCGAGGAAGCCGGAAGTATTATGCATGAAGTGCACGCAGGAGTATGCGGACCTCATATGAATGGTTATGTGCTGGCAAAGAGAATTCTACGAGCAGGGTATTACTGGATGACTATGGAAAAGGACTGTTTCAGCTTTGTTCGAAAATTCCATCAATGTCAGGTGCACAGTGATTTGATTCATGCACCTCCAACAGAACTCCATCCGATGTCAGCACCTTGGCTATTTGTTGCTTAGGGTATGGATGTCATTGGGGCGATCGAGCCAAAAGCTTCGAATGGGCATAGATTTATATTGGTGGCAATTGACTATTTCACAAAATGGGTTGAGGCCATCACTCTCAAGTCGGTCACCAAGAAAGCTGTGGTAGACTTTGTGCACTCCAATCTCATTTGCCGCTTTGGCATTCCTGCAACTATCATTACCGACAATGCTGCAAATTTGAACAGTCGTCTGATGGGAGAGGTATGTGAGCAATTCAAGATAACGCATAGAAACTCTACTCCTTATCGTCCAAAAGCCAACGGTGCTATTGAAGCAGCAAATAAGAACATCAAGAATATTCTGAGAAAAATGATTCAAAGCTCCAGGCAATGGCATGAAAAGCTACCTTTCGCATTACTCGGGTATCGTACCACAATGCGTACATCAATTGGAGCGACACCGTACTTGTTGGTTTATGGTACTGAAGCTGTCATACCTGCAGAAGTAGAAATTCCTTCACTCCGGATAATTGTTGAAGCGGAGATTGAGGACAGTGAGTGGGTTAAGACCCGGCTAGAGCAATTGTCATTAATTGATGAAAAACGGATGGCCGCAGTTTGTCACGGGCAGTTATACCAACAAAGAATGGCCTGCGCTTATAACAAGAAAGTGCGTCCCAGGAATTTTGAAGTGGGACAGCTTGTACTCAGACACATTCTCCCTCATCACCAGGAAGCAAAAGGAAAGTTTGCCCCTAATTGGAAAGGTCCATACATAATCCGAAAGATATTGCCAAGAGGAGCATTGTATCTGGGAGACATCAAAGGAAATGACCCTGAAACATCAGTCAATGCAGATGTAGTCAAAAGGTACTATGTCTAGGCCTCCTGTGATGATGGCTTTTGTGCAGTTGAGATGACGAAGGCTTTCCTTCTCGCTACCCAAATACTATCAACCCTTCGTAAACCCTTTGAGCCGGTTATGCTTCTTTGGCTACCCTCTTTGGAACCCGAAAGTACAAAAGAAAAAGAAAGAAAGAAAAAAAGAAAAAAAAAAGGAAAAGAAAAGAAAAGAAAAAAAAATATGATGAAAAGAAAAAGAAAAAGAAAACGAAAACAAAAACAACAAAACCAAATCTTCCTGAACTACGTTTGACTTGATTCCGAAAGGATACGTAGGCAGCCTCTCTCTGGGGTTCAGTCACACCAAAAAAAAAATCCCAATTTCCCCAAAAGATGAAACTGGGGCAGAAGATATAATGGTTCGGCCATGAATCCGCCAAAATGGTTCCAAGTTGTAGTTCCGCCCAAAATCCTTTTTACCCCAAAACCTTGTCCAAGTCCTTCCGATCAATTGACAAAGGCATGGAAGTGGAAAACGTCATTGTTGGAATCTGACACAATTCAAATGGAGAGAAATAAAATGAGAGAGTCTTATTGGTGAAAACCTTCGGGCACCATAAGGCGATGGTGAGTAGAGAAAATGAAAATGAGAGAGTCCGCTTAGTGAAAACTCGCACAGAGCACTATCGGGCGACGGTAAGAAGAGAAATGAGAGAGGTCGATTGGCGAAAACCCGCAAAGGGCGCTGTCGGGCGAAAAGAAGACATCTCACCACTAAAAGAGTCCTGGCAAGGTCCCCTGGTTTTGAAATAAGGATCAATGGGTTCACGAGAAGCTGGAAAGTTTGTGTGGGTCGGGCGTCCAGTCCAAGAAGCATGTCATGTTCATTCGAAGCCAGCATGCACCCCAGATAAGTCCTCCTTTTCCACCGAAAGGGACGCTTCTCTTTAAAATCGTATGTTTGCCTTTTGCATACTTTTTCTTTGAATCCCTTTCAGTTTAACTCTGATTCCGTAACTAGTACAAAGAAAAGGTGGCAGGACCGGTTTCACAGGGCTCCGCCTGGCAAGAGTCGAAGAAAATACTCAGCCTCAGCGGATGCGTCAGTCCAATCCCGATTGACCATGGTGGTTGATGCTTTCGAAGCAAAGGCATTGGAAAAGAAAGAAAAAGGCAAAGATCCTAAGGGCAGAATAACGTAAAAGGGTTAGAGCCCACACGGGCGAGTCGTCATGAAGTCCTAAGGTTGAACCCGATCGGTTTGAAAAGAGATTCACCCTCAAGGCAAACGAGCAGCAAAGTCTCAACGGAAATAGGGTCAGGATCAAGCAATTAAGATGATCAAGGCCACAAAACCAACTACCGTTTCAAACTAACAAATTGTTCTTTGTTGAAAACAGGTCTAATTCAAAGCAACCGTGCAAGAAGCAGGTGCAATCCAAAAGGAAATGAAATGCGCAAGCGCTGAAACAGCTTTGCAGCAGGAAAACGTCCAAAAAGGAAGTTTCCCCCAAATTCTTTCATGCGTTTTGCTAAATAAAAAGGAAAACATATAAAGAGGAAAACAAAAGAAAAAGAAAGAAGAAAAGGAAAAAAATGAAAATCCCAAAAGAAAAACAAATCATGGTAGTATAGGATCCCATGCCTTAAATCTCCCGGCCAAAAAACCGAGGAGCCTTTTCTTTCCAAATCCCGGCCAAAAAACCGAGGATCTCCCGGCCAAAAAACCGAGGAGCTTTTTCTTTCCAAAAAACCGAGGATCTCCCGGCCAAAAAACCGAGGAGCCTTTTCTTTCCAAATTCCGGCCAAAAAACCGAGGAGCGTTTTCTTTCCAAATCCCGGATCTCCCGGCCAAAACACCGAGGAGCCTTTTCTTTCCAAATCCCGGCCAAAAAACCGAGGATCTCCCGGCCAAAAAACCGAGAAGCCTTTTCTTTCCAAATCCCGGCCAAAAAACCGAGGATCTCCCGGCCAAAAACCGAGGAGCCCTTTTCTTTCCAAATCCCGACCAAAATTGAGGATCTCTCGGCCAAAAAACTGAGGAGCTTTTTCTTCTCAAATCCCGGCCAAAAACTGAGGGTCTCCCTACACAATCCTAATTTGGCTGTTTAGATATATGTCACAACTAACTCACGAAATTTTCCTAGTGAAAACTGGGGCAGAAATTTCGTTCGTTTGTTTGTTTTTAATATCTTAAGCAGGTTGACCCCAAAACATAGGGTGCGAGATGACCAATGGAATAAATCTCAATCCAGAATCAAGAAAAGAAGAAAAGAACAAAAAAGAGATGAACTCAAATGTAAAGCAAGCAAGGGTGCGGATTTCTCAAAATCTGATTGAAGTCACAAGCTCCGTTGATCCTGTTTAGACTCAATGCTGCATGAAGAAGTAAACACCTACAACTTGCGAGCATCAAGATTCAGATCGAAGTCCATAGCCAAATCAGCTAAGACNCCTCCTTATTACACCAAAAGGAAAATCAAAGCTAAGCTAGCTATGCCTATCAACTATGAGTTACAAGATTCCTATCTATAATTCTCTTGAAACTTGATCTTGAGTCTTAGCTGATTTTGTTGTGGACTTCGATCTGAATCTTGATGCTCGCAAGTTGTAGATGTTTATTTCTTCATGCAACATTGGGTCAAAACAGGATCAGCGGAGTTTGTGACTTCAATCAGATTTTGAGCAATCCGCACCCTTGCTTGCTTCACTTTTGAGTTCATTTCTTTTTGTTCTTTTCTTCTTTTCTTTGTTCTGGATTGAGACTCATTCCATTGGTCATCTCACACCTTGTGTCTTGAGGTCGACCTGCTTAAGATACCAAAACAAACAAACGAACGAAATTTTCTGCCCCAGTTTTCACTAGGAAAATTTCGTGAGTTAGTTGTGACACATATCTAAGCAATCAAATCAGGATTGTGTATCCTTGTGAATGGATCCAGGTTATGCTGGAAAATGACCGGGTTATGCCGGGAAAAGAAAAAGGGTCTCGGGTTATGCCGGGACGGAAAGAAGAAAGATCCTCGGGTTTTGCCGGAATTTGGAAAGAAAAAACTCCTTGGGTTATGCCAGGGAGATCCTCGGTTTTTTGGCCGAGATTTGAAAAGAAAAGGCTCCTTGGGTTATGCCAGGGAGATCCTCGGTTTTTTGGCCGGGATTTGGAAAGAAAAAGCTCCTTGGGTTATGCCAGGGAGATCCTCGGTGTTTTGGCCGGGATTTGGAAAGAAAAAGGCTCCTTGGGTTATGCCTGGGAGATCCTCGGTTTTTTGGCCGGGATTGGGAAAGAAAAAGCTCCTTGCCACCATGATTTGTTTCTCTTTTGGGGTTTTCATTTTCATTTCTTTTCTTCTTCCTCTTTTTTTTTTTCTTCTTTTCTTCTTTTCTTTATATTTTAGTTTTTATTTAGCAAGCGCATGAAAGAATTTAGGGGGGGTGGACTTCCTTTTTGGTCGTTTTCCTACTGCAAAGCTATTTCAGTGCTTGCGCATTTCATTTCTTTTTGGGTTGCACCTGCTTCTTGCACGGTTGCTCTGAATAAGACCTGTTTTCAACAAAGAACAATTTGTTAGTTTGAAACGGTGGTTGGTTTTGTGGCCTTGATCATCCCAATCGCTTGATCCCGGCCCCCTTTCCATTGAGAACTTTGCTTCTTGTTGGCCTTGAGGGTGAATCTCTTTTCAAACCGACCGGGTTCAACTCTCAGGATTTCATTATGACTCGCCCGTGTGGGCTCTGGCCTTTTCACTTTATTCTGCCCTTGACTTTGATTTTCTTTCTTTTCCAATGTCTTTGCTTCGAAAGCATCAACCACTATGGTCAGTCGGGATTGGCCTGACGCACTCGCTGAGGCTGGGTATTTTCTTCGACTCTGACCAGGCGGAGCCCTGTGAAGCCGGTCCTGCTACCTTTTGTTTGTACTAGTTACGGAATCAGAGTTAAACCGAAAGGGATTCAAAGAAAAAGTATGCAAAAGGTAAGCATATGATTTTAAGGAGAAGCGTCCCTTTCGGGGGAAATGAGGACTTATCTGGGGTGCATGCTGGCTTCAAATGAACATGACATGCTTCTTGGACTGGACGCCCGACCCACACAAACTTCCAACTTCTCGTGAACCCATTGATCCGCATTTCAAAACCAGGGAACCTTGCCAGGACTCTTTCAGTGATGAGATGTCTTCTTTTCGGCCGACAGCGCCCTTTGCGGGTTTTCGCCAATCGACCTCTCTCATTTCTCNTAAATTAGGATTTAGTTAATTTTAGAAAATTAGAGTTAAATCAGGTCTTCTCATTTTAATTTTGTATTTAACAAAAATCTAAAAAAATGAAATAAAATGAAAATAAATTGAAATTAAATAAAAGAAAGGGAGTAATTGAAAAGAAAATATAGAGAAAGGAAAAAGGGCCAGCCTGTTTGGGCCAATTTCGTGTATTTCACCTCTAGCCTAAGCTAAATCCCACCAAACCCGGTCAATGAGCCCAAGACCCATCTCAGAAACCCGGTCCAGCCCCTCCTAATTGAAACGACGTCGTTTCATGGTCTTTGAATCAGGACCGTTGGATCTCATCAATCCAACGGTCCGGAACTAACGATGATCAAGGGTATAAAAGTGTCGGATGCCCCCCTACCCCCTCTCACCGTCTCTCTCACACACCTCTAACCCTAGAGAATGTAACGCCACCCCTTTCCACCGTCTGCCGCCGGCCGGAAATCGCCTCCGCCGGCGGCGACTAACCAATCACTCCCAAAAATACACTACTGCTTCCTCTCTTCATCCTCATTACAAATCCGGGCTTAGTTTTCCTCAAAACCCCTCCAAATCCCTCGAATAATCCAAACCCTAGCGTCGCCTCCGCCGTGTACGGCGGCGCCACCTCCCAAACTTCCCCAAAATCACACCCTATACTCCCCTCACCTCCCTCTTCCCAAACACCTAACTATTTTCCTTCAAATCTCCACCAAATCCCTCGAATTTCAAATCGAAAAATGGCCAGAAACCCTAAGTCTGTAATATTGGGATTTCTTTTGATTTTGGGCTATAATAGCCCTTAATCATGTGTTTTCTTATGAAAACACATGATTAAAGGCATTTGTGATCCAAAAATGCCAAGGAAAACCCGTCAAATTTGAAGTCGAACCATATCAGTGAGTTCTGTTTCTTTTCCTTCTTCTTTGTTTAATTTTCTTCTTTGCTTATGTTCTCATAATTGTTAATTTCTGGTTAATTTTCGTTTCTAATTTTGGTCAATTTGGTTCTGATTTCGTGTTTCGATTTTGTGCTTGATTTTCTTTCTGATTTTAGTTTGTTTGGATTTCTGATTTTAGTTTGATTTTATCAAATTAGGATTTGTTTCGATTCTTTTTCTGTCTTGAAATTGTTAGTTTCTGCTTCATTTAAATTTTAGATAATAGTTTACTCTTTTGTTTTCAGTATTCCCTCATGATTGTTATTAGTTACTAGTGTAGTATTCCTTTAGTTCAGCATTTAGTCTTAATTAGTTATTAAGTTCAGTTTGGTTAATTTGGTTATAGCTGAAAATTTGTTTGTGTTAATTAGAATTTTTAGTTGCTGAAGTGTTCTGGACATTCCTGGTTGTTTGTTGAGTGTATTTGGGTTGTATCAAGCTGATTTTGGCTTTCTCATTGGTGTTTTTTCCCTCTGGGGGTCATTCTGGGTTTGCTGTGGCCTGTTTTGAGTTAGAAATTGACTGCTGTTGGTCTATTGCTGCTGCTAACTCCTCCCTTACTTTGCTCAATTCCAGGTACACTTGTTGTCCTTAATGATATGAAGTCTCACTCATTGTATATGACAATCGTGAAATCAATGTTATGCAGCATTTCTACAATACGAATCTGTTTTTATGTTCATTATTAGTTTAATATGTAGCTGTAGTTTCATCTGAATAGATGTGTATTAATGTTAAATAGGACTATTTGTATTAATCAGGACTGCTCAAACTCACTTTGTAATTACATCGGACTGTATGAACTGTCATCTCTTAGGTCTGTTTGGGCCTTTTGAGTTGAAAAGCAATTTCATGTTAGATTGATAGAATAGCTCCTGTTAGTTTAGTTAATTTCTATTAGTTAATCCATATATCTGTTAGTTAGCTGTAGTATGGCTGTTTAGGAGATGTCTGGGACTATGTTGAATTTCAATAAAAGGAGATGCCGTGCTCAATGATAGTAGATCGTAGATTTGTTTAAGTTTTCATGTTAAATTTGCTTTCAGTAGGTAATGTAGAATGAACGTTGACTTTAAAATCATAATCTTCAACTGGAAATTCAAACTACTGTGAGTAGACGGCATAAAAATTGGCTACAGTGTTGGTACTGATCGAATTTGATTGTAAATGGATTACATGCTCCCACCAATATAAGACCAGGCGTTCATGTTCATGATCCCACTGTTAATTCAGTTTGTTTGAGAATCAAAGTTTCAAAAATTAGAAGTTTGAAAATCATACTGTTAACTGCCTGGGCCATGACATTTGGGCTGTGAAATGGAAGCCATTGCCTGCTTAATGGCCCAAACAGCCAATCTGACTATGAAACGCTCACAATTGGGCATTGCTGGAGCCCAGCTATTGGACAGATTCATGTATCAGATCTGGGCCAAACCTTTAAGGCCCAAAAATTGTTAGAAGTTAAAGCCCCCTTTAAAAATTATACTAGGGATATGGGGAATTAATTTGCAATATGAATTTAGGTTTCCGAGCTAGGTAGCGGGTTCAAATTAAGAGGGTCCCTCCTTTTGTTTGAATTCGGACTTGAACTCGAGGCCCAAATTTATAAATGTAAATTAATTAGGCCCTTTTAGAGACAAAAATAAATAGAAAAATCGTAGTTGCTTTAGGTTGGCCTTTAAATAAAAGTGAGATGAGCCTCTCCAAACAAAACACATAACTTGCGGGGCCCTCTTTAAATGTTCCTATTAAAAATACTTAGAATTCGGGGAGTGCCGTTTAGAGGATTTCACGGCCCTCCGCAAAGATAATAACTCGTTAGTCACTTTAGGCGCGCTTTTTAATAATTTTACCTTCTTAAACACGGGTGTGCATTTCATGCAACCCAAATCTAAATCTGAAAACATTGAATAAAAATGTGTCGAGGATCCGGGTGCATTTCATGTGACGTGATCCGAGAACACGTTTTTAAACGACGTTCACTTTCATAAAAAAATAATTAAAAGCGGTAATTAATTTTAAAATTGCATTATAGGTTGGAACATGTATAAAAATTAGATTTTAGCCATTTATAATAATTTAAGCGACCGTGCTAGAACCACGGGACGCGGGGGTGCCTAACACCTTCCCTCGGGTCAACAGAATTCCTTATTCAGAATTTCTGGTTCGCAGACTCCAATTGGGAAGTCGACAATTTTCCTTGATTTGGGATTTAAGTTTAAATCGGTGACTTGGGACACCAAAAGCCCATCCTATCCCAAGTGGCGACTCTTAAAAATAAATAAATAATCTCATTTCGAATAATGTCACTTTAAATGGAAAAACTCCCTTATCCATTATCCTTCGGGATAGGTGTGTAAAAAAGGAGGTGTGACAGCTCGAGTCACCACTCCCCCTGGGCTTGCCGGATAATCAAATTAGAGTCCCCCATGATTAATAAATCTTCAACATCTTGGTCAATTGCCATATTCATGCCCATGATGCAGGCTTCGTACTCAGCCGTATTGTTTGTGTAGAAGAATCGGAGCCTTGCTGTAGCTGGGTAGTGCTGACCATTGGGTGATATCAAGATTGCCCCAATGCCTACGCCTCTTGCATTTACTGCTCCGTCAAAGAACATTTTCCAAGCACGAGTGTCCTCAGAGATGGCTTCTACTGAATTTACCTCCTCATATGGGAAATATGTGCTCAATGGTTGGTATTCCTCGTCAACCGAGTTTTTAGCCAAATGATCTGCCAACGCCTGGGCCTTCATTGCCGTGCGAGTAACATAGACTATGTCAAATTCAGTGAGCAAGATTTGCCATTTTGCCAGTCTCCCAGTGGGCATCGGTTTCTGGAATATGTATCTCAAAGGATCCAACCTGGTTATTAGATAGGTGGTGTGGGCTTGAAGATAGTGTCTCAACTTTTGAGCGACCCATGTCAGAGCACAGCATGTTCTCTCCAACAAAGTGTACTTGGCCTCGTAGCTGGTGAACTTCTTGCTCAGATAGTAAATTGCCTGCTCTTTCCTGCCGGTTATATCATGCTGCCCAAGAACGCAGCCAAAAGTATTTTCCAATACTGACAAGAAGAGAGGTCGCCCATGCTCCGGTGGGACCAATACTGGAGGATTTGACAAATATTCCTTGATTTTGTCGAAGGCCTCTTGACATTTTGATGTCCATTTGATTGCTGCATCTTTCTTCAATAGTTTGAATATAGGCTCACAGGTGGTAGTCAGTTGAGCGATGAACCGACTGATATAGTTTAACCTGCCCAATAAGCTCATCACATACTTCTTAGTTCTTGGAGGAGGTAAATCTCGAATGGCCTTTATCTTTGTTGGATCTAACTCAATACCTCTCCTGCTGACTATGAAACCCAGGAGCTTGCCCGATGGGACTCCGAAGGCACATTTAGCTGGATTCAACTTCAAATCATACTTGCGCAGCCGTTCAAAGAACTTTCTCAAATCTCGAACATGGTCACTCTGAGTTCGGGACTTAATGATTACATCATCCACATACACCTCTATCTCCTGATGCATCATATCGTGGAAAATGGCGGTCATGGCTCTCATGTAGGTTGCCCCAGCATTCTTCAGCCCAAATGGCATGACCCGATAACAGTAGGTACCCCAGGGTGTAGTGAAAGCTGTCTTCTCGGCGTCTTCTTCATCCATCAACACCTGGTGATATCCTGCGTAACAATCCACGAAGGACTGTATTTCATGTTTGGCGCAGTTATCAACAAGGATGTGGATGTTAGGCAACGGGAAATTGTCTTTGGGACTTGCCCTATTCAAATCTCGGTAGTCCACATACACCCAAGTTTTCCCGTCCTTCTTTGGCACTGGAACCATATTGGCTAGCCATGTAGTATATCGGACCACTCGTATTACCCCCGCCTTCAACTGTTTTGTGATTTCTTCTTTGATCTTATCACTAATATCAGTTTTAAACTTCCTTTGCTTTTGCTGTACTGGAGGGCAATCGGGGTAAATTGTTAATTTGTGCACCACTAGATCCATACTCAGTCCTGGCATGTCGTCATACGACCAAGCAAACACATCTTTAAATTCGAACAGGAGTTGAATTATTGCATCTCGAGTTTTCTCATCTGTGTGAATGCTTATTTTGGTTTCCCTTATTTCTTCGGCAGTTCCCAAATTAACCGGTTCAGTGTCATTCAAATTTGGCTTAGGTTTGTTCTCAAATTGTTCCAATTCTCGGTTTATTTCCCTAAAAGCCTCTTCCTCATTATATTCCGGTTCGTGATTCATTATTTCACAATTAGACAGCGTGTTTGAGTCTGGGCATGAAGTCCGCAAGCATGTCATGTTATTTAAAGCCGCATTATTATAACTGAAAAGAAAAGATGAAAAGGGAAAAATAACCAAAATTAGAAAGAATAAAAGAAAGATGGACGATGAAATATTGATTTCATTTCTTGGAATTGGAAAGATAACAGGGTATACATTCAGGAATTTAAAGACAAGAAACTAAAAGAAACATCCGAGTTACACCCTGAAATGACTCGGGATGCAGAAAAGGTGACAGGGCTAGTCTACCGGGACTCCCGCCCGATCGGGAATGGCGTAGCCTTCCAGTTTTGGAGTTTAGCATCTGGTCCCATATAGAGCACCTCAGCGGTGATAGTCCCTTTGCCTGGCTGAACCATGTTGGTTTCATAAAGCATTTGTCTCATAGCTCCACATATATCTTCGATTTCCTCAGCTGTGAACACCTCATCGTCCTCTTCTTTGCCATACTTGGGCTTGACAAAAGTATCATAGAGAGGTGGCAATGGTTGTGGCAGAACCCATCCTTCTTTCTTTCTTTCCTCAGCCTATTTCTCATCATCTGGGGTAGGGTGGAAGCCTATCCCGAAAAACTTTTCTGCTGTGGGTAGAGTTACCGGCTCGGATATTCCTTGTAAAGCTTTTCCCAACCCTTTTCCTGGTTTGAAACCGTGTATAATCATTTCTTTGGCCACCATGATTAAAGTATTAGACAGGATAGGTTGAGGACAAGGATTTCCCTCCTCGTGCTGATCTGCCACCACAATTTCAAAGGCTTGATAAACAATATGCTCACTTCCTTCCCTCGCCTCCAAGCATGGGATAGATGGGTCACGATAAATGGACTGCTCATCTTCTCCGTGGACCACGATTTCCTGATCTTCATATTCGAATTTTACCATTTGGTGGAGGGTAGAGGGCACAATTCCTGCAACATGGATCCAGGGCCTTCCCAGAAGAAAATTATAAGATGTATCCATGTCCAACACCTGGAAGGTTACCTTGAAATCCACCGGGCCTATTGTCACAACCCCAGTTCACCAACCGTGAACCTGTCATGACGGCACCTGGTCCCCATGACCAGGTAAGCCTAACAGTGCGGAATAACGAGTTAACATTTGCGGAATAATAAATTAAATCTGAACATACGGAAGTAACAGCTATATATATAAGGCCACTCAGCCTATACAACTCAAAATATGCGGAAGTCTATAACTAAATCCCAAAACCCGAAAACTCACGGGAAACACAGGCTAATAGAATGTAGTAAACTGCTCTACACTAGAATGTCTAAACAACATGAAGGGAAAGAAAAGGAACTATCTGCTAAAGCCGGAATAGAGTAGAGACTCCTGGTCTGCGAACGTAGCAGATATACCTCAAGTCTCAGCTAGGACTCTCCACCACGAGGATGATACGTCTGGGAGGAAGTACCTGGATTTGCACATGAAAAACATGCTCAGGAAGGGCTTGAGTACACCACAACGGTACTCAGTAAGTGCCAAGCCTAACCTCGGTTGGGTAGTAACGAGGAAGGTCAGGGCCCTACTGAGATAACATAATAAATAATGAGATAATAGAAATAGTTTAAATAAAGTATACAGCGAGAATCTAAAACCAGGTAAATAAGGAAGAACAGTAATAGAAAGCAAAGGTAACAATACACAGAAAACTGCCCTCACAAGGAATAGTAGCCGGGGGATCTCTTGGTATCCCGAGGATCTCTTGGTATCCTCATCATCATCACTAGGGATCTCTCAGTATCCCGAGGATCTCTTAGTATCCTCAATAAGTAAGTCGTGGATCTCTTGGTATCCCAATATATATATAGAAACACATGTGCCAGGGATCTCTTGGTATCCCGCACCCTCAGTCCAGAATATCTCAAGTACAGGGGATCTCCCGGGAAGCCGTCCCGTAGTCCCAAATTAAACACACAACAACAACGATTTCTAAATCTCGGAACAATGCTAAAAATTAGGACACGAAGTAGTAAATTATAGCCTAACATTCTTCACAGAGTACAAATAGCACAGTTAAAGCAAATAAGCAGGTAAGCCAGCTAAACATGAGTCTCTAAGCTAGCACAGGTACAAACTTACAGTTAAAATGGACAGGTAAACAAGAAAGCTCAACTTAAATACTTCAAGTAGAAACGGATTTACAACAATTAGCTCAAGTACGCGCTCGTCACCTCACGTACGGGGCATTCAAATATTCAATATCATATCCTAAGGGAAAAGGTCCCCCACACAAGGTTAGACAAGCCACTTACCTCGAACCGGCTCAATATCAACTAGAAATCACGCTCTTGCCACGAGTATCCGACTCCAAATGGCTCAAATCTATTCAATTCAATTACATATTGTAAATAACATCGCAAACACCTGGTTTTGCTAATAAATTCAAAGCTACAGCGTAAAATTAGGTGAAATGACCAAAATGCCCTCCAGGCCAACGCCCCGGAATCGAATAATTTTNACCCTAGTGTGGGTAATTGATGGGTGTTGCCATCTAAGGTTAGATTGATATTGGGTGTTTGTTATTTGGGTTGATTTTATATTTTAATTAAGGATTGGTGGTTGCAAACACTGATTCTAGCTTTGTGGGTTTAACTCTTCTTGAGAAAGAGAGTCCATGACCCCAAAATTGACCCAACAAGGAATTGGGATGGACCCTTGAGAAATGGTAGTCCCAATTAACGGGTTAAATCTCGAGAGACTAATCACCCAACTTGAACCCTAGTTGCTTGGTCTAGTACCCAATTGGTCTCGAGAGAGTCAATTGGGCAAAATCACTCTCTCTACCGAGAGGTGTGAGAGTGGGTAAATTGTGTAACGGTTATAGCATAAGCCCCAAATATGTCAATCTATCCTTAGTAACATCTACCCATTAATTAGCCACCTAACAATGCCATGACCCTAGTGCCTTTCTCTATATTAATTACAACATAGCAATTTTCTCGTAGCATAATTTAGTTTTAATCATTAGTTTTATAATAGTAGTTATAAGAATCAAAGAAAACCAAAAATTTTTGAAGCGACATTAGGAGTACAAACACATCTCTAGACAGATAATACAACTCCACTACTAGCTCCCTGTGGAAATTCGATCCCGAACCACTATTCGGGTAAAAGCTATTGCGACCCACTCTTCCTATCTTAGTATAGCGTCGAGTCGGCAGTGATCAACTTTTTCGCGCCGTTGCCGGGGAGCTTACGGTGTTGACTATCTGTTTGGTTAGTTTTTTTTTTGGCTTCTCTTTCCTTCTTGTTTACTAATTTTGTTTGTGTCGATCATTCAGGTACTATGGCTTTAAATGCTAATGACCCTATTAGCAATGCCATTGCGGGGGAGGAGGTAGAAGATATTGATCATGATGAGGTTCCCGTACCTCAAGTTCCACGTAGAGGCCGTCAGGCCAATGACAACAATCCTATTCCAGACCCTCCTCCGCCACCACCAAGAGCAGTCCCAAGAGTTCTCCCAAATCAAGGGTATGCAAGTGCCATTGTTCCTCCCTGAATCCGGGCGGGGAATTTTCAAATCACAAATGTCATGTTGACCTTGCTCGAGCAACGAGGTTATTTTACGGGCGCCTCCGATCAAAATGCACACAAGCACTTAAAGGGGTTCGTAGATACATGCTAGGGCAGCAAACAAACAAACGTGTCAGATGATGCATTGAGAATGAGGCTTTCCCCGTTTTCTCTTTGGGGTAAAGCGTTGGATTGGTTAGAAAGGCTCCCAAATCATTCTATCACTACATGGGATGAATTGGCGGACAAATTTATTGCCAAGTACTTTTCTCCAAGTCATATGGCGGCTCTTCGGGATGAGATTCTAGCTTTGAAACAAATGCCAACGGAACCTTTGCACGAAATATGGGAAAGATATAGAACAATGGTGAAAGAGTGACCTAATAATGACATGACCAAGGCGATGACACAACAAACTTTTTATCGGGGCATCAACACCACAAATCAGTGCATTGTGAACCAATTGGCCGGAGGGAACTTTATGAAACTTTCTTATCAAGAGGCATGTGATGTACTTGATGAAATGGCCGACACCTCTTCGGCATGGCAAAGCCGAGCGAATTTGCCCCAAGGTGACCGCACGGTCATCTATTTGCACAAGGAATTGAACGATCATGGCCAAGCTATTACCGAGCTTACAACAAATATGAATCAATTGGCGAAGGCGCAATTGCAACAAGTCCAAAACCCGCGCGAAGTCAATGCAATGGAAGGTGTTTCTATGTTAAGAACGAGGCAAAGAGGGCAACAACAACCTCAAGGTAATGGTGAGCAATTTGGCAACAACAATAAAGGTGGTGGTTATCGAATGAGTGCTATTATGATCAAAGCGAGGAATGCCAATATGTCAATAACTACCAAGGGAATAGAGGAAATCAAGGGAATCAACAGTGGCGCCCCCAAGGAAATTAGGGAATCAACAAGGTGGCGGTAATTGGAATAACAACAACCAACAACAAGGTGGCGGCAATTGGAACAACAACAATTGGGGTAACCAAGGTTACAATCAAGGCAATTGGAACGGGAACAATAATAATTGGAACAACAACAATGGTCAAGACGGGTGGAATAACAATGGAAATCAAGGCAACCAGGGGCAAGGTTTTCAAAGGCCCCCAATGTATCAACAACCGAACAATCCGCCTCCGTTTCAATCTCAAGGGTCTAGTTCTTCAAGAAGTGATATGGGGAGGATAGAAATGATGTTCGAACAAATGATGAAAAAGAACCAAGACTCCGATGCACAATTGACTTCTCATAACACATCTATTCGGAACCTAGAAGTGCAACTAGGCCAAATTTCTCAAGCTTTGAATACCCGACCTAAGGGTGATCTACATAGTGATTCGGTAGTGAACCCGAAGGGAGGGAACAATCATGTGATGACAGTCATAACAAGAAGTGGGAGAGGCGGTGATGTGCATGCCTCGAATGAAAATCGAGTTGTGAATGATGATGTTTGGTTCCAAGAAGATGTGGGTCCTTTGATTGTTGAAGATGTGGTTGAACCAAATGTGAACAATAAGGTGAGGATAGATATTGATGAGGCCGAGGTGGAAACTCAAGAGGTCGTGAACGCGTCTAGGGAGCACATAATCGACATGCCGGAGCCGGTGGTGCCAAAAGCCAAGGCACCTTTGCCTAGACCACCTCCACCTTATCCTCAGTGGTTAGCAAAGCAAAAGAGTGACAATCAGTTCAAAAAATTCATAGATATGATGAAAATCCTTACAATCAATGTGCCTTTGGTGGAGGCACTTGAACAAATGTCGGGCCATGCGAAGTTCATGAAGGATTTGGTCACAAAGAAGCGTTCCATGGATTGTCAACAATATAGATGACTCACCAAGTCAGTGCGATAGTGCATTCTATGGCCCCGAAGCTTGAGGACCTTGGAGCTTTTACTATCCCTTGCACTATCAGTAGTGCGGAGTTTGCTAAGGCTCTTAGTGACTTGGGGCTAGCATTAATTTGATGCCGTATTCAGTCTTCAAAACTTTGGGAATTGGGCAACCTAGGCCCACCTCGATGAGACTTCAAATGGCGGACCGGTCGATGAAGCGGCCTTAGAGTATAATTGATGACGTACTTGTCCGGGTGGATAAATTCATATTGCCAGCCGACTTTGTCATATTGGATTGTGAAGTGGACTTTGATGTGCCGATTATTCCTGGGAGACCTTTCCTAGCTACGTGGAAGGCCTCTGTTGATGTTGAAGCAGGTGAGTTGACATTCCGAGTGGGAGATGAGAAGGTGGTATTCCATGTTTGCAAATCAATGAGATAACCCAATAGCACGGAGTTATGTTCACTTGTGGACATTGTCACATCTGTGATAGTGGATGACACAAGTTCCATGATAAATGTTGAAGATCCTCTTGAGGCCGTGCTTCTTAACATGGATGTCGATGATGATGCTAGTAGAGTGGAGTGCGTGAATGCATTGCATGGTATGGGTTCATATTCATATGAGCCTAGGAAGTTATCTTCGGATCTTGAAAACCGCAAAACTCCACCAACTAAGCCATCCATTGAGGAGCCACCGGTGTTGGAGTTGAAGCCACTTCCTCCACACCTCAGGTATGAATTATTAGGCTCTAATTCAACTCTTCCGGTTATTATTTCTTCTTGCCTTACTAACTTGCAGGTTGAGGCCACTTTGGGGGTGCTTCAAAGGCGAAAAAGGGCGATAGGATGGACTCTGGCGGACATTAGGGGAATAAGCCCCACATTTTGCATGCATAAGATCATCTTGGAGGAGGATGCAAGGCCGTCCCTTGAACATCAAAGAAGACTAAATGAGGCGATGCAAGAAGTGGTAAAGAAAGAGGTTATCAAGTGGCTTGACGCCGGTGTGGTTTATCCAATCTCCGATAGCTCGTGGACTTCTCCGATCCAATGTGTTCCAAAGAAAGGAGGGATGACGGTGGTGACCAATGAAAACAATGAGCTTATTCCCACTCGAACCATTACCGGGTGGAGAGTTTGTATGGACTACCGGAAACTCAAAAAGGTGACCTGCAAGGATCATTTTCCCTTGCCATTCCTCGATCAAATGCTTGATCGCCTTGCGGGGCGAGCATTCTATTGTTTTTTGGATGGGTACTCGGGCTACAATCAAATCTTAATTGCCCTGGAGGACTAAGAGAAGACCACGTTTACATGCCCCTATGGTACATTTGCTTTCTCCCGGATGCCATTCGGGTTGTGCAATGCTCCGGCAACCTTCCAACATGATGGCTATTTTCACCGATATGGTGGAAGACATATTGGAGGTCTTTATGGATGACTTTAGTGTGGTTGGTGACTCTTTTGATGAATGCTTGGTAAATTTGGATAGAGTCTTGGCCCGTTGTAAAGAAACTAAACTCGTTCTCAATTGGGAAAAATGCCATTTTATGGTTGAAGAAGGTATAGTGTTGGGTCACAAGATTTCAAAACATGGGATTGAGGTAGATAAGGCGAAGATTGAGGTGATTTCAAGGCTCCCTTCCCTACTTTTATCAAAGGGGTGAGGAGTTTTCTTGGGCATGCCGGGTTCTACCGGCGGTTTATCAAAGACTTCTCGAAAGTTGTGAATCCACTGTGCAAGTTACTAGAGAAAGATGCCAAGTTTGTTTTTGATGAAAAATGCATGGAGGCCTTTGAACTTTT
Organism: Nicotiana attenuata; assembly: GCF_001879085.1. Lineage (NCBI taxonomy): Eukaryota > Viridiplantae > Streptophyta > Magnoliopsida > Solanales > Solanaceae > Nicotiana > Nicotiana attenuata. Next base: position 97,389 of record NW_017670423.1, read on the forward strand.
AAAGCACAAGTTGACCACTACCCCTATCATAACCGCACCTAATTGGAGTTTACCCTTTGAACTAATGTGTGATGCTAGTGATGTTGCAGTGGGGGCGGTGTTGGGTCAACGGGTTAACAAAATGTTCCATCCCGTGTATTATGCAAGTAAGACTATGAATGAAGCTCAACGGAATTACACGGTGACGGAGAAGGAGTTATTGGCCATTGTATTTGCCATGGAGAAATTTCGCCCTATCTTATGGGGGACAAGGTGATTGTGCACACGGACCATGCCGCCCTTAGGTATTTGATGACCAAGAAGGATTCCAAGGCAAGATTGATGAGATGGGTGTTACTTCTTCAAGAATTTGACTTAGAAATAGTGGACCGGAAGGGAAGTGAGAACAAAGTTGCGGACCATTTGTCCCGGTTGGAGGAAGAAGGGAGGCCATGTGACGGCCTTGAGATAAATGATACATTCCCCGACAAGCAACTTCTTTCTGTGTCAATGTGTGACATGCCATGGTTCGCGGACATCGCCAACTTCATTGTGACCGGAATTGTCCCATGTGAGCTCTCTTCTAACCAAAGGAAGAAACTCAAGCGGGATAGTTTGGATTTTTATTGGGATGATCCGTACTTGTTTAAAATTTGCACGGATGGTGTGATTAGAAGATGTGTCCCGGAAGGTGAACAATTGAGCATATTGGAAGCTTGTCACTCCTCCCCCTATGGTGGCCATCATGGAGGGGTGAGGACGGCTTCAAAGGTCTTGAGTTGCGGTTTCTATTGGCCGACTTTGTTTAAAGATGCTAGTGACTTGGTAAAGAGATGTGATGCATGCCAAAGAGCCGGCGGAATTTCAAAAAGGGATGAGATGCCTCTCAATACGATTCTCGAGGTGGATATTTTTGATGTTTGGGGCATCAATTTCATATGTCCTTTCGTGAGCTCTTGTGGGAACACTTATATTCTCGTGGCGGTGGACTATGTCTCAAAGTGGGTTGAAGCCGTGGCTTTACCCGACAATGAAGCCCGCAGTGTTGTGGCATTCTTGAGAAAGAGTATCTTCACAAGGTTTGGCACCTCTCTTGCTATCATTAGTGATGGGGGTCTCGCTTTTGCATCAAGGCTTTTGATTCATTGCTTGCTAAGTATGGAGTAATCACAAAGTGACCACCCCCTATCGTCCCCAAGTTAGTGGTCAAGTGGAAGTCTCCAACCGAGAAATAAAGTGTATCTCGTCCAAGACGGTAAATGCTAATAGGACCGACTGGTCGAAAAAGTTGGATGACGCTTTATGGGCATACCGGATGGCTTACAAGACCCCAATTGTTATGTCCCCGTATCGGTTGGTATTTGGGAAAGCTTGCCATCTTCTGGTAGAATTGGAGCACAAAGCTATGTGGGCCTTGAGAAGGTTGAACTTGGAATGGGATGTTGCAGCGAATCTCCGTGTTGAACAACTTAATGAGTTTGATGAGTTTAGATTTCATGCCTACTCCAGCTCGTCCTTGTATAAGGACAAGATGAAGTATCTTCATGACAAATATGCTCGGGGTAAGGAATTCAAGGTTGGTGATATGGTTCTTCTTTTCAACTCCCGGTTGAGCTTATTTCCGGGAAAGCTCAAGTCAAAGTGGAGTGGGCCATTTGAAGTTGTATGTGTGACTCCGTTTGGTTCTCTTGATCTCAAGAACAAGAACGGTGAAGTTTTCCGAGTCAATGGGCATTGTGTCAAGCATTATTTGGGAAAGTTTGATGACAGCCACGTCGTGGCACTCATTAATTTGAAGTGATGTGATGGTAACATGCGTCGTGCCGCGACATTAAATCAGGCGCTTCTTGGGAGGCAACCCATGTCTTTTTCTTTCTCTTTGATTTTCTTTGTAGCTTAGGATTTTTGAGCTAATTGTTTGTGAGATGTTGCAGGGATTGTGTTGAAGTAGCGCAAAACAAAGGAAAACATCTGGTAGTCTCCGAAGTTTGCCAGTGAGGCCGCAGTGCACTTTTGCGCGCTCCACTGGCATGTTAAAAATGCAGTGCTCTAAAGTTTTCCACCGTGGCCGCGGTCAAGTTTGTGCGGTCCGCGGTGGACCTGCGCGCCCGCGGTACACTTTAACGCGGCCGCGCAAGGTTGTCTTTTGAAACTTCATGTGTTGAAACCCAGCACGGTCCGCGATCACTTTTGTGCGGCCGCGCTGGTAGGTGAGTATGGGGCCCACAGTTCTTCTATAAATAGGGCCCAAGGGTTTCATTTTAGCCTTTTCACATTTTGAAAACACAGAGCTATATTGCACTGTTCATCACTCTTCTAAGACCATAACCTCTACTTGCTTGGACTAGTTGCATTCAATCTTCACAAACTTGGTAACATTTCATGCATTTGTGATTAATTAATTTCTTATATTTTCATTTTTTTTTGGCTTGCTCAGTAGTTTAGCATCTTCTTTTTATTTAACCGTTAGTTTAGGGTTAGTTTAAAACCAGGGTAATGCACTGAATATGCTTAATCAATGGGTGAACTGAGTAGGGACAAAGTAGGTGTAAAAACTTGAACAAGAATGACAAAAATGCACCCCTAACTTAGTACCCGTAAACCCTAGCTCAGCGCGGTCCGCGGTCACTTTTGCGCGACCGCGCTGCCCTGACGCGGTCCGCGTTGCAATTTTGTGCGGACCGCGGTGCTTTTGTGATTGAAAGATAAAAGTCTCCAGCGCGGCCGCATTGCTGTTTGTGCGGTCCGCGCTGGCTCACCGCGGCCGCGTTGCATTTTTGTGCGGACCGCGGTGGGAGATTCAGAGAGTGGTAATTTTGGGCCTTTGCCCAGCGCGGACCGCGGTCACTTTTGTGCGGTCCGCGGTGCTATGTTCTGCAACTGTGTACTGCAATTATCTCTGCAATCTATTTCATTCACCTGTTTCACTGCATGTGCTTAAACTAACAATGTTAGATGCTTATCTTTGCAGATAATGGTTAAACAAAGGGGTGCCAAACAATCACAACAACCCGGGAGAGGTGGTTCCTCCCGAGGGGGTAAAGGAAAGAGAATTGCAAAACTCACTCCCCAGGCTAGGGAAAACATAAAAAGAACCCGGAAATTGATAAAATCTGCTGATAAGGCTGCTTCGCATTCGTTGGGGAGTGACTATGTGCCCTCCAAAGGCATCTCCTCCGATTCAGTCCCAACTCATGTAACTGACCCCCTCCACCTAGTTGATACCCCTCCACCATCACCCACTTCCAAAAGACCAGTGACCGTAGTCTCGGATTCTTCTGACGAGTCCGCAGCCGGTAGTGGGTAATACTCCACCTCCCTCACAGCTTCATTATCTGGGGAGAGTGCAGGCAGAGATGAGGGAGGTGAGCCTCAGATTGGGGGTATTGAACGATCTAGAAAACCTGAAGTCTGGGAAGATCGATTTGTCAGTCAAGTGGTATTTCACAAGTTTAGGGAGCGGTGGCCGGTGAGGATGTTGATACTGGAGAGAAGTTTTATTGACACTGACCTTTTACCCCACAACCCGAACATGCAAAGGGAGTTCAGAACTAGATGGGGTTGGGAGTTTTTCATGGAGAAGTGCATCGATGCTAATGAGCACATGGTCAGGGAGTTCTACTCCAATGTAGCTCACATTGTCAAAGATACTAAGGTCACCAAAGTTCGAGATAAAACAGTGCTGTTTGATGGGAGGTCATTAAATGAGTATTTGGGGTTCCGTGATTAAGATGAGTCCCTTTATTTGGCTAAGTTAGCAATGGGTGAGGAAGTCTGTCCTTGGTTGGACCAGTACTTGGCAGTCCCAGGTACTGTGCCAGAGTGGTTGCAAGCAGGGAAGAAATTTTTCAGGAAGACATTCAACTTGAGGCTCGAGGGTGGTTGACATTTGCATGCAGTCGGCTTGACCCGTCTACCCACGATCAGACTATTCCTCTTACCCGGCGGTTCTTGTTGCATCTATTATGGCCGGGTACCCTATCAATATCGGCAATGTGATGTCCCGTGTGATTTCTGCAGTGGGGCAAGAGCGTGACAGGAATTATCCTTTTCCCAACACCCTATCAATGTATTTCCGGGACCTGGAGGTGGAGAAGAGGAGATATAATGTCAAGACCAAGCCTGTGGCCCCCTATTCTTGGTACAGTATGCAGGGTCCGGACAACCCTAAATCCAAGAACTACCAGCCACCTTCCTCTGCCCCAATTGGCCAGTCTGAAGAGCCAGTTGTGGTAGAGACTTCTACCGAGCCTTCCACAATACCTGCTGCCACTATAGTTGAGGACTTGCCTCGAGGACCTTCTTCCTTTGCTGGTCCCAGTACTTCAGCTGGCCTGGGAGTGCCATCCTCCAGAACTCATCCATTCACTGCCCATCGGTTGAGTCAGACATTGGCTAGCCTGAACAACTGGATGTCAGTTGCGACATCCAAGTTGTCCACACTGTCTTCTACCATTCAGACCCAATCTGCACCTCAACCTGCTCAGATTCCTCAATCCATTGAGGACACTTTGAAGAAGCTCCTGGAGAACCAGGAAAGGATTTTGAAGACACATGCTATTTTGACTACAGCGGTGGAGTCCCATGGCAAGGCTCTGAAGGAGCTTGCCAAAGAGGACAAAAAGATGAGGAGGTCAAAGGCGTCTAAAGAGTCTTTGAAAGAGCTGCGGAAAGATGTGGACAAGATATTGGTAGACCAGATGCCTTTAGACTTGTTATTTGGGGATCCAGCTCCTCCAGCAGCAGCACTAGTGCCACAACCACAGCAGGAGCAGGTACCCAGGCAGCCCAGGAAGAAGAGAAAGCTCCCGAGCACAACGGATGCAGTTATTGAGGTGGCAGTCCCACAGGAGGCCTCCTCCACTCTGCCTCAGGATGCACCTGTCATACAGCCGGTCCAGGAGCAGGCTCCAGTCCCAGCAGTCTGAGGCTCCCGCACATACGGAGGACTTGGGGACCATTGATGACCCCATGCAGACGGACCAGGCTTAGGGAGCCCCTATATCATTTCTTCTGATTTGTGTTTGATGCTTAGTTTGATAGTTGGCATTGGGGACAATGCCAGCTTTTATTCGTGGGGGTGCGCCCTACTTTTTTGTTGATAATCTGGATGACTATACATATTTGACTCAGTTTTTGTTCCTTTTGGTTGATTTTCTATTTGGTATGTATATAACTTTACGTTCAGTACTTTTTATCTTCTATTTTGGTTTGTATATAAAGTGAAGTTACATTTTGTATATATTCATCCCCCGTTTGTATCTTCTAATTCCCTATTGTAAATGTTCATTCTATTTTCTTTTTTCGCAAATATTTTTCGTTTTTAGCTTTATAGTTAGGCTCGTAGCCTTTTGTTTTGTTTTTGACGCTTCCAATAAGCCCTTGGTTTTCTTAAGGCCACGGTTCTGTCCAAGGGTGGAATATTGTGTGAATCGGGTGGCTCTTCCCGATGATGGATGGGGTGACAACCTTCTTAAGGGTTTGAGTCCGTTTCTTTGATTTTTCTTTTGTTTCTGATAGTTTTAGTTAAGGGCACCTCAAGCAAAGCTTCACTTGGGCCTAGCACATTTGCCTTTGATCCCATGGTCAAAGACATAATGTTGTGTTTAGGATGGTGAAAGTTGTGGCTTTGAGACTCTTGCGTTGACCAAACAATCATCATGTGGTCTTCTCGGACCATTGTGTGCTTGAATCGTAACTAAGGTCATTGTGGGCCCTCGACTCGATGTCTTTAGCAATCCCCTAGCGTGTGTGGTGAGGAATCGGATTGTGAGTCCATGTGCCGAGCCAATGGTCTAGAACTTGCCCTGAATGTTTGTTGAGGCGAAATCCTAGGTGAAATTTGACTTGAGAAGTGATTATAGGCTCTCCTTGATCAGAATGTTAAGTTGAATAATTCCATAGCCTACCAAAAAGATGATCCCTAGTTAACCCGTTTGAGCCTTAAACCTTTTTCTTTCAAGAACCAATGCTACAAGCCTATACCCGTTCTAGATGATTACCCTCTCTAAGCACCCAAATCTTCCCTTGGGCAATGGCAAATGTCTAAGTTTTGGGGGAGAGACAAGAAAGGAAACAAAGTGGTAGAAAGGTACAAAAGCAAAAGAAAAAGGGAGGCAATGGAAAAGCAAGAAAAGAAAAAGACAATAAGGAAGTCCAAAGTGAACATGAATAAAAAGGAATTCAAGGAAAACAAAAGTGAAAAGGTGTAGAAAAAGTAGAAAAAGGAGAAATGTTTTGAATTGCATAAGAAAGAGTGACAATGTGTCTCTCTAACCCCTTGTAAAGAAGTGAAATACTCAAAAGAGTCAAGAGAGTTGTGCCAAAATGAATCAAAAGAAGTGCTTAAAGGAAGATTGAACCCACTTGAATAGAAACATGTCCTACCCTTACCCAAAAGCCTCCACAATGACTCCACAAAAGCCCTATAGGATCTTGAGTTGAAGGAAACCTACATTAGTGGATACTTACATAAGGGGCAAGCATATGGTACCTAGAGCCGGACTTGTGACCTTCTTCTTGAGAGATGAGTGAAACTTCTTCAACCTCGATTTGTGTGTTAATACTCTTAAAGGTGAGGTTCGCTTAGGGAGAGTTGAGGATGTGTGAGTTTGGGTTCCACAATGACCAAAGTAATTGAGATAAGTTCTTAGATGAAATGTGTCAACTCTTGATGCTCTTGTGTCACACTTGATCCATGGTTTTTCAAAGTTTAAATGTGTTAATGATGCATTCGTATTGAGGGCAACTGTTAGTCCTAATTGATGCTTGTTGAGGTTGCTTTAGGATAGCTGGAATTACTTGGATTTTCCTTTAAGGGGTGGGCCTTATTTTGTTTGCTTGAGGACAAGCAAAGTCTTAAGTTTGGGGGAGTTGATAAGTTAGGATTTTAACGTGTTTTATGCCCCTACTTGCCTATGCTTTGGTTGTAAATTGCGATAAAATAGTCCAAAAATGCTCACAAGTTGTACTTGATTTGCAAGTTTGATCGACAAAGCGACGAATGTCAAAGATCGGCTCAAAAAGGAGTGAAATGTGCTCAAGTGTCAAAGACTAAGTTAGTTGAGGAAAAGAGAACCTAGTGCGGACTGCGCAAAGGTGAACGCGGCAGCAATAGGAGGTTCAGAGGATGGCAGTTTCAAGGGGGCATACAACGCGGCCGCGTTTAGATTCTCGCGGTCCGCAGTCAGGCTCCGCGGCCGCGCTACACTTTTACGCGGTCCGCAGAGTAGAGATTCAGAAAGCCATAATTTTGCCAATTTCAGGCAATGCGGCCTGCACTGATTTCTGTGCGGCCGCGCCAACTTCCACCGCGGCCGCTCTGCATTTTAACGCGGTCTGCGGTCCTCAACTTTAGAGAAGCAGAAACCAGGAGTTCAAGAGCCAATGCGGCCGCGGTCCTGTTTGCGCGGTCCGCGCTGACCCCGTAGGGGTATTTTTGTCCAGTTTTTCCAGCCAGTATAAATAGGACCTCTTACCATTTTTAGGTTAAGTTTTATGTTCTGAACGCAGCTGAGCTCGTGAGACCGAATATTGTAGCCATTTTTGGCACTTTTGCTATTTATTATTGTAGTTTCTTCCTAGTCATTAATTAATATGCTTAGTCCTTCATGTATTTCTTTAATTTCCGTACCTTGCATGATTAGCTAAACCCAGTAGCTAGGGTTGTGGCTCAACCTTAGCGTGGGTAATTGATGGGTGTTGCCATATAAGGTTAGATTGATATTGGGTGTTTGTTATTTGGGTTGATTTTATGTTTTAATTAAGGATTGGTGGTTGCAAACACTGATTCTAGTTTTGTAGGTTTAACTCTTCTTGAGAAAGAGAGTCCATGACCCCAAAATTGACCCAACAAGGAATTGGGATGGACCCATGAGAAATGGTAGTCCCAATTAACGGGTTCAATCTCGAAAGAGTAATCACCCTACTTGAACCCTAGATTCTTGGTCTAACTGGCCTACCCAATTGGTCTCGAGAGAGTCAATTGGGCAAAATCACTCTCTCTACCGAGAGGTGTGAGAGTGGGTACAATTGTGCAATGGTTATAGCATAAGCCCCAAATATGTCAATCTATCCTTAGTAGCATCTACTCATTGATTAGCTACCAAGGCAATGCCACGACCCTAGTGACTTTCTCTATATTAAACACAACTTAGCAATTCTCCCGTAGCATAATTTAGTTTTATTCATTAGTTTTATAATAGTAGTTATAAGAATCAAAGAAAACCAAAAATGTTTGAAGTGACATTAGGAGTACAAACACTCTTTAGACTAGACAGATAATACAACTCCACTACTAGCTCCCTGTGGAAATTCGATCCCGAACCACTATTCGGGTAATAGCTATTGCGACCCGCACTTCCTACCTTAGTGTAGCGTCGAGTCGGCAGCGATCAACACTGCATGAGAGCAGTACCATCCACCCTCTACCAAATGATGAAATTCCCGACAAGGGATGGGATTAAAACTGTCTACGGGGAACAACATGTAGCTAGGGAGATGTTCGTTGTGCACGATATAGCACCAACACCGATACCTCTACCTGCGAAAGAACCAAAGAATGATCAAACTACATCTTCGGTCAAGCCCGATTAAACAAAACAAAGGACCGTACCGCGTCCTCATCGCAAGCGACTGAGATATATCGGACCTCGTAACATTGCCGGCACATCCCACGCTAAGGTATCGCCATCTCCCTTTTTCATTTTATATTTCGCACTAAATCTTATGCAGGGGCCCGATCGAAGCGGTCGAGACGCTGATCCAGCTCGAAGACCTTAAGGTTTTAAAGTATCCGTTGCACTCTTTTCCTTCAGCCGAGTTTTTATTGTCACACCTCCTTTTTCCTACCCCCTAGAAAGGTGTAAGGGAGTTTTTTCCAATTTACGTGACAATCGAAACGAGATTTATTTATTTATTCAGAGTCGCCACTTGGGTTAATTTATGGTATCCCAAGTTACCGGTTTAGAATCCCGAATCGAGGAAAGTTTGACTCTGTTTTATAGTCCGCGAACACAGAAATCTGGGTAAGGAATTCTATTAACCCGGGAGAAGGTGTTAGGCATTCCCGGGTTCAGTGGTTCTAGTACGGTCGCTCAACTATTATTATTGGCCTATTTATTTGATCTTAAAATACTTTTAAGACTATGTGCATTTTTAACTTTTGAAAACCGCTTTTACTTATTTAAAGAATTAATTCAAGGTTATTTAAAACATATCGCAAGCCACGCTACATGAAATGCACCCGTGGTTCACGACACATTCTATTTAACCTTGTTGGAAATTAGAACCGGGCCACATGAAATGTACCTCCGGGTTTTAGTAATAACTGTGATAATTATAATTAGCGCGCCTAAAGCAAACTACAAAATTCATTTTTAATATCTAAATTATAACATGTGTGAGGGTCATAGATGATTTAATTTTGCTTATGGCACACCTCAAGTCTATTTCCTCAAATGATGTCTTGATCTAGTTTTTTAGGGCCATACATTATAGGTTTTGTAGATATGGCACGCCTCAATCTAATTACAAGGGTCATATTTAACTATGCCTAATGACACTTGCATTCACAAAGGTTTGAACCTAGAAGGGATTATTAACTATGAACAAATGGGGCAGCGGGTTATCTTAAAGAAATGGACCATCATATTTAGTCTTTTGGGCCGTTAAAATCGAATGGCCCCATCTACTGAAGAGAAACACCAAGGCTTTGGGCTTGGGAAATGACTCCAGAATGAAAGGTAAGGGCTGAAGACCTGTGAGTCTGGCTTGGGCCCAACAGTCTCATTTGGGCCACTTGATTGGCCTGACCTGCCCAAAGGCTGGGGTTCTGCATCTCACACATTTTTTTATACTTTGATTAACCCAAACCTCCATTTACATTGAAGTAATTGATTTCATCAAAACCAAACAAAAGATTGAACACCTAATTTAGATCTCTACCGCTGAACACTACAACACTATCACTCAATGAATACTCAAGCCACATGTACTTTTTTAAGATTAAAGCTACCACTAATTGATGATAAATTCAATACCTATAGTGAATCCAACAGTGAATACCTCAGACATTTACATCAGACACTACAGTGCAACAGTGGCTCTTGAATTCATTCAACTACTAAAACCAAGATTTAAAGCAACAAGGTCAGTGAAGAGAGCTGACCTAGAATCCAACATTACCACTAACTTAAATATTATTCACCTAAGTTAATTCCATACCGTAACAGTCCAAGATCAAATACACAACAATAAGAGTCCAACTGACAAAACTAAAGTCCAAATATAGTATACTTGACAGTCCAACTGACAAAATCAAAGTCCAAATATAGTATACTTGACAGGAAGAATAAACTCACATGCTAAACTAAACTTAATACAGCCCTAGAAGGGTACTGTCAACAGTAGACAAATACAATAGATCATACAGTAAAAAAAAACCAACGTAATGCAGAAAAACAAAGCTAGATTCTGAACAAAATCAGCTGATACTATGCTTAAACTCCATATTCGATTACATGCTTCAATTTTGAGCTTCACATTCAATAAGGTCCAAAAGGGATACCTGGATATCAAAAGAAACCAAAGAAAATGAAGAGTTCAGCAGTAACAATAGAGTAAATGAATCAGCAGCTCCAAACACATCAATGTTCATCTCTTTAGACCATTTTTAACCCAGATAAACAAGAGTTCCTTGAAGCTTTTGAATTTCGACTAACACTCGAGACTAAGGAGCAAAAATCAAAACCAATTTCCACCCAAAAGATGCAGGAATTTTAGTATATTTTTCAGAGTATCTCTTTTAGCCATTTCTGGTTTTTAGTATTCTGATGTCCTCTCAAATGAAAGAAAATGAGCCTTTTATAGCCAGCTCTTAGGGCAACAAAATCTGATTCTATACTTTACCCTTTACCCCCTTCTCGAATCCCCTTTTGTTCAACTAGCACCCTGAATTTTAAACCCATTTACTAAACTACCCAATCCCCACCTTCCTGTAACCTTCCTCTAGCAGTTAGGAAAGATTCCCCTATCCAATTTCTCTAAACTACCACTTAAAGACTTACTAATAACTTTCAGAAAATCAAACATGGGTCAAGCTAGACCAAAACCCCAAACCAAAACGACCGGGCTTCTTTGAAACGGGTCAGAAATGACCCAAAAGCCAAAACCTGAACTTAACCCAATCACATGAGCATTTGAAGCTCAAATTATGACCCATACCAAACTGAAACCTAATTGATAGCATAAAAAAAATAACTCGATCGTCTTTGAATACTAACTCGAAATCTAGAAAATAAAGACAAATAAACAAAATTAATTCTAACCTATTTGACAAAATTTTCCAGAATTACTCACAAACTGATGCTATCCGAATTTTTAACCGGCCAAAGAGAAAAGGAAATAGAAAATAGAAAGAACGGGGAAGAGAAGAAAACAAAGACAGGAGAAGAAGCGAACAGAGGTACCCAAAATAAGTAGATGGACTCTGGCTTGAACAGACCTCCTGCATTCTCCGATTTGAGCCAAAATTGGTATTAATCGCATGTTCTCGTTGGAACAAACGAACAATACAAGTTTCAGCCTTAATCGTTCTTGGAAGCTCGAAGACTTGGAAGATTTTTCTTTTCTTCTTTTTTTTTAGATCTAAAGCTGGCCGGATTCGGTGGGGATTTTGGGAGATGTGGTGGTGGATTAGGAATCAAGAGTGGGTGGTGATTGTGTGGTCGTGATTTGAGGTCGGTTGGGCCAAGCCGCCGGCCAGTGGGGGCTCAGGAATTTTATGGCGGCGGGTTTTCTAGGGTTTAGGTTTGAAAGAGAGACTGAACCAAGTCCTAGGCTGTTCTGAGGTTCTTCGGACTTTTTTAAACGAAAATGGGGAAGTCTTCAGGGTCGTTGGATAAACTGAGATGAAGGGCCAGGATCTGAATAACTATTGAACTCAAAACGACGTAGTTTTGACTCCACACTCCGTCGTTTTAGTTGTCTTGATGCGTGATAGAATTGGACCAGGTATGTGGTGGACTTGGGCTGGGTCTGGAACGGGTTTGAGGGGAAATTATTTGGGCTTTGGCATTTTGGGTCAATTACAGCCCTATTCTTTTAACTCTTTTTTTCCATTTTCCCAATTTTCAATTTTTCTCTTTTCCTTTTTTATTTTAATTTTCAAATTAAATTTAAACCTAAATTAACCCTTACATTAAAATAATTTACAAAATTAAACTAATTACACATCATAATATTTACAAAAATTAATTAACTCCTAAATTAGAAGAAGAACTACAAATTTAAAATTAAACGGCTAAAATGCAAAAGTGAGCCATTTTTTGTGATTTTTCATTTTTATAAAATAACTAATTTACTAATTAACCTATAAATATAAAAATAAACCCTAAATGCAATGCAAAGTATTTTTGTATTTTTCATGATTTAAATAAAATAATCATGCACGGACAAATGCAAACAATTAACAAAAATTCTGTGAAAAATCTACAAAAATTGCAAATAAATGGAAGACATTATTTTCTTAGAGTTTATGGGAGTAATTCCTATAGGGCAAAAATCACGTGCTCACAGCTGCCCCTCTTTGCTCGGAAACACGAAGAGTGTTCGTGCAAAAATAAAGTGAGCGGATACGAGCGATTTTTGCCCGTTTGAATACTTCGTGGAAGCATTTTGAAAGATTTGACCGCACCCTGCTTCCGAGGTTGCCTACATATCCTTGGCTATAAAGGAAACAGGTCAGTGTAGTTCGGGAAGTTTTGGTAGCTGGGACTACCAAGAAGCTGTAATTTCACTGTTGCTGCTGCTGCTACTGCTTGCTGAACTCCTTATTACACCAAGACAAAATAAAAGACGCTAGACTAAAATATGATCTATGAATTACAATAGTCCAATCTATATCTCCAAACTTGATCTTGCAGTTTCGGTTGCTCTGTTGACTTGTACTATCTAGGTGAGCTTCCTTTGTTGCTGACTTGAATTGTATTCTGAGGTGCTTTCCCTTTTGTTCCTCAGGTGGGCGCCTGATTGCTGAACTTGAACCGTCTTCCTTTGAACATTGCTGCTTTCCCTTTGTTCTCCAGGTGGGTGCCTGATTACCAATATTTGCATTATTTTTTCCTTGAGACTAGAACTGTTTCCTTTTGTTCTCCAGGTGGGCTCCTGATTGATGTCTTCCTTTGAACATTGCTGCTTTCCCTTGTTTCTCAGGTGGGCACCTGATTGCCAACATTTGCACTGTTTTTCCCTTGAGACTTTAACCGTTTCCATTTGTTCTCCAGGTGGGCTCCTGATTGATGTCTTCCTTTGAACATTGCTGCTTTCCCTTTGTTCTCCAGGTGGGCGCCTGATTTCCAACACTGCCTTTCCTCGAAACTTGAACTGCTTCCCTTTGTTCTCCAGGTGGGTGCCTGATTTCCAACACTTGAACTGCTTTCCCTTTGTTCTCCAGGTGGGCGCCTGATTTACAAAACTTCAACAGTTTTCCCTTTGTTCTCCAGGTGGGCGCCTGATCTCCAAAACATGAAATGTTTTCCCTTTGTTCTCCAGGCGGGCACCTGATTTCCAACACTTGAACTGCTTTCCCTTTGTTCTCCAGGTGGGCGCCTGATTTCCAAAACTTGAACTGCTTTCCCTTTGTTCTCAGGTGGGCGCCTGATTTCAAAAACTTGAACTGCTTTCCCTTTGTTCTCCAGGTGGATGCCTGATTTTCCAAAACTTGAACTGCTCTCCCTTTGTTCTCAAGGTGGGTGCCTGATTTCCGACAACTAACTCCTCTGAAACTGCTGCTTTCCCTGTGTTCTCCAGGTGGGCGCCTAATTTCCAACACTGACTCCTCTGAAATTGCTTTTCCTTGCACTGTCTCCCCTTGTTCTTCAGGTGGGTGCCTGATTTCAACAAAACAGATAAAACAAAAGAAATTTTTCTGCCCAGTGTGATATTTGGAACATCTGTGAGTTTTAATCAATTCTTGTTATCAAAATAAATTCTAAATTAAATTACTTTATCCTGAAAATTTCAAACCAAGCCTCATTTCAGAAGTGAAAACTTAAATGCCAAATTACATTTCCCAAAAGTAGACCTCTCGTCAGACCTTGTCATTTGCGAGGGCCCCAAAACATACTAAATCCTGTTATCCAAGACGGTAGTGGAGCTTACTGCCGAGCCTGTCTGGCACTTGCTTTCCTTACGGAGGGTTTCTCCGAAACAAACGAAATTTTCTGCCCATGTTTCAATCAAAGAAAAGTCTTGTAAGTTTGAAAAACGTGGTGGTTAGTTTGTGGCATTCTTGCAGAAGGTCGCCCCCCCATTGTCGTGCTTTGCTCTAACTGGCTGCTTTGAACCGGCCATGAATTGTTTGACTTTCTGACTGAATCTCCCATAAGATTTCAAAACCATTGCCCGATGGAGCTCTTACTGACACCTTATTTTCACTTTGCATCATGCTATCTGTGGTATGTTTTGGCCGCACTTTGCTTTTTGCAATTTTGGAAGTTGGTAGTAAGCTTTGCGATCCTTTCTTTTGCTTTGCAAGGCTAACATTGAAAATACCTTAGAGAAATAAACCCAAAATAAATGAAATGCAATGACTTCGAGGGTTAAGAATAAAGAAGAAAATCCAAAACTGGATGACTGTTTGAGGGAGAAAAGGAAAAGGGACTTATCTGAGTGGATCAACTGGTACCAATGATCATGACATGCATTTCGGAATAATCGGCCCAGCCTATTCAACCAATCAACTTTCAGTTACCATACTTTAAGCCCCGGGATTTCCATAACCCAATTTCTTCGCCAAGTCACAGACCTTGTTCGGCTTGCAGTTCCCTGAAGGGTTTTCACCAACAAACCTCTCTCATTTGTTCATCTCTCAACTCACTGTCGCCTTACGGTGCCTGTGAAGGTTTTCACCAATAAGACTCTCTCATATTTTAATTTCTCTCGGCTTTTCGTCGCCTTACGGTTCCCGTGAGGGTTTTCACCAATAAGACTCTCTCATTTTTCATTTTTCCTGCATAGACCGGAGTGTTGCCCCTGATATGAATCATCTCTACTTGCTTGACTTGGCATCTCTTGAAGACTGATCGAAAGGTCTTTTGTTAGACCGTAATGGGGCTTTTGGATAGGGTTAGAAAGAAAGGATATCAAAAGGTTCAAAACAACTCAAATGGGGTCGAAATTACAACTATTGGAATCAGATTTCTTACAACAACCACAACTTACTGCCCCAGTTTCTTTGTTTGGGGACTTTTTAATTTTTATTTCGATGGTACCGAACCGTGAGGCTGCCTACGTATCCTTAAAAGGAATCAGGTCAAACGTAGTTCATGACATAGGAATTGCTTTGTGGTTGTTACTTCTCTCTTTTCTTTTCTTTCCCTTTTTCTTTTTTTTTCTTTTTCTTTTTCTTTCTTTTCTTTCTTTTTCTTTTTTTTCTTTTTCCTTCCTTTCATTCTTTTCCATTCTTTCCTTTTTCTTTTCTCCTCTATTTTCTTCTTTACTTCTTTACTTACCTCTTGCGCTCATGTTTCTGAATTTCGCTACTGATTCCAAAAGAGGGGTATGAAAGAAGATAAATAAGGCTCAAAGGGGTAACACAGGGTAAAGTCTTTAGATAGCAGAATAAAATGTCCTCGTCATTCCAATCTTCAAAACACGCTAAGTACAAACAAACACAATTTAAACCAAAGAAATCATACATAATATCTTTTGACTGCATCAGAAATGATAGACATATCTACACATTTGCCTATATCTGTTAAATACAAAGCACCATTGGACAACACTCTCGTTATGATGAACGGCCCCTGCCAATTTGGGGCGAACTTGCCTTTTGCTTCAGCCTGATGTGGGAGGATGCGTTTCAATACCAACTAACCCACTTCAAATTTTCGGGGACGCACCTTCTTGTTGTATGCTCTAGCCATTCTCTTTTGATACAACTGGTCGTGACATACTGCTGCCACTCTTTTCTCATCAATCAGACTTAACTGCTCCAATCGATTTTTGACCCACTCATCATCATCAATCCCTTCTTCATTATCACACACTATTTCTTGGATTATTATTTCTGAATTAGATTGTCTTTCAAAACATGGCCGAAGATTCCTCATGCATGTCATGTCATTGAAACCAGCATAAAAAGAACTGTACAAAGAAAACAAAAATAAAATTATCAGGAGTAATGGAAAAGGGAAATTGCATTTCATTGAAAATAAAGGATAACAGGGTTTGTACATCAAACAAGCGAAAAGTAAAAATCTGGGTCACAACCCTGGAATGACCAGATAGAAAGGAAAACAAAGCAAACTACCAAAACTCCCTCCGAGTAGGGAGAGGAGTAGCCCTCCAATTGTTAAGATTTACTTTCGGCCCGACAAACTGCACATCCGCTTTGCTGGAACCTTCTCCAATTTCCACCATGTTCACACCATCAAACCACCTCTGGAACCTTTCAAATAACTCGTCATCAACGTCAACCCCTGGATTTGGAACTGCTGTCGCCATGACAGATGCGGAGGCTAACTTTGGAGTTGGAATACATTTCCCTTCTGGAACCTTCTCAAATGGCACTATTTCAGAAACTTGGTAGACCCAAAGCCCTTGATCATCTTCGGCCTCAATAAACGGGACGGAGGAATCATTGTAAGCAGTCGAGCTTTCATCACCATGCACGACAATCTCCTGTCTGTCCCACTCAAACTTAACCATCTGGTGCAGAGAGGACGGGACTGCTTTGGCTGCATGTATACAGGACCGACCCAACAGCAAATTGTACGAGACGGACACATCCAATACCTGGAACTCCATGATGAATTCGAACAACCCTATTCTCAATTCAAGCACTATATCACCAACCGAATCGTTTCCTCTACTGTCAAAACCTCGGACATATCTACTATTCTTATGGACTCTTTCAGTATCAATCTTCAACTTGTGCAAAGTGGAAAGAGGGAAAATGTTTGCACTGGAACCATTGTCAACTAACACCCTGGTGACCACAGAATCTTCATATTTTACTGTAATATAGAGAGCTCTGTTGTGTTCAGTGCCTTCCACAGACAACTCATCATCGGAGAAAGTGACCCTGTTCAACTCAAATATTTTGCTGGCAATCTTCTCCAGATGGTTCACTAAAATTTTGTCGAAAACAGGAACTTCGTTCAGAATTTTCATTAGGGCCCAACGATGCTCATCTGAGTGGATCAATAATGATAGCAAGGAAATCCGAGGGGGCGTCTTTCTCAGCTGCTCCACGATGGAGTAATCTTGTACCTTCATTTTTCTCAAAAATTCCTCCGCTTCTTCCTCAGTGACTACTTTCTTCACTGGAAGTGGATTATCTCTGGATGTTTTAGCTTTTCTTAACTCTTCCGGGGCAAAGCATCTCCCCGAATGAGTTAGTCCTTGGGCCTCATTGACTTCTTCTTTAAACTTCCTTTCCCCTGTAGGTCACTATCATCCATTCGTAGCTCCATGGGATAGCCTTGGTGTTGACTACCGGCAACTGGGTTACAGGCTTGATTATGAAAGGGTCCGTACGAGCACCCTCCACAATTATGGTAGGCTTATTTGCCAACCCGGGCACGATCACCTTTGACTTTCCTTGCTTTGCTACAACATCAATTGGGATTTATTTTAACCTACCACAGATGGTTCACCATTCGTCATGCTCAACTTGTTCACTGATCCTTCAACCATTGGTTTCGTGACAATTGCTTCCTTGACTGTCTTGGCCTCACTAGACCGAATCATCATAACAAATTGTGATGGCTTCTTGGGTTCCCCCTCATTTTGTACTATCTCGATCATGTTTGTTTCATCATGAGTCGGTAGTGGGTTCTGATTGATGTTGGGGGTTTCCGGAGTTTGGACCACAATTTGGTTTGTATCAATGAGCTCTTAGATGGCATTTTTCAAGTGCCATCACTTTTCCGTATCATGCCCCGGAGTACCAGAACAGTATGCACAGCTCAAGGAGTAATCAAGATTCTTTGGAGGAGGATTTGGCAATTTCAACTCAATTGACCTCAGCACATCCAACTGCGTCAATCTCTGGAACACGCTAGTATAAGACTCCCCCAATGGGGTGAAAGTTTTCTTCCGTTGTAACCTTTTATTTCTGAATACTGGCTTGGGCCGGAAACCTAGATCGATAGGGTTTCGGTAGGCTCGTGGAGGTAGGTAAGCAGTTTGTGGAGCTGGGTATGCGTTTTGTGGGGTTAGAGCACGCCACTGTGGATAAGAGGGAGGTTGAGTGTGTGACTGGGCGTGGTGGACAGAAATTTGAGGGTCTAGTGATGAGAAGTAGTGTTGGGGTGAAGTATATGGGTTTTGGGTGTAGGCTCGGTGATGGGGTCGCGGCTGGGTATAATGGTGTGACGGGCCCCTCGGTCCAAACCATGATCCTGAATCAACTGTTGCCACATCTTCTTTCTTCTTCTTTCCAATCACTCCTCTGGTACCGTTCTTGATGGCTTGGGTGGTTGCTTTGATTGGAGTAGCTCATGATTTTGCTCGACTTAAGCCCTTCTTCAACCATATCGCCCATCTTTACTACCTCGTTGAATGACTTGCCAATGGCCGATATCAGATGGCCAAAGTAAGTGGGCTCTAGAGCCTGCAGAAAGTATTCTACCATTTCTTTCTCCTCCATCGGAGGTTTAACTCTTGCCTCTTGTTCTCCAGCTAAAGCCATATTCTCTGAAGCTTTCACTGGGCTTCTTCTCAATCTTAGTTACAGACAATCGATCCGGAACAATCTCGATGTTGTACTGGAAATGACGAGCGAAAGCTTGGGCCAAGTCATCCCAAGTATACCATCTGTTGTGATCTTGACGAGTGTACCACTCCAGCGCGGCGCCACTCAGACTCTGGCTAAAGTACGCCATTAGCAGCTTATCTTTTCCGCCTGCCCCTCTCATCTTGCTACAGAATCCCCTCAGGTGGGCCACCGAGTCTCCATGCCCGTCATATAGGTCGAATTTAGGCATCTTGAAGCCCACAGGAAACTGCACATCAGGAAATAGACACAAAACATTGTAGGCCACGCTCACCTGGCCTCCCAATCCCTGCATGCTTCTGAACGATTGTTCCAGGCTTTTTACCTTCCTGAACATCTCCACCTGCTCCGTGTTTCTAGGTGGCTTCTCAGTCTCAATTGGGAGGTCAAAACGAGGAGTGTAGGAGTAATGATCTGGGGCTTTGAAAGTAGGCTCCGGTGGATAGTATTGGTTATCTTGGGTTTGAAACAAAGTGATGTTTTAAACGTTAATGCCACACAAGAGGGGGGGGGGTGATTCGTGTGGTACCCAATTTGCTTAACTACTCTATAGAAGAACCTGGTTCTTCTTGGTGTTCCAACTACTACTGTATGAGGAATAATAAATACTGAAAGTAAATAACACAAAGATTTTTACGTGGAAAACACCTGGCTCAAAAGGTGAAAAAACCACGACCTACTACTCAGTAGGATTTTCCCAAACTTCCACTAAAATCACTGAGCCAAAACAGCATTTACAAAACTCTTTGTAAACCTAAGGATTAACTCCAATCATAGCACAGAGCCTCAACTGTTGCGACAACTTCAAGTTAGCTATAACTTGAACACTCTAAGTACCTAATACAATTGCTTCTATGAAAGCTGAAAGGTACAATTTTAAACCACCTACTAGAATTGAACTAGAATAAAAGAAAGACACAGTGGAACTGATTCTTCTATCTCGTTCAAGTAGCTTCAGGAGTGCACACTCAAATCTCACATAAATTTCTTGCAAAATCACCTTGCTCTTTTACTCTCAATTTAGTTTAACTTCTGCGTTTGTGCAATACTTGTAAAAGAGAACAATCATTATTATTTAATAGGTAATAATCAGAGCTTGATTGGGACTCAATTGCTGCTCTTCCATCGCATAAGAGTTCACGATGATATCAAACTCTAACACTATCTTTATCCTGGATTGTGTTCTCTTCATATAAGGAGACTTTTCTCTCCTTATCCAATATGCAACATTTTCGATCAGATCAGGAGATATTGCTGCTTTATCAGTAGAACTTATCTCCTTCACGTGCCTCGCACATGTATAGGTTGATCATGACCGTGCTTCACAATATGGACCTTGTCATTCTTCAAAACTTCACCTGTTCTTGGGCCAACACAAAGGCTCGCTGGAGGATCGATGAAGCGTAGCTGGCGGTGGTGCCACGAAAACAGGGGTAGCTGGTGAAGGGGGATATAGGATTAGTTTAGCTGGTGGTGCTTGTGTGGTTTGGGAAGTGGTGCCTTGATAATGGTGGTAGTGGGCGAAACCTGGTGCATTTTGTGGGGATGAATCAGCAGTGGAAGGTTCTTGGGACTGAGCCAGTGGTGGGATGAAAGCGGGGTTGGCAGGGTATGATGGTGGGGGATGCCCTTTCACCCAGGCTTGGTACATTTCGGCCATCTGATGTTTCAACTTGTACAGTTCTTCTTTCAGATTAACCTCAGACTCTTCCCCCTCTATTGACGGATCAATAACACTTGCATCCAATTTATGGCCAGCCATAATCAGCTCGTCTTTGGACCTGGTTTTGTACGAGTGAGTTGCCAGAATGCCGAACAAACTAACCACCTGCCTGTACTTGATGACAACAAGCAAACTTGTTAGCGATTAGAGCTTAGCAGATAGGCAACTAAACAGTTGACCATTTCTAGTATGCGTTGAAACTACTGCTTGTGTCATCCCAGCTTTCACAAATTTTCATTTTGCAACTTCTCTCTCTTTTCTTTTCTCATTCCTGCTTTTCTTTGCCTGATTCTTGTTTTTCCTTTTATTCTCTCATTTCTCCTCTCTTGCTTTGCCATTATTTCTCTCCACAGTTTTCTTTTTTTTTCTCTCTCTTTTTTTTTTATTTCTTTTTCATTTTCATGGTTATGATCAAATTCTATGGGGATTGCCTACCTATCATGACGCCGCATGAATCAGATCAAGCGTAGTTCTGGGAGATCAGGAATAAAGTAAATAAACTAACTCTCTTTTTTGATTTTGAATATTTTTTTTTAGTTCATTTCCGAAGAATGACTTATAAAGAAGAAAGATTTTTCTTTTGAATTTTTGTACATTTATTTTTAATCTATGAAAGAAATACTTCTAAGGAAAAAAGAAAATATTTTTGCATCTTGAATTTACTTTTGAATTTTTGAAAGAATAATGAAAATATTTTTGAATTTTGAGAAGAAATTAAAGAAAATATTTTTGGATTTTTTTAAGAAAAAATTGGGGTCTCAAAGAAAGGCTTTCTAAAAAGGAAGTAAAGGAAAATATTATATTTTTTTGGATTTTTAAAAATTGGGGGCCGGAACTGATGAGGTTTGCCTACGTATGTCACATCCGGTGTGAGTCAAACCCGCGTAGTTCTGTCAATTTTGACGCAACAGAGAACACAAACTTTTGAAATAGCTTTTTTTTCCTTTTTCTTTTCTAAAACTTTTGGCAGAGTTTCGGGGTATTTTGGACACCAGATTTTTCCACAGGCGGGTAATTTCCTCTCTCTCACCTCAATTTGGTTTTTCTCAATTTTTCCTATTCTAAAAGCCGGTCAACATGCAATCCGAGTCAAATAAATGCGCAAGTAGCAAGTAAAATGCATTAGGATGGTCTTTTGATTTTGGGTGCTCCTGTCCTAGACGGACCCAACCCTGTGTTGAGTCCCCAAAGTCAAAATGCACATGATGCAAACAAGCGTTCCTACTAGCGATCCGGTATGAGACTATGTTATACTAGGTTTGAAACCCTGGGTTTATTTGTTCAAGACCTGGCTTACCCGAGCAGACAACTCGAGCCGGGGGGAGGGGGGGAAGCATATCGGGAATATAGAAGCTTCACCGGCTTTGCAACTTGTCCGAACCTTGTTCTAAAATTGGGATATGACTCTAACAGAAGAGAAGCTACACGAAGTGCACCCTTCTCAAATAATTTAGAAGACTCAGAGGGAGGAGGGATTTGTAACAATTTATATACCGTTCAGCAATATCAAAGCGGTAAAAAGCAACATTTAGCACATTAGGCCCAAACATGTGAATAAAACCAGATAACAAATAAAGCCAACTATAACAGATATTCCAAGCTCGAATTCTGAACCCTGAACCAGAAGTTCTGGGTTCTTTTCTCCAGTGGAGTCGCCAGAGCTGTCACACCTCCTTTTTCCTACCCCTAGAAGGGTGTAAGAGAGTTTTTTCCTATTTAAGTGAAAATCGAAACGGGATTTATTTATTTATTCAGAGTCGCCACTTGGTATAATTTATGGTGTCCCAAGTGACCGGTTTAGAATCCCAAATCGAGGAAAGTTTGTCTCTGTTTTATAGTCCGCGAACACAGAAATCCGGGTAAAGAATTTTGTTAACCCGGGAGAAGGTGTTAGGCATTCGCGGGTTCCGTGGTTCTAGCACGGTCGTTCAACTATTATTATTGGCCTATTTATTTGATTTTAAAACACTTTTAAGCCTATGTGCATTTTTAACTTTTGAAAACCGCTTTTACTTATTTAAAGAATTTATTCAAGGTTATTTAAAACATAGCGCAAGGGCCACATGAAATGTACCCCCGGGTTTTAGTAATAATTGTGATAATTATAATTAGCGCGCCTAAATCAAACTACGAAGTTCATTTTTAATATCTAAATTATAACATGTGTGAGGGCCATAGATGATTTAATTTTGCTTATGGCACACCTCAAGTATATTTCCTCAAATGATATCTTGATCTAGTTTTTGAGGGCCATACATTATAGGTATTTAACTATGCCTAAAGACACTTGCATTCACAAAAGGTTTGAACCTAGAAGGGATTATTAACTATGAACAAATAGGGCAGCGGGTTATCTTAAAGAAATGGACCATCATATTTAGTCTTTTGGGCCGTGAAAATCGAATGGCCCCAACTACTGAAGAGAAACGCCAAGGCTTTGGGAATAGGAAATGACTCTAGAATGAAAGGTAAGGACTGAAGACCTGTGAGTCTGGCTTGGGCCCAGCAGTCTCATTTGGGCCATTTGATTGGCTTGACCGGTCCAAAGGGTGGGGTTCTGCATCTCACACATTTTTTTATGCTTTGATTAACCCAAACCTCCATTTACATTGAACCAACTGATTTCATCAAAACCAAACAAAAGATTCAGCACCTAATTTAGATCTCAACTGCAGAACATTAGAACACTATCACTCAATGAATACTCAAGCCACATGTATTTTTTTAAGATTAAAGCTACCACAAACTGATGATAAATTCAATACCTATAGTGAATCCAACAGTGAATACCTCAGACATTTACATCAGACACTACAATGCAACAGTGGCTCTTGAATTCATTCAACTACTAAAACCAAAATTTAAAGTAACAAGGTCAGTGATGAGAGCTGACCTAGAATCCAACATTACCACTAACTTAAATATTATTCACCTAAGTTAAGTCCATACCATAATAGTCCAAGATCATATACACAACAATAAGAGTCCAACTGACAAAACTAAAGTCCAAATATAGTATACTTGACAGGAAGAATAAACTCACATGCTAAACTAAACTTAATACAGCCCTGGAAGGGTACTGTCAACAGTATAGAGCAATACAATAGATCATACAGTAAAAAAAACCAACGTAATGCAGGAAAACAAAGCTAGATTCTAAACAAAATCAGCTGATACTATGCTTAAACTCCACATTCGATTACATGCTTCATTTTTGAGCTTCTACATTCAATAAGGTCAAAAAGGGATACCTGGATATCAAAAGAAACCAAAGAAAATGAAGAGTTCAGCAGTAACAATAGAGTAGATGAATCAGCAGCTCCAAACAAAGCAATGTTCAGCTCTTTAGACCATTTTTAACCCAGATAAAAAGAGCTCCTTGAAGCTTTTGAATTCCGACTAACACTCGAGACTAAGGAGCAAAAATCAAAACCAATTTCCACCCAACAGATGCAGGAATTTTAGTATATTTTTCAGAGTATCACTTTCAGCCGTTTCTGGTTTTTAGTATTCTGATCTCTCCTCTCAAATGAAAGGAAATGAGCGTTTTATAGCCAGATCTTAGGGCAACAAAATCTGATTCTATACTTTGCCCTTTACCCCCTCCTCGAATCCCCTTTTGTTCAAATAGCACCCTGAATTTTATACCTATTTACTGAACTACCTAATACCCACCTTCCTGGAACCTTCCTCAAGCAGTTTGGAAAGATTCCCCTGTTCAATTTCCCTAAACTACCCCTTAAAGACTTACTAATTACTTTCAGGAAATCAAACATGGGTCAAGCTAGCCCAAAACCCCAAACCAAAACGACCGGGCTTCTTTAAAACCAGTCAGAAATGACCCAAAAGCCCAAAGCTGAACTTAATCCAATCACATGAGCATTTGAAGCTTAAATTCTGACCCATACCAAACTGAAACCTAATTGATAGCATAAAAAAACAACTCGATCATCTTTGAATACTAACTCGAAATCTAGAAAATAAAGACAAAAAAACAAAATTAATTCTAACCTGTTTGACAAAATTATCCAGAATTACTCACAAACTGATACTATCCAAATTAAATTTAAACCTGAATTAACCCTTATATTAAAATAATTTACAAAATTAAACTAATTACCCATCATAATATTTACAAAATTAATTAACTCCTAAATTAGAAGAAGAACTACAAATTTAAAATTAAACGGCTAAAATGCAAAAGTGAGCCATTTTTTGTGATTTTTCATTTTTATAAAACAACTAATTTACTAATTAACCTAAAAATATAAAAATAAACCCTAAATGCAATGATCAGTATTTTTGTATTTTTCATGATTTAAATAAAATAAACATGCACAGACAAATGCAAACAATTAACAAAAATCCGATGAAAAATCTACAAAAATTGCAAATAATGGGAAAATATTATTTTCTTAGAGTTTATGGGAGTAATTCCAATAGGGAAAAAATCACGTGCTCACAGCTATCCCGAAAAGGGTTTTTACCGGCAAGATTTTTAACGAGGCAACATCCACATGCTACCTAAGGAAGACTCAAGTATTCAAGGCTTCTTTTGCAATCAACCTCGAACACTGCGGGGCATCCTCCCGGAAGGCCGTTCATCGGAAAACCCAAGAAATGCCGAATGGGTTCCTTATAGGAAAATGATGTACTGGGCAAAACGGTCGAGCGAGCAGTGTCCGTATAGCCAGGCCCCAAACGGCGAGAACATGTATACTTGTACCAAGTAATCGAGGAATACCCGTTTTCGGAGCATTTCACACTCCAAAAGAAACTCAACATTTTCGCAAAAAACACTTCCTCCGTCAAAGCGTCCCGAACACTCGGGGACTGGCGTCAAACAAATCTATCTCTAAACGACCTCCGGGTTGGGACTCCAAGCTCATAAGCCCTCAACAAGGCAACATAAAAATCACGAAATGACTCCAAGGCCGAAAGTGCCCCGAACACTCAGGGACTGGCGTCAAAATCTCAAAAATCGTGTGACCTCAGGGTCGGAATCGCCAAAGTGGTAAGCCCTAAATGAGGCAACACCAAGCTTACAAGTAAACGGCTTCCGAGCCAGGATGCCCTCGTTAACTCGGGGACTGTCGCCAAGCACCATTCATTACAAAATCTGAGGCTATAAGACCCTAAGCGGGCAGACATGGCCTCGTAAGACCTACATATGGCAGCAACAATATCCGTAAGACCTCGAGCAAGGCATGAATCACACTTGTCCCAAGTGAGAACATCTGTAAGACCTCGAGCAAGGCATGAACCGTACTTGTACTAAGTATCCAAAGCTATAAGACCTCAGCAGCATGAAGATTTTGTAAGACCTTGCTAAAGGCGTAAAACCCGATCTCAAAGCTTAGGCTATATATCGAACTTGTAAGACCCCTAAAAAGGCATACCCTCGATATAGACGCCCAAACTACTTCACTTGGGATCATAAACGGCTCCGGCCAAGCACAAATGACTATGGTCATAAGGCTGTACCAGCCAAACTAACGCGACTCGGGGACGCGCGACTGTCGCTACAAAATCATAGGATTTCAATTACATCGAATCTACTTCGAAAAGAACCGGTTAAACAGGCTACCCTCGGCATAGGCAAAAGAGCTTCGACCATGTCAGCTCCAAATCACAGGCTTCGAGCTACTCAGCCTCCGAGCCAAACCTCTGGAGGTGCTCGATCATCGCCACAAAACAGCTCGTAATCGAGGTTCTTCTCGAACCGTCGAAGAGTCAGGCAAAAATCATCGCAAAAGTCCTTAAGGAACGAAAAATAAAGCCCACATAAAAGGTCACTTCGACCGAAGGTGTAAGAGCCATTGTTGCCAGCCCATGCAAATTTGAAAACTTGAGGGTCGAATGACCTCGAATTGCAACCCGATTCGGAGACTGAACCCAAAATAGTTACCTAAAAATGCCCCAGGGCAAAAAGCGTAAGAGCTCAAACGCCAGCTTACACTGAAAGGTCACTTCGACCCGAGGCATAGGAGCCATTATCGCCAACTTAACAAGCCCCAGGGCCATATCGCGAATCTAAGGATTCCTACCAAATCAAAGACCAGTTTGCCTGGCCAAATTCGAGACAGAAAGAGATAGGGAAGAAATCAAGCAGCAAGGGTTTCATTATACACATATACAAAAAACGCAGTCTCCATCTACAAACATGCTTTGAAAATACTACATACAGATGGCAAAAATCTACGCTCCCCCTGGGAGCTACGACCTGCCGGCCTCATCTTCGCTTTCCCCAACGTCAGATAGAAGTAACCGAGCATCACGCTCGTCCGCCCTCGCTCGCGCTAACTCTTTCGAGAGAACAAATCCCCTAGCACAGATCTCCTCGAGAGTCTTCCTTCGAGACTTGCAATGAGCATATTCTTTAATCTTCCCTTCACGATCGAGGATCCTTATCAACTCAGCTTGATCATCAGTAGCATCCTTTAAGTGTATCGCCATCTCCTGGTCAGCCTTAGTTCGGCTTATTACAACTTCAGCTCGGGCATCAACGATCTCGACCCTTACCTTCGAAAGCTCAGATTCGAGCTTCGCAATCGCATCCGCTTGAGCCGAAACATTGTCACAGGCTAAGCGAAGTTGGGCCTCGAGGTCTAGAACTTTAACCAAGGCATCCCTCTCCTCTAAAGCCTGAACCTCCGTCTGAGCTCTTAACTCATCATGTTCACTCTCGGCTCGGCCGGCTTCATCCCGAAGATGCTCCAGGGCCTCCGTTCTTTTCTACAACTAAAATAAATGAAGTATTAGTCTTAGAAGCCAGGAGGCGGGGCGCATACTCACCCGGGGTGGAAAGTTACCTGCTCCTCCAAGAAGCTCTCGTAATTCAAGCTCCGGCTTACCTCATACCGCAAGTGTTCCAGCTCGGCTTCATTTTCATCGCAAAGGAGCCTAAGGTATCTCTCCTCATCCAGAGCTTTCCGCATCCGGGCTTCACGACGAAGTAGCCCGGACTTATGTCTGTCAAAGCCTGCAAAAGGAAACCCAATAAGAAAGGCAAGGCACGAAATTCAAAGGGCTTATGTCGAAACATACCACGAAGTGAAGCTGCTGGGCTTCCTTGAAGGTCGAACGTGCATCCGTTAACCTAGCTCCCTCGGCTCTAAAAGAATTGACTACGGTCGAGACACGGTCGCTCGGAGTAGACGACCCTGAGTTTCTAGTATCCCCCGAAGCACTATCAGCAGAATGAAAAGGCAGTGGCAATGGAGAAACCCCTTTTTTAGAATCAGGGACCACGGGCACGGCAGGCTCGGATGATGCTTTCGTTCTGGAACCGGGGTCCAGCTTCGCCCTGTTTTGAGTGCCACCACCCTGTAAAGGCATCTCCCGCTTATTATTATCGTTCTTTAGCCCGGAGGCTAGCGACCCTTCCCCCTCCTCAAAGGAGCGCAACCTCGCCTCGGAAGGCTCTCCGATTCCTACAGCAACAAGATTAACATGCAGAAAGGGAAATTGCCTCTCCAAATGAATGAAGGGAAAGGAAAAAATAGCACAACACTCACCATGATGTTTTGCTTCCCATCTGCCCCGGGACACAGCTCGCCACCTGCGCTCGTCACAAGTCGAGTGGGTCGCCAACTTCCGAACCCAATCCGACATATCAGGAACGTCACCTGGCACCCATGCAATCGTTGCAGAAGAATAAAAGATGGCACGGTCATGATATCAGCCTTCGCCACAAGCAAAACTGAGAAGGTACGGAATGTGCCACTTACGTGTATAATTCCATTCTTCAGGGAATGGCATAAGTTCCACAGGGATAATGTCAGCCGTTTGGACTCGGACGAATCGACTCATCAACTCTCGATCCCCATCCTCCTCATCATCGATGACGAAGGGCGTGGTCGACCGGCATCGCAAGGTTAATAGGCCCCGATGATGAAAGGGACGGTACAGCCTGATGAGATACTGAGCAAGAAGTCAAGCCTCGCCTTCTCCGTGAAAAATCTCATCATCAACACTATCCGCCAAAATGACGGATTGATCTGCGCCAAAGTAACCTGATACTTCAAACAGAAATCTAGCACAACCCAATCAAGGGGGCCCAGTGTGAAGGGATACATATACACATTCAAGAATCCATGGACACGATCCGTGATGCCCTCATCCAGGGAAAGTATCTGCAACACTGCTTTCTCCCCCCAGGCACAATCTTTTCTCACTAACCCAAGGTGTTCTTCTCTTATTGAAAAAGCAATCTTCGAGGTACGCTCTCGTTGGTCCTGAATATCGGAGGTGGAATTCTCCCCTCTTTGCCGAACAGACCCCGATGTAGTGGTCATGGAGGTGGAAAAATTTGAGAGCTAGGGCAGAAATTTGAGAGCTAGGGCAGAATTTGTGCAAGTACGTCAGCACTGAAATAACGAAAGGTTCAACACGGAAAAGGAAAAGTAACCGCTCGAAATAATGGGATCTCCAATGGGGCTCGAAAGACCTTATATTTGTGCAAGTACGTCAGCACTGAAATAACGAAAGGTTCAACACAGAAAAGGAAAAGTAACCGCTCGAAATAATGGGATCTCCAAAGGGGCTCGAAAGACCTTATATATGGTAAAAGCAGCACGACACGCCTGCCTAAAAGGCCAACGACATCATCAAACCCGAGGTGATACCCGACCTCGAGGATCTCCGATAAGAAAGTTAGGCTCTAGGAAGCCAACGACATCTTCGCCAGTCCCGAGGTGGCACCCGACCTCGAGGACCTCCATCAAAGAAAATTTAGGCTCCAAGTAGCCGATAACATTATCGCCAATCCCGAGGTGGTACCTCAAGGATCTCCACCAAGAAGAAGTTAAGCTCCAAAGATATAAGCATTTGAACTCCACCCATATGGGCTTGACCACGGGGTACCATTCAAGTTAGGGTAAAACCTCGTTTTGTGATCTACCTACTATGCCTTGGGGCTACCTACGCTAAATTCAAAGAAGGTTTCCGGGTGGCTCAGGTTTGAACGAACCCCGCTCGGAGACTGCCCTCGAGAGCTTAAAGGTAGACCCGATCCTAGGGCTCCAGAGCGAATTTCCCTCAAAGAGTATTGCAGGGCCTAAAGACCATTATCGAAAGTCTGAAGGTTGGAAGTGTTATCCTCATTCACCCAAAGTAAGGGTTCCGACGACCCAAATCTGTCGGTCCAATCCGAGGAAAGGCAAACGGTTCCGCCGGGAGCCGTACAAAACAACCAAAGGTTAGAGAAATACACTCCCACTTGGGCTCTATATCGACAAAGACCGCTAGGATCATGCATTCAAGGTTTCCGTAAGCACAAATAAAAGGAAGAACAACAAGCACCAAAGACAGAATTGAAGAAGAATTTTTGTATTCATGAACATTCGATTACAACAGCCCACGAGGGGTCCTTACACATGGTTACAAAAACCCACGAGGGGTCCTTACACAGAAACAAAGAAGTAAAAAGGGTGCACGTACAGCAAAGCCGCAGAACCTAGTCTACTCTCGAGGGTCCATCTCCGATAGTAGCATCTCCGAGCACTGTCTCCTCGAGCGTGCATCCTCAACGGTGATAGCTTCGACTGCCACCTCCTCTAGGTTCCCATCTCAATCCCATGAAATAATACCCCCGAGGGCGAAAATGAAGAAGAGAAAAATGTGGAGATGAGAGGAGGACAGTGAGGCGGAAGAAGCAGAAAAAGAGACATAGCCCGCCGAAGCCAAAGGTTGAAGATTCGGCGGGCATCAACCCTACTTGCACGGCCGATCTGAACCACCTTCTGGGATGTCGCGCCGAGCAAGTCTAACGGCCGGTTGTGCCATTTTATCCCTTGGGAAACCCAAGGGATGAAGTGCCACATCAGTCCAACGTAGGAGAGTGAGAAGCGGTGTGTAATCCGAACGCTCACCCAAGCAGTGGTATAGAGCCCAAACGTCCTTCTGAGTTGGAAAAGTTTGGCCCCCATATCTCATCGCCTCGAGCCAACGGCAACAACAATGGCAGCCATAATAACAACAACAAGGACAAAATAACGAGATCCCGCTTGGCAAGGGAAAGCCTGGGCAAAGAGTCGCGACATGACTGATGAAAACACCCGCATACGGCCCTAAGACCGTAGGGCTTAAACATGGAAAATAGCAGTAAAGGAGGATGATGAGAAGAAAAGGATGAATGGATACAGAAAGGCACTTGGATAGAAAGATAGTATCGGAAGGCCCCCATTTATAGGGGGTGATAATGTGACCAGCAACGCCATCAATGTTTCGAAAGACAGATCGGCAGGCATAATCAATGCTTTATTGAATATCAAGTCGACGGTGGCACTGTCGCTTTGAAGAATGGGAATCGGCAGCGCATTGAATGGCACTGAAAAGACAAGTCCATGGGGCGCCCCGGTTATCGCAAAGGCTTATGTCATAGGTCGATATCATCGGTACGACGATATCACGGGAAATCCGAAGAGTCAGATGGCAAAACCGTTTCTTGTCACTCCTCTCTAAGAAATGCGGGGACTATCAATGTACGGCGAAATCGGAGAGTTCGATTCCTCATCATTAAAGCGCTAAGAAAAGTCATCTCAAAGGCTCGAGGCCATGGTCGACCATCTTCCCTCGAGGGTCATCGATACTCGATCCCATGGTAGCAATGATCACGCTAGTCGTAGAAATGGGAAGTTCCCAAAGCACACGCCTAGGCTGACAGAGTCTCCTGATGTACTTCGAATCTGAGTCAGGGTGTCATTCAGCTGTCACATCTCCATATCTTTGTACTTAATGCATTTTGTATTATGTTGGGATTCCCCTCCTATATAAAGGGGATCCTTGTCATGTTTTTACTCCCTGGTGCTTCAGTTACACCACACGAATATATGAAGAACATTCTCTCTGCTTTCTAACATACTTTCTTGTTATTATTGCTTTCATTTATTATCTTCATACCTGTTCACCATTTATTGCTTATCATTAGCCATAAAGAGCCTCTATTAATTTCGACATAACTGTTAGTCATACCCCGATCGCCCCCGGTAGCTCATTATCGAGCCACTGAATCGACCCCGAGGCCCTCATATCGACAAGCTCGAGGCCTCGATTGTCAGCCTCTCAGTTTGATTATTGTTAATACCCAATTATTCCCTGTATTTTTAAATATGCAAAAATACCTTCGAAATAGCATATATATACATATATAAGCATGCCCAAGGTTTTTATTATTTTTTCCCATAATTTTAAAGGTTTAAATTGATTTATTTTCTCCCTTTTTATCCATAAAATCCCCAATAATTATTTTCAAAATTATTATTTTGATAATTCATCTATTGGATTTCTATATTTATTCCGAAATATGGCTAAGGTAATTTTTATATTTTTTTTTTTTGCAATTACATTTAGTATTTTTAAAGCCAAATTGCACATAATTGCAATGTTAGCCCTTTCAAGATTTAATTATGTTTTATATGCATATAATTGTGTCCTGTGTTTTAAATTGCCAATTTTTTATCCTAAATCATTTTAGCATTCTAAATTATTTTTTCCAGAAACTATCTACTTTTTTTTGTAAATTAAATAGGGAAAAATTGGCTATTTAAATTATAGCCAAATTGGCTTTCAATTATAGCCAAATCAGGACCCCAATTCCCAGCCCAATTTTACAATTAAAACCCAATCCACACCCGAACCCGGAACCCAACATACCCTTTTAATCTCGACCGTTGATCTCCCAGATCAACGATCCACATTATTTCTTTCCTTTTATAATCCAACGACCCCCCAAACCCCACCCATTCTCTCATTTGCACCGCCCTTGAATCCCTTCCTCTCCAAATTCTCTCCGAGACCTAACTCAAACCCTAATCGCCGTCACCGGCGTGAACCTCTCCTACGATGTTTCTACGTCTTCTCCGACCGGGCCTGGTCTTCCATACGCCATGGCTCATCAATTTCTTGGATCCTTGAGATTTCCTAAAGGGAACCCCAACTGGTTCTGGTTTGGAACTTTGTTATCAGCCTGTCTCAGGCCATTTTCCGTTTGTGAGTAAGAACTTCTTCTTGTTTTATTACGGATCATTGGGTTCTTGACCTATTCTATCATATCTACTACTTTTCTGGAAAACCCTAGCTTTAAATCCTCCGATCTTTTTAGATTTGTGATGGATCTATGTGTCTTTAAAGGTTCTCACATGTTTTCCTCAAAAGATTTCTCTGATTTCAAACGATTTCCTCATTTACCAGACTAGGGTTTCAAAACCCTTTTTGCAAAAAACGATTCCTTTATGATATTTAGCAATTACTTTGTGATTTTTAACATGTTTAAACATCACTTGAGTCTTTCCTTTTGCTCGATTCATTTTTGTTAGGAAACCCTAATACTTCTGGACTCGATTTGAAGTTTGAGTCGGTTTGTGATGTGTTTGCATGTCTCTCCTGAACATTCTAGTTTTCATGTATGTTATATATGCTCTTGCGCTTCCTGCTCTAATCCGTTCTTAGGGTTTCTCTGATTTTGTTCAAACATGTTATTTATCGTTTAATAGGTCCGACTATTTGTTTTATTGATTGTTCACATGATAACTTATATTAATTTTTTTGTAATCTCCTTAGACCTGCGATATCTCCCCTGAATCTGTGATTTTGTGTATTTTCCTTGTAATTCTGTACTGATTTTTCGAATTGCTTCCTTACTTTTGTGATACTTTCCTTAGTTAGTGCTGATTCCCTGTGATTTTCAATCTCATTCGTGATTCTTTGAACTAACTTTCATAATTAAAGTTGTACTCTACCTTATTTATGTGCATAAATATGCTGTTAGTTATTTAACTTGTACTTTCCTTACTTGAAAATATTCTGTACTTAGTCCTTATTACATGCCACATCCTTTTACTACTTCTACTGTGGTAAAATCAGTCTTATAAGTAGTTCTTTTCCCTAATTGATACAACCTGTACCCGTTTGAACTATGACTCCCTAATTGAATGAAGTCCAGGTCTTTAATTGATTCTGATTTGTATTATTTCTATAATTGTGCTAAGTCAGTACCTATTACCTTATTTTTCTGCCTGTTCTAAACCTATAAATACTCTACCCTCTCTTTAGCATAAGGGACGAACAATTACACTGTTCTGAACTCTCTCTTACACACATACATACTCTCTTACTTGATACTCAGTTGGCTGCAAGCGAAAACTGAGTGGTTACATTGCTCTACTGCTCTATTGTTCTACTACTCTGCTGCTCTGCACNAGTCCTACGTGTTCTTATTTGTCGCCTAGTATTTTTCCTTTAAACTTGAGGGTCTGCCTAGAACCCCCCTTTTATAGGATAGGAGTCCTAAATTCCTCCGGGACTGATAGGAAGGGACGGGTAACAGCATGCAATAGGGGTCGAGACCAACCCTCGCTTTAAATAGCTTCACGGGGCGGGAAAGGGTAGATATGGATATGATGACTGGTGCGCTAATGCCATGCGTAGCCCCTTTCCAAGGAGTGGTTACCGAGTATTTCATTGATGTGATCTATATTATGAACAAACCTAGGATACCACCTTACATTCCCAAGTATGCTTAGATTGTAATTCTTTTCAAAATCTTGATTTGTCACTAATTGTTTTTCAAACACATGTGTATTTAAACTCAAATCCCCTACTATTTGAGCCATACTTGTTTATTTGCTAATTGTACAAAGTCACAAAAGTTTTTTGGCCGGGAACCACACTAGTGGATCCTGAGGGCTGCCTAACATCTTCCCCTTAGGATAATTTCAAGCCCTTACCCTGTCTCAGGTTACCAAGCGTAGTCATAAATGAACCCTATAGGTGCCCTAACGCACCTTAAATCGTTAGGTGGCGACTCTTCAAAAATGCAAACCCCCTTTCCAAAAGGAAATAGTTGTCCCAATCAAAATGTTACAAACTCGATTTCGCGAGAAAAAGGGGGCGCGACAGCGTGACGACTCTGCTGGGGATTTTTAGGCTTTTACCATTTCATACCATTTTTGTGAATTTGTACCCTCAATATGTGCAATTATTTGTTTACTTCCTTTAAGCGTTTAATTTCTTCTTCAAAAGCAAAATCGACATGTCTTTCTTGTTTCCTCCCTTTATAACTGCTTTAAATTTTTAAAACTGCTGAATTTATCGCTTTCTTAACGTGCAAATACATGTTAACATGCTTTTAATTATTGCATAATCATGCTCAACATCATACTCCACTCGCGCCAAACAAAATACTATAGCAACGCGTGATGAGTGGTTGCGCCCCTTCCTTTATCATTACCCCCTAAATTTGGAAAGGCTTATTTGCGATAAAACTAGCCGATCAGCGGTGCAGTCGACGGTTTCATGCCTTACCCCTTGAGTTGTCCGCTCAAGGGTACCAGTCTAAAACCCCATAGAAACCTTACTCTGTTTAAACTGCTACATGCATCATGGTCAAACCTAGTCGGGTCA
This sequence comes from Nicotiana attenuata, assembly GCF_001879085.1. Taxonomy (NCBI): domain Eukaryota; kingdom Viridiplantae; phylum Streptophyta; class Magnoliopsida; order Solanales; family Solanaceae; genus Nicotiana; species Nicotiana attenuata. The sequence continues at coordinate 132,275 of NW_017670423.1, forward strand.
GTTATGTTATCCACATAACGACCCTTTAAGATAGCCTTGTCCAAAGGTCCATTGGGTTTCCCTAAACCCAAATGGACATCACCACGTTCTGTGCATTAATTGGGAGAACTAAATGCCGATATGCTGATCATAAATGTATAAATAGTCGAGTCTGGTGGGGGTAAGGTCTAACCCTTTTGTTTTGCAGAGAATGAGGCACGAGGTCCCCAGCTTCGGAATGGTTAACATACCCACTCTTGCTGGACTGGTGGAAGAATCTTCCATCGGATGATCAGATCAATGAATGGAAAGAAAGGGCCGTCAAGGCTAGCGAAAAGCTAGATTATCTTGAATACAGCCTGTTAGAATTGGAAGGAAAAGTGAGGAAAAGAGTCAACGATTGCCAGAGCGCTGAAAGAAACGAAGAAGGACATCTGGCGAAGGCGTTCTTACTAATGAGCCTGTGCGAGCTGGAGGATTTGATCAACGAGAACATTCAACATGAGGAAGGCCCTCCTAAAACCAAATAGATTTAGGCTTACTCGCTTTCTAAATGTAATAAGGCCAAGTGCCAATAGTAACTCATTTTTATCATTATTTCATTATCGTTTTGGGATTCGTCTATTCTTACATTATGAAATGAAGCATTTAGCATTCTATGTTCTCCAATTCAATTTGTCGCTAGGCCTACCTCGGGCACAAAGAGGTTCCCAAATTAGGACATGTTTTACATTCCCGCACTATGTATTTAAATATTGCAATACTTTTTTATAATCCTCACTGACTTGATTACCTTTTGTTTTTATTGTTTTCATTCATTTTATTATCCCCTCCCCAAAGGTTAGTTCGTGCACTCTGGCATCATCATCTTATTTCACAAGATCCAGGGGCCCTCCACCCTCTCCTCCTCCTAGTCCCTCTAAAGGTAAGAACAAAGGCAAGAATAAAATGGATGATTTAAACAACATCGGGAAAGAGAACACAGTTGAACGGGTAGAGGCCACTGATGGCCAGGGTATTCGGGTTCCTAATGAGAATGTGTCACAGCTTGAACAGAAACTGTTGAAATTCCAGGAAGAGCTCAATCAGGTTCGAAATCTGGCTAACATGTCATTTTCCCTCAACACCCCATATATCAACTTCCCCAACGCTCAAAACCCTACACCTCCTCAAAATATCCCAAAACAGCAGAATCATCCACACCTCACCATCACACTGCTCCACCAAAGAACCAATATAATACCTGCCATATGCCAAACAACGTTCCACTACTCATCCCAGAACCTCAGAACTCCACAAACGACCATTTCCACACCCATACACCAGGCCTCCATAACAATCCTATCTACGTGGAGACCATGCCACACTCTACCCAACCTATCTCATGCACACCTGAGTCTGATGAAGAGGATCTGCTTATCAGGAACTTGGCTGAGGAATTTACGAAACTGACCAGCCGGATTCAGGGCGTCGAGGGAAGCAAAGGTATCGAGGGGCTGAACTATGAGGACCTTTGCATATAGCCTGATGTCGAACTGCCTGAGGGGTACAAACCTCCTAAGTTTGAAATGTTTGATGATACGGGTGATCCAACGGTCCATCTGAGGACATATTGCGACAAGCTGGTTGGAGTAGGGATGGATGAAAGGATCCGCATGAAGCTGTTCATGGGGAGTTTGAAAGGAGATGCATTATCTTGGTACATCAGCCAAGATCCCAAGAAGTGGTCAAGCTGGGTGAGCATGGCATCTGAATTTATGGATAGATTCAGGTTTAATACAGAGAACGCACCAGACGTGTTCTATATCAAGAATTTGAAGAAGAAGCCCACAGAGACATTTCGCGAGTATGCTACTCACTAGAGGACCGAAGCTGCTAAGGTCAGACCCGCCTTAGAAGAGGAGCAAATGAATAAGTTCTTTGTCCGGGATCAGGACCCGCAGTACTATGAGCGGCTGATGATGATTGAGAACCACAAGTTCTCCGACATTATCAAATTAGGCAAAAGAATTGAAGAATGTATTAAAAGTGGTATGGTGACAAATTTCGAAGCCTTGCAAGCTACAAATAAGGCTTTCCAGTCCGGTGGTGGTGTCCAAGAAAAGGGACGTAGGGGCCGTGATGGTTGCACAAAAGACTAAGTCTCCCCTTAAATACCAAGGTTACCCAACACCTCCGCTCACATACCAGCCAAACCCAAATTACCAAGCACCCTCATACCAAGCTCCGCCACCAACTTATTTGTCATCTCTACCTCCTACATATCAACCTACTTCACCCAGATACTCCTAACCCGCTCATGTCTACCAAACCTATAATGCTCAACCATCCCATTATCAATCACCCCCTGCACGCCAAAACTTCCCTAGACCTCGACCTAATTTTGATTGCAGACCTACAAAATAATATACCGCCATCCCTGAACCCATCGACCAGCTGTATGAGAGGCTCAAAGCTGCTGGTTATGTCACCCCCATCCCTACTGTAACCCCTGAGAATCCTTCACAGTGGGTTAACCCAAACAAGTCCATTGCATACCACTCCACCATGAAAGGGCACACCATCGATGAATGCCGCTCTTTGAAAGACAAGATACAGTCTTTGATTGACAACAAGACCATTGCAGCAAAGTAACCCGCTCCAAACATCCGCAATAACCCTCTGCCAGACCATAAGGGTGGAGGTATTCATATGATCGAAGTAGAAGATGACTGGGATCTCGAGGAATCAATCGGGTTGATCGTAGAAGGTGATGACCCAAAGAAACCGACAATTACTCTCAATCCAATCATAGTCCAGATTCAACCGTCTGAGGACGCTGGGCTGAATATGTCTATACCTCTTGAGTTTGAAGCAGCGCTACCCGCAAAGACACCAGCATCAATTGAGGTTGAATTCGTATCTCCGACAAATGCACCCAAACCATTTGAGGTTGTAGTCTTGCCACCCAACGCACATGTTCCATTCGAAGTAAGGATAGCCGCGCCAATCCCAGTGTCGATGTTAACCACGCCACCCTTCTATACAAATGTTGTACCCTGGGACTATACAGCCGAGGCGAGAAGGAAGGGCAAGGTCAGGACTGAAGAAACTATCGCAGCACAGGGTATGACAAGAACTGGTAGAGTCTATACAGCTGAACATCTAGCTAAATCAGGCAAGCAGGCTTCCTATCAGCCACCCCTCATTGAGAGAGGCCTGGACGACCTTTGGAGGAGAATACAGTCTAAGGAATATTCGGTCATCGACCAGTTAAACAAGACGCTAGCACAAATATCCATTCTCTCTTTGCTGTAAAATTCTGAGACGCACAAGAATGCTCTGTTGAATGTGCTGAATGAAGCGTATGTGCCAAATAACATCACTAGCGGGGAAATGGCTAATATGGTAGGACAAGTCCTGCAAAGCCATAAGATCACCTTTTATGAGGACGAGCTGCCACCTGAAGTGCTGGGGCTCAACAAAGCGCTGCACATCACCGTGCAATGCGAAGATTATTTCATCACCAGAATCCTGATCGATGGAGGTTCCAGTCTTAACATTTGTCTGCTGGTAACACTCAAGAAGTTGGGTAAAGGGATACATGAGATAAAGGATGGAGCAATCAATGTGAAAGCCTTCGATGGTTCTCAAAGGTCTACCATTGGTGAGATTAATCTATGCCTGCAGAAGGGACCAACCTGGTTCGAGGTCGATTTTCAGGTGATAGATGTACCAGCATCTTACAACTTGTTGCAGGGACGGCCATGGATTCATGTTGCTGGGGCCATAGCATCATCACTGCATCAGGCAGTAATGTTCGATTGGAATCACGAGGAAGTGATCATTCACGGCGACAATAGCAACCCTATATACAGTCGCCAGACTATTCCGGCGATCGAGGGAAGAATGAAGCTGGGTGGAGAAACTTACCACCACATTGAGCGGGTCAATGCTATTGACAAAGACAAATGGTGGGATAGCAAAATCGAGAGTACACTGAGTTGGAGTGGGTACGAACATGGAAAAGGGCTCGGCAAGAACCTCCAAGGAATCTCTAAACCCATAAAACTCAAGAAACATGGCACTACCTTCGGTTTGGGATATGAATACACCTGGGAAGAGTTCAATAGCTGGTCGCCACCAAGGCGCGGTCTTTACTACCCACTAGAGCAGCCAATACCGCATCTGGAGTAGACCTTCCAACAGGCCGACAATATTTATGGGTCAGATGAAGAAGAAGCACTTGCAGCAGTGAAGAACTTGTTTCTAGAGGATGGTGATATGGAATGCTGCGTTATTCTCGAGGAGGAGGGGGAGGAAGGCCCTTCCATACAGGCTGTGAGCAGAGGGGCACATCTCAAGAATTGGACCATCAGGACAACCAAAGCCCGACGAGCCTCGGGGTAGCAAGGCTAAAACAAGCATTATTCACTGTTTTATTTACTAAATGATTTTCCTTTCGCATTTTTTAATTCCCGTAATAAGATCTTCGATGTTCAAAACAATTATTCAATTTATCGAAAGCATTTTTCATTTTTTCATATGAATTAATATTTAGTGCTATCGTTTTCTCTCATTACACTACCTATACAACATTACTATCACTTTTCTTGATGAACCAATGACTGTGACATGCAATGAGACAACGCAATAAACGGACATAGATTCAGGGGAAGACGACATACCTGACGAGATTGTCAAAGAAGTTGAAAACTTTGAGAACAAACCTAAGTCCAACCTGGACGAGACCGAAATTGTCAACCTGGGAGATTTAGATAATGTCAAGGAAACGCGAACACAGCCTACAGACCTCAGATAAATGGAGCTGCAGAAGCCGCCAACAAGAATATCAAGAAGATATTGAGTAAAATGATAGAGAAGCATAGACACTGGCACGAGAAGTTCTCATTTGCTCTACTGGGGTATCGCACCACAGTCCGCACATCAACCAGGGCAACCCCCTATATGCTGGTTTACGGCACAGAGGCTGTCATTCCCGTTGAGGTAGAAATTCCTTCCCTAAGGATCATACATAAGATAAGCTCGACGACGCAGAGTGGGTAAAAAGTCGTTATGAGCAACTAGCCCTTATGGACGGAGAGAGAATGAATGCAGTCTGCCATGGTCAACTCTACCAGAACAGAATGTCCAGAGCCTTCAACAAAAGAGTCAAGCCAAGACAGTTCACACCAGGGCAGCTGGTGTTGAAGAAAAATTTTCCGTATCAAGATGAAGCTAAAGGGAAGTTCTCTCCCAACTGGCAGGGTCCATACATGGTTCACCGGGTTTTGATAGGAGGAGCCCTCATACTTGCAGAAATGGACAGAGAAGTGTGGCCAAAGCCGATCAATTCAGATGCAACCAGGTGTTACTATGTGTGATCTTTATGCTTTCCTTATATGATGTAAATTGAACTACGCCTGACCCGATTCCCGTTTAAGAAGGGATACGTAGGCAGCCCTATGGGTTCGATCGCAATTCAATAAAAATTTAATTTCCCCCCACAATTGGAAACTAGGGTGAATTTTGAGGAGGACCCTCAAAATTCCGAAGTAATTTCAGCCGATCGCCGCACGAACAACAGTCAGAAATGTCAACCCATCAAACTGGGGCAGAATTTTGAGGAGGACCCTCAAAATTCCATAGCAGGAGAGGTTGCAATGTCCCGAACTACGTCACAATCGTCGGTTCATCTAAAAGCAATTTTTAATTATACATTTATGTCATACTTTTACAAAATCATGCATGTTTATTATTGAAACTGCTTTGTTTAGCAACGCTACCCCAATGATACAGGCGGTATCACCAGATCAAAGCCGAACGAGTCAAGCAGAGCCAGCGGGGATACGAACTAACCTCCCCCATTACAAAACTCACGATTCTTCTTTAGATGCAGGCACTAGGATTGCGAAATCATTAACATACTATACGCACATGGGACAAACATTTTTCAAGAATACGACTCTTAGAACCGTTGCACTTGCCAACATTTGCTACCAGCACACACCAGTGATGTTCCGTACGTCACAATGCTCCTAGTAATCACGACGCCGCAATCTGCTATCAGCTAAGAAAACTCTACTGTCATTTGTTAACTTATTCCTGCATAAGGCTACTATTCTGCCTTCCAATCTGCATAAGGCTACCATTCTGCCTTCCGAGGTTAAGATCTACCTCTATCTGCATCTGCATTGCATAAGGCTACTATTCTGCCTTCCAATTTGCATAAGGCCACCATTCTGCCTTCCGAGACTAAACGCTGTCTCCATCTGCATTTGCATTGCATAAATCTAGTATTCTGCCTTCTAATTTGCATAAGGCTACCATTCTGCCTTCCGAGACTAAACGCTGTCTCCATCTGCATTTGCATTGCATAAGGCTACTCTTCCTTCCAATCTGCATAAGGCTACCATTCTGCCTTCCGGGGTTAAGCTCTACCTCCATCTGCATCTGCATTGCATAGGGCTACTATTATGCCTTCCAATTTGCATAAGACTACCATTCCGCCTTCCGAGGTTAAGCTCTACCTCCATGTGCATTCGCATATTTGCATAAGGCTACTCTCCTGCCATTCGAGGCTAAGCTCTGCCTCCAATTTTCTTCTAAACTAAGCGCTATCCCAAGCACTATTTATCTCGTTTCTCTTACGGGCTAAGCTCTGCCCTTCAATTCGCAAGACTGAGCTATGTCTTGTCCGCATCATACTACTGCATCCTTCATGGGCTGAAATATCTCCAACTCACCCAAAGGCATCACCGTTCGTAGGCACCATCTTCATAGCCCGAGAACACCATGTCATGGCTTGAGGACCTCTTTCAATCTTTTGCATATCATTATTCAAAGGCGTCATGGTTCGGAGGCACCATCCTCATAGCCCAAGAACATCATTTCACGGCCTGTGAATCCCTTATCATACGCTTCATGGCCCAGGACATCATGGTCTGAGGACGCCATCCCTAACCGTCCAAAGAGAACATTCATGGTCCAACGGGAATTTGAATCATGATTAAATTACGCAATATATGCTTGTATCGTTTATTGGCAGGTAACCCAGTGAGCAACGGCTATCCCACTAGGAGCGATCCCGCTCCAGTTTCCCAGCCATATCAAACCTCACCATTCTCGTAAACCGTTCACTCCCCGGCCCATATGTCGCGTCCATTCTCGTAAAACTCCATTGGTATACTACGCCAACGGATCCTGAACTACATACGGCCTGATTCCTGTAAAACCTGGGATATGTAGGCAACTCAGAAGCCAGGGTGCGGCCTAATCTCTCGAACTATTTTGCTCGGTCAAAATTGGCCATTATTTCTTTACCCGAAAACTCTTACATCCTTCCCGGGTAAAGAGGGGCGGTTGTTGATACCCAATTTTTCCCTATATTTTTAAATATGCAAAAATACCTTCGAAGTAGCATATATATGCATATATAAGCATGCCCAAAGTTTTCATTATTTTTTCCCATAATTTTAAAGATTTAAATTGATTTATTTTCTCCCTTTTTATTCATGAAATTCCCAATAATTATTTTCAAAATTAATATTTTGATAATTCATCAATTGGATTTCTATATTTATGCCAAAATATGGCTAAGGTAATTTTTATATATTTTTTTGCAATTACATTTAGTACTTTTAAAGCCAAATTGCACATAATTGCAATGTTACCCCTTTCAAGATATAATTATGTTTTATACGCATAAAATTTGATCCTATATTTTAAATTGCTAATTATGTGTCCTAAATCATTTTAGCGTTCTAAATTATTTTTTTCAGAAATTATCTACTATTTTTTATAAATTAAATAGGGAAAAACTAGCTATTTAAATTATAGCCAAATTGGCTTTCAATTATAGCCAAATCAGGACCGCAATTCCCAGCCCAATTTTACAATTAAAACCTGACCCACACCCTATTAATCCATACCCAAACCCGAAACCCAACCTACCCTTTTTAATCTCGACTGTTGATCTCCCAGATCAACGGTCCACGTTATTTCTTTCCTTTTCAAATCCAACGACCCCCCAAACCCTACCCCATTCACTCATTTGCACCGCCCTTAAATCCCTTCCTCTCCAAATTCTCTCCGAGACCTAACTCAAACCCTAATCGCCGTCACCGGCGTGAACCCCTCCTATGATGTTTCTACGTCTTCTCCGACCGGGCCTGGTCTTCCACACGCCATGGCTCTTCGATTCCTTGGATCCTCGAGATTTTCTCAAGGGAACCCCAACTGGTTCCGGTTTGTAACTTTGTTATCAGCCTGTCTCAGACCATTTTCCGTTTGTGAGTAAGAACTTCTCTTGTTTTAGTACAGATCTATGGGTTCTTGACCTATTCTATCATCTCTACTACTTTTCTGGAAAACCCTAGCTTTAAATCCTCCGATCTTTTTAGATCTGTGATGGATCTATGTGTCTTTAAAGGATCTCACCTGTTTTCCTCAAAAGATTTCTCTGATTTCAAACGATTTCCTCATTTTCCAGACAAGGGTTTCAAAACCTTTTTTGCAAAAAACGATTCCTTTCTGATTTTTAGCAATTACTTTGTGATTTTTAACATGTTTAAACATCACTTGAGTCTTTCCTTTTACTCGATTCATTTTCGTTAAGAAACCCTAATACTTCTGGACTCGATTTGAAGTTTGAGTCTGTTTGCGATGTGTTTGCATGTCTCTCATGAACATTCTAGGTTTCATGTATGTTCTATATGCTCTTGCGCTTCTTGCTCTAATCCGTTCTTAGGGTTTCTCTGATTTTGTTCAAACATGTTATTTATCGTTTAATAGGTCCGACTATTTGTTTTATTGATTTTTCACATGATAATTTATATTAATTTTTTTTGTAATCTCCTTAGACCTGCGATATCTCCCCTGAATCTGTGATTTTGTGTATTTTCCTTGTAATTCTGTACTGATTTTTCGAATTGCTTCCTTACTTTTGTGATACTTTCCTTAGTTAGTGCTGATTCCCTGTGATTTTCAATCTCATTCGTGATTCTTTGAACTAACTTTCATAATTAAAATTGTACTCTACCTTATTTATGTGCACAAATATGCTGTTAGTTATTTAACTAGTACTTTCCTTACTTGAAAATATTCTGTACTTAGTCCTTATTACATGCCACATGCTTTTACTACTTCTACTGTGGTAAAATCAGTCTTATAAGTAATTCTTTTCCCTATTTGATACAACTTGTACCCGTTTGAACTATGACTCCCTAATTGAATGAAGTCCAGGTCTTTAATTGATTCTGATTTGTATTATTTCTATAATTGTGCTAAGTCAGTACCTATTACCTTATTTTTCTGCCTGTTCTGAAACTATAAATACTCTACCCTCTCTTTAGCATAAGGGACGAACAATTACACTGTTCTGAACTCTCTCTTACACACATACATACTCTCTTACTTGATACTCAGTTGGCTGCAAGCCAAAACTGAGTGGTTACATTGCTCTACTGCTCTATTGTTCCACTACTCTACTGCTCTGCACACTATCGCTCTACTTCCTTTCATTGTACTTTTCTTCACTCCTCACTCTACACCTACTCTGTCATTTTTACTGGCATGTTTTCAGTTTAATTTACAACCTCCATACAATATGTCTCTATTTGTATTGCACTTCCTTTTGTTTCTCTTATGCTTCTACTTGTGGTTCTGCTGCCTCCCTTGCAATTAGCATGCCCATTTTGCCATGTGATTACCCTGTAATTCAGCATGTCTGCTGCTTTCTTACATTTTCTACTACTATTCTGCCCTACCCCCTAACCCCCAATACATTATAAGCATGACACCTAGTTACTATGTGATCCTGAACCCTTTCCCCTAAACCTAATGTGTAGCTCTATTTAGCACCCCCTAAATCTGATGTCGTTAAGTTCATTGCATGAACACTTTGTGATAGACTATTGCTATGACTATTTAAGTTGTGTAGTACTTCTCTGGTGTTAACCTATGTGCAAATATGCATTCGCATATGAACTACTTGTCCCCAATTCCTCATTTCCCTGTTTGTGTTTGAACTATGTATGTTGATTTGGTCTTGAGTTGCTGATTGTCCTGTTTCTTTTCTTCTTCAAGCTGGTTTTCACTAAAGCGAACACTTCTATTGCCTTCCAAAACTTATTTCAAACTAATCATTGTCAAAATAGTTTCCAACTCAACTCTTTTAAATCTATGTCAAGCGCTCTCACATATACTCTTAGACCATTAGGTTCTGCCCCTTTTGTGTGAGCCTTGCCTTGGGACCTTTGAGTTCCCTCTGAACTTTGACACATAAAACCTGGCCTTTCCACACTGCACTTACTCTGTTTTGGTTATGCAATCTGGGTGTGAGCTCTGCCCGGGATCCCTTGAGGTCCTTAGGGAACTCTGACACCCCCAGATATGAGAAAGGCTATGGAACAATCTTGGCACTTGAGGTGGTTTATTACATAACTCAGGGAGGAAGTCCTAATCAGGTGCTGAAAGTCTGGGCCTGTTTCAGGCTCTCTTTTGTGTAATTTTTTACTTTTCTTATGTAATTCATATCAGCGTTGGTCTGTAATAATCCGTTGTAAACAAGTATTGGGGCTGACTAGTGAACGAGGGGGGGGGGGGTAGTTATACATGCTATCAACATCAATGGGTAGAAACCATGTCTTAGGTATGCATTTCCTATGTGTGCATTAGAATCCATGTGTAAGATCAACCCATTCAAATCGTGTCATGCATTAGATATATACCATGTTCTTAGGTTTACTGTTTTGGCATCTCATTTGGCATCACTTTACCACTTAGAAATCCTGCTTTAGGCTAAATAACAGCATCAACATGAAACTGTTGCTCCTGCACGTCTTGAAATCATGTTGTAACTCTTTGGGCATTTAAAAATCATGTTTTAGGAATTCTGCAATCATTCTGCGTTTTCATATGTGCACTCTAGATACCCTGTTTTAGGATCTCGTTTACACTCGCTCAGTCTCACCTAGTTAAACTACTGATGCATGAAAAAGGACATAAAACAGTCTCATGTTTGACTATCTTGTTTAAGTAAAACTCGTCACAATCCCTGCATGTCTCTGCAACATTTAGAACAGCATGCTTTAGGTAAAATAACTTCCAAACTGTTTTTAATAATTCTGGTAACTGCTGCATATTATTTTTACGCTTAGGCAAGTCTTAGGTAATCAACTTTAAAATGAAACTAGAGTTGTCTTCGTGATTAATGTTTAACTGTCAGCATGTTAAAATTAGTAGGCAAGCTTAATTAGGACTTCTCCTCTGAGTTATGTGATCAAATATGCCTCTGTTATGTTTTAAAATCACTTGGATACCAAGCTTTAGGATTCTGAGTTCAAATGTGGACCTTATCTGTGTATGAGTCGTGCTGTCTATGTGGATAACTTGTGGAGGTATATCTGAGCCTTCTATCTGTTTTCTGTGTTCTCCCCCCTAAATGCAGTCCTGTGTGTTCTTATTTGTCGCCTAGTATTTTTGCTTTTAAACTTGAGGGTCTTCCTAGAACCCCCCCCCCCTTTTATAGGATAGGAGTCCTAAATTCCTCTGGGGCTAATAGGAAGGGACGGGTAACAGCATGCAATAGGGGTCGAGACCAACCCTCGCTTTAATTACCTTCACGGGGCGGGAAAGGGTAGATAAGGATATGATGACCGGTGCGCTAATGCCACGCGTAGCCCCATTCCAAGGAGTGATTACCGGTATTGCATTGATGTGATCCATATTATGAACAAACCTAGGATACCCACTTACATTCCCAAGTATGCTTAGATTGTAATTCTTTTCAAAATCTTGCTTTGTCACTAATTGCTTTTCAAACGTCTGTGTATTAAGACTCAAATCCCCTACTATTTGAGCCATGCTTGTTTATCTGCTAATTGTACAAATTCACAAAATTTGTTTGGCCGTGAACCACACTAGTGGATCCTGAGGGGTGCCTAACACCTTCCCCTTAGGATAATTTCAAGCCCTTACCCTGTCTCTGGTTACCGAACGTAGTTATAAATGAACCCCATAAGTGTTCTAATGCACCTTAAATCATTAGGTGGCGACTCTTCAAAAATGCAAATCCCCTTTCCAAAAGGAAAGAGTTGTCCCAACCAAAACGTCACAAACTCGACTTCGCGAGAAAAAGGGGGCGCGACAATTATCACCTCATTTTTAGCTCTTACTTCGTCTCTAAACCTCACACACATAGCATCATCTGCTTAACAACTAGCATAAAAATAGATCATATATTTTTAGAGTCCCATCAATAAATTTAATTGTTATTACCATTTTCACGGTAAACATCATCAAAAGTGTTTAAGTGTGATCCAGGCAATCTTTTGAAAGAATGAAGATTTAACAACGTAAGAGAAATTCTATTCAGTTTGAGCCTTGATTCTTTGTTGTGATGTTCCCGTGGATGTTTTGAGGCATTGGATAAGTTTGGATAATGTATTCGTACTTTTTTGTGATTTGAAGTTTGACCATGGTCAATGTCGGGTCAAGATGACCTCTTTTCGGTGTTATAACTGTGCGAGCAAGATCGTAGCATGTTTCATGATTGAAATCATATATGGTTTGTGTTCGGAAGGTTGTGAATGAGTTTTGAGTGCTAAAACAAAGATTTTCTTATGTCTGGTTTTTTTTTCTGGTGTAAGTAATTACAATTATGCCATTTATGTCCTTAAAATTTTCAGATTTCATTTAAAACTTCAAAACATCATACCTCCCTTATTTTAAGGCCAAGTTGGGTGATTTAAGAGGCTTTCTTGGGTATAATCTCGCACGGATAGTGTTGGGCTTATCAAACGTGAGTTTCGGGATCTTCTAGGACCTGATTTGGGCTGAGACAGCTGCTGCATTATTTACTTATTTCGGAATTTAGTTACTTTTTCTCACAAGGTTTTGGAGCTTGAATTTGGGAGATTTTTTAGGGGATTTTCACTACTTGGATTGCTGTAAGTATGTTTTTCTCAGATTTGTTATTATTTCATGATTCCAACCTCGATTTTAGTGTTGTATTAATGATTTGATTTGGAAAAATTGGGAACTTTAGTAAAAACTTCTAGATCATAAATTGATGGTTTGAAAGCCGATTTGAGGTCAAAATTAAATGATTTTGGTATGGTTTGACTCGTACTGGAATTCACAAGTTTTGTTAGGTTCGAAGGTACGGGCCTAGGGTTGACTTTTTGGGTTGACTTTTTCATTTTAGTTAAAGGTAGAATCTTTATTATCTGGAATTATTTTCTATGGCATTTATTCATGATATTAGGCTATTTGACTAGATTCGAGCCGGCCGAAAGTGAATTTACGCGGGCAGGGCTTATTAGTCGATTGATTTAGCTTAATTGAGGTAAGTATCTTGCCTAACTTTGTGCGGGAGAAAATACCCTTTAGGATTTGGCTTGATTATACCATTTGCATTATGTGGAAGATGTGTACATGAGGTGACGAGTGTGTACACGGGCTTATATGTGTAAAATTGATCATTTTAGACTCTTAGGTTACTTATAGGCATATTATTGAAGTTGTTATTAATTGTTCTATCTTTTATTGTCAAGTTTATTCTTACATGTTGTACTTGAAGTTCGTATTACATGTTCAAGTTTCCATTGTTGAGGTCTTCCTTATATACCTTTACTAGTAGTTGTTGTTACATGCTATTCTTTCCATTGCTGAGTTAGTCTCACACATTTAGTCGTAGTTGCTTTTTCATGTCGTCTATTTTATTGATAAGCTTATGTTATGAATTAGATTTGAAGTTTCCATTTCATGAAAATACCTTCATTATTGAGTCATTCAAGTTGTAGTTATTGAAAGCTATTAACAAAGTTGTGGCTGAAATTGTTGGTTATTGGAGTACCTTTCGTTGTTGAGTTATTTCTCGTTCATTTTGTTGTCATTGAGATTCTTGTTCACATATATTTGGTTGAACTGTGGGCTATGTGTGGTGGTTATATTGGTATTGTTTATTTTTCAATGTTGTGGCATATGGACACGTGAGGTGCTATTAGATTATTATGTTGGGATATTGATACGTATGCGGTGGTATAAGTGTGAATATACAAATGCATGTCGTGAGATAAGGTATAATTTATACGCGTGTTGCTAGTAAGAGAATTACTGGAAGCCACACGGTGAGATAAGGGGCTAAAACGCGTGTAGCTATTTTCGGAAAATATTTTTTAAAATAAATGTAAGGCTCACGCGGTGATATAAGGAAGATTGTGATTGTGAATTGTGAAATGTGAAAATGTGGTGTGGTACCTTGGTTGTGATTCTTATTGTACATTTTATGTTAGACGGCTTGTTGATAACGGTTATTGTTTTTCCTTAAATCATTTCACTTGCATTTTGATTCTATTTGGTTTTTTTTTGTTATTTTTGTGTTGAAACGATTGTGACTTCTTGTGTGAGTCGTGCATTCTACGTGATTTGTTGTGGTGCTTTATTGTGTCAATCTGTGCCTCCGTTGTTACTTGGTGAATTGATTATCAATATGAATTTACTTGCATGGAGTCATCATCTCATACTCTACTGAGTTATTGGTAACATAACGGTTCTTAAATAAAAAAATTATTATCACGCTTTACTTTAAATGATTCTACATTAAAACTCATCCGATATTTTACTTTACCTTTTTTGATTTCAAAACTAAACTCATTTTCCCATATGATACTCTACTTCGTGTAAATTGTTCCTTAGTTCACTTTATTTGATTCCCTAAATAAACTCATTATCTCATTCCACGCGTTACTTTATTCAAAATTATTTTTATGCCTTAATTTCTTAAAATAAACCTCTCGAACATTTTATTTGGCAATTGACATGGATACATTGTATATGGTAGCACGTGGACTTTGCCATATGAAGGTAATTGATAATGTGGACACGAGGTGCCATGGGTGTCAGATTCATGATTGAGGCCTATGTTTGGTGATTGTGAGATGTGGTGCCTCGGAGTGATTTCTTGCTGTAAATCATGGGTTGGAAGGACTTGATTACTTGAATTTCCATTTATCAACCCCTAATTTATTTCATTCATATTTTAACTGTGTTCGGATTTCTTCGCCATTTTATAACCTTTTTACTTTTTGTTGTCATTTATTGTTTCCATTATTTCATTGTTAGCCTTATATTGATGTTCTTTCTACTAGTTTTAGATTTATATGCTTGCACATGTTATTTTCTAGTGGTGTCTCGACTTAACTCTTCTACTCCACTGAGGTTAGTCTTGATACATGCTAGGTACCATGGTGGTGTACTCATGCTATGCTTCTACACATTTTTGTCCAGATCCAGGTACTTCTGATCATGTGGGTTTAAGAGTGGTGCCTATGAGGTTGGAGACTTCAAAATAAACCTGTCGTTCTCATTCGCGGGCCTCAGAGTCACCATCTTACTTCATTATGCTACTGTATTGTAATTCAAAACAATATTGTATTTTTGTAATGTCTTCTGTACTCTCCGTAGAGCTTATGACTTAGAACTATCAGGCTTTGGGATTTGTGAAAGTTGTATTATGATATTGGTTGTGCTTTGGTCCATTGTTCTTTATTTTACTAAACATTAAATTGTTATATCTTATCTGATATTGTTGTGTCATAGGCCTACTTAGTCGTAGAGACTAGGTGCCATCACGATGGTAAAAGTGGGATTTTCGGGCCATGACACAGGCGGTGTGAATTTATGGGATTAAGATAGATCCAAAGAAATTTGAAGCGGTTCAGAGTTGGCCCGGACCGTCTTCAGATAATGAAATTTGAGGTTTTCTTAGTTTAGCCGGATATTATTGCCGTTTGGTAGAGGGTTTCTCATCCATTTTTGCACCTATGACCGGAATGACACAGAAGGGTCTTACTTTTGGATGGCCTGAGGAGTGTGAGGCGAGCTTTCAAAAGCTCCAGACTTCTTTGACTACATTACCACTGTCGGTGTTCCATGCGGGTTCAGGTCTTACATTGTGTATTGTGATGCATCGTGTATTGGGATTCATCCGACGTTGATGAAAGACGGTAGGGTGATTGCCTATGCATTTCAACAACTGAAGGTTCATGAGAATAATTATCCGGTCAATGACATGGAATTGGCAGCTATTGTTCATGCATTGAAGATTTGGAGGCATTATCTATACGGTCCCATGTGAGGTCTATACCGACCACTGAAGTCACCATCATCTGTTCAATTATAAAGATATCAACTTGCAGCAGCGGAGATGGTCAGAGTTGCTTAAAGACTATGATATCACCATTCTGTATCATCTCGGAAAGGCCAACGTGGTGGATGATGCCTTGAGTAGAAAGGTAGAGAGTTTCGGCAGATTAGCATAACTACCAACTGTAGAGAGGCCACTAGCCGTAGTTGTTTAGGCCTTGGCTAATCAGTTTGTTAGTTAGATGTTTCAGAGCCCAGCCAGATTCTTGCTTCTGTGGTTTCTCGGTCTTCCTTATATGAGCGCATCAGAGAGCGTCAGTATGACGACCCCCATATCCTTGTCCACAAGGACAAGGTACAGAACGACGGTACAAAGGAGGTTTCTATTAGAGATGATGGGGTGTTGCGAAAACAAGGCCGGTTATGTGTGCCCAATGTGGATGGGTTGCTGGAGTTGATCTTTTTGGAGGCCCACAGTTCGTGGTACTCCATTCATCCGGGTGCCGCGAAGATTCATCAGGATTTGAGGCAACATTATTGGTGGAGGAGAATGAAAAAAGATATAGTGGAGTATGTGGCTCGGTACTTAAACAATTAAAAACTGAAGTCCGTGCATCAGAGGCCAGACAGTTTGTTTTAGGGATTTTATATTCCCGAGTGAAAGTGGGAGCGTATTACCATGGACTTCATTGTTAGGCTCCCATGGAATTTGAAGAAATTTGATGCCATTTGGCTGATTGTGGACCGGTTGACTAAGTCCATATATTTCATTTCGGTTGTGACTACCTATTCTTCAAATCGGCTGGCTGAGATCTATATCCGCGGGATTTTACGTCTTCACGATGTACCGCTGTCCATTATTTCTGATCGAGGCACCCAATTCACGTTGCATTTTTGGAGGACCGTATAGAGTGAGTTGGGCACACGGGTTGAGCTGAGTACATCATTTCAGCGCAGAAAAATGGGCAGTCCGAACGCACCATTCAGATATTAGAGGATATGCTACATGTGTATGTTATGGATTTTGGGAGTTCATGGGACCAGTTCTTGCTGCTTGCAAAGTTTTCCTACAACAACAACTACCAATCGAGTATTCAAATGGCTCTTTATGATGCCCTATATGGGAAACGATGTCGTTCTCTAGTTGGTTGGTTTGAGCTAGGAGAGGCTAAGTTGATGGGCACAGATTTGGCTCGAGATGCCTTGGAGAAAGCCATGTTGATTTAGGATCGGCTTCGTACAACCCAGTACAGACAGAAGTGTTTTAATGATGGGAGGGCTCGTGATGTAGCATTTATTGTTAGAGAGAGGGTTTTGCTCTTGGTTTAACCCATGAAGGGTGTGAAGAGGTTCAGGGTGAAGGGCAAGTTGAGCTCTAGGTATATTCGTCTTATTGAGATCCTTGAGAGAGTGGGGGAGGTGGCTACAATCTTGCATTGCCACCAAGCTTAACTGCAGTTCACCCAGTATTTTGTGTTTCTATGCTCCGGATGTATTATGGTGATCCGTCGCATGTATTAGATTTCATCTCAGTCCAATTGTATAATGATTTGACATATGTTGATGAGCCGGTGGCCATCATGGACAGGAAGGTTCGAATGTTGAGTTCAAAAAACATTGCTTCCATAAATGTTCAATGGAGGGGTCAACCAGTCGAGGAGGTGACTTGGGAGACTGAGCATGATAAGCGTAGCCATAATCCTCACCTTTTCAGCACATCAAGAATTTCTCTATACTCACTCAAGGATTGAATGTTTGTTTTAAGAGGGGGAGGATGTAACAACCCGGCCGGTCATTTTATGTTTTGTAGCCTCGATCCCCTACTTATTGTTTCCTCTATGTTCATTTGTGTCCATGTGACTTTTCGAGGTGGTTTTAGTGGTTTCTGGGAGGCTTCATAGTGAATTCGAACACTTAGTCCTAAGTTGGAAGCTTAAGTTGAAAGAGTTGACTGGAGTTTGAATTTTTTTGTAGACAACTCCAGAAATGAGTTTTGATGATTTCAATAGCTTCGTATAGTGATTTTGGACTTAACCGTATGTCTGATATTGGTTTGGAGGTTCGTAGGTCGTTTTTGCTTGAATTGGCAAAAGTTGGAAAGTTGAAGGTTTGAACAGTTAAAGGTTTGACCGAGAGTTAACTTTGCCGAGATCGGGGTCGGAATTCGGTATCGAAAGTTGGAATATATCCGTTGTGTCATTTATGACTTGTGTGCAACATTTGAGCTAATTCGGAGTTGGTTTGATATGATTCAACATTAGTTTTAGAAGTCGAATGTTCATTAGTTCATTAAGGTTGAATTGGGATGCGATTCGTAGTTCTGATATGTTTGATGTGATTTAAGGCCCCAGGTAGTCGTGCCGTGTTTTGGGACTCGTTGGTATGTTCGCATAGGGTCTCAGGTGCCTCGGGTGTGTTTCCGATTGAGTTCAGAGCGTTTGTTCATGTGTTGGAACTGCTGGTTTCAATGCTCCTGGTTTCCATCTTCGCGTTCGCGATGAATAGGCTGCGATCACGTAGAATCTTTGCTGGCAGATGGATTTTTTCTCTTCACGTTCGCGACGAATAGGAAGTGTTCGCGAAAGGTTGGGTGTTAGTGCATCCCGAAAACGCGTAAGGGATCGTGTTCGCGTAGAAGGAAGGAGGGGTTGTGTGGTGGCGCGCGTTATTCATTGCGTTCGCGTGGACTGGTCCGCGATGGCGAAGCATGGGGATGTTTGGTTATCGCTTCCGCGTATGACTTCTCTCATTCGCCTAAGAATTTTATGAGCTAGTGGAATATGTTCGTCGCAATCACAAAGGCTTTTCAACGACCGCGAATAGTAAGAACTAGGCGGATTATATAGCACTTTATTTCGATGGTTTGGTTCGTTTTAACAAGTTGTACAGCTTCTTTTGGACGATTTTGGGGGGGGGGGGGGGATTTTACTTCTTCAATCGAGGTATGTATTTTTTAACTCGGATTTGTTAATTAATATTCCATCTTAGTTTTATCATTTATTTAATGAATTAAAATGGGGAAGATTGGGGGTTTTGAAAAACTTCATAAAGTGAAAATTGGAAATTTGAATGTCGATTTTAAGTTGGAATTCAATAATTTTGGTATGGTTGATCTCATTATTGAATGGGTGTTCAGATTTTATAAGTATTGTCGGGTATTGTCGGGTTCCGAGGTGCGATCTCGGGGTTGACTTTTTGAGTTAACATTTTGATCTTCTTTAAAGATTACAACTTTATTATCCAAAATAGTTTCCTATGATTTGTATTTATAGTATTAAGTTAATTTGGCTAGATTGGACCCGTCCGGAGTTGGAATTCCGCGGAAAAGGCTTACTAGTAGATTGATTTAGTTTGTTTGAGGTAAGTATCTTTCCTAACTTTGTGTGGGAGAAGTACAACTTAGGAATTGGATTGATTGTGGTATTTGTGTCATGTGAAAGTCGTGTAGGCAAGGTGACGAGTGGGTATACGGGCTATACATGGTATTTGACCGGTTTAGGCTATTTAAACTCTTTTCATGCCTTTAATCAAATTGTTATAACATGACTAACATCTTTCATTTTTAATCTACTCTTAGACTTGTTATTCTATTCTTACTTGCTTTAATTTAAGTTGTTGCACTTGTTCTACCTCTCACTTGTTACATTTTCTCTAATGTATTTTAGTTGAAGTTGTTATTTTCTTTAGTCTCTCATTACTTGAGGTTGTTATTTTGTGAAATATTTTCTTGTTGAGTTATTGCTGTTGATGTTGTAAAAGCTGTTATCATATTGAGGTGAAGTTGTTAATTGTTGAGGTACCTTTCCTTGTTGAGTATTGCTCATTCAGCTTGTTGTTATTAAGATTATTGTATACATTGTGGTTAAGCCATGGACTATTTATTGTGAGAATATTAGTATTGTTGACTTTTGTTCTTTCTTGTCTTACTAGTTTTTGGCCGTGTTTGATTATTTGTGGTTCTCATTATGTGTTTCCTTCTTGTTGTCTTTATTGTCAAAATTCTATCATTAGCATACTTTACTAAATGCTCTGTTAACACTTATTTCTCCGCTTTCCATTGCTTCTCGTTATCATATTATTGTTATGTTTATCTTGTTCTAGTAGGTTTCTTGACCTGACCTCGTCACTACCCTATCGAGGTTAGGCTTGATACTTACCGGGTACCATTGTGATGTACTCATACTACGCTTCTATATATTTTTGTGCAGATCCAGGTATCTCGACTCAAGCTAGGCATCAGTGAGTGGACCATGCAGTTCGGAGACTTCAAGTTATACCTGCCCGGCGCTCGAAGGCTTCACAGTCACCTTTTGTCCTTCTTTTGTTACTCTTTACTCTTTATCTTGACAGAGTTGTACTGCGGATTTTAGAGTATATTCCTGTAGAGCTTATGACTCAGTCCCACCGATTTTGGGAGTTTAGTTATACATGTTTTGCTTCTGATTTATTACGAGTTTTTCGAATTATCTTGTTATCTTAGTTGTAAAATTCCTTTATGTAATCATTTTAGGCTTACCTAGTCTTAGAGACTAAGTAGCATCACGACATCCTGGGGAGATAAACTGAGGTCGTGACACTTTTATTTTATAACTCAAGCAAAATTTTAGTATAATATTAATGCAGTCTATTTTTAAAAACAATGTGACAGTGTACACGCGCAAGGCACATATATATAAATATATATATATATATATATATATATATATATAAACGTGTCTCTTCCATTGGGTTTAGTAATACGCAATAGCAATGGAGAATAGTTATTGGCTTCTCAAAAGGACCAGCAGCTACCTACATTTCAGTAGAAATGTCAGTGCTGCACAAAGGCCTTGAATTGGCTCATAAGCAAACGAATTTGATTCCTTTAGTTGAAAAATTTTTATCCAACGAACTCCTCAGTTTCATAAAGCATAGTAATAAACAATGATTGTTGAAGTCTAACTAAATTGGCAAACCCAACTGTTCTACACACATTTATTAGTGAAGCCATGGTTTAAGAAAGCATGGAAGTAATTTGAAAATTGCTTGTGTTTTCAAAACCACCTCTTTTTGTTGTTGATGCTTGTGTGTGTAAATACTTTCGTTTTGAGTAACAAAAAAGAAATGGAAAGAATTTTTATTTGTAGGTATGAATATGACATCTATTTAAAGTTTTCAAGATATAATAGATGTATGTTGCTGATGCAATTAAAACTTGACAAGTTAAGATAATGATTGTTCTTTTCCGATGTTGTTATTGGTGAAGTTTAAACGGTAGAGAGGGCACTGAATTTGAGACTTAAATTTGGCAAGAGAGTAATGCACCATCAAAGTATAGCAGTTGAAACTGATGAAAGTTACTGTCACCTTGCTAGCTAATCAAATGAAGTTCTGCAATCCATTTTTGGAATCCTAACGAAATGTCGCAAATAAGTCCCAATATATCAACCATTAATCATTAATCATAAACTTACCAAAACTAACTAGTTACATATAAGGTGATAAATATATATATTGTTGGTATATATATATACACTTGAAATTCATTAAAAATAATAGCAAAAGAGGACCCTTTTCAATGGGTATAGTTGAAATTCATTGAAAATAATAGCCGAGTCAATATACAAAATTTGAGAAAGATTCGAGGTAATTTGGATTGATTTGGTATCAAAATTCGTAGTTAAAATCGAGTTCAAAAAAATCTTGTGCGACACATGTATCATGTATGTATCTCACACATAATTATACATGGATATACAAGTAATACACATTTGATTCAAATGTGATACTGTCATGACACAACGATTAAGCCAGTTTTTAATAATAATAATTTGAAGCATAGTTTAATATAAATGCCGAAACAAAAGCGGAATAAGCCTACTCAGCAATATCATAACAACCTCCCAAGTCTCGTAATACAGAGCCACGAACTCTAGCTAAGTACACGGAAAGATCTCAAAGATCAAAATACAATACTGTTCAGATGACAACCAACAACACAATATAAGAAAAAGACTCCAAGGGACTGCGAAGGCCAAGCAGCTCTACCTTAAATCCTCGCTATCAACAAGCTAACTGCGACCGAATCCGATATCTCCGATGCCTAGCTATGCACAAAAATGTACAGAAGTGTAGTATGAGTACACCACGGTCGGTACCCAATAAGTATCAAGACTAACCCCGGTGGAGTAGTGTCACGACCCAAACCCCGCTCTGGTCGTGATGGCGCCTCTCGTGAAGACAAGGCTAGCCAGACCATTTCAGAATACCACTTTTAAGCAGTTAAACAGTTCAAATAAGATTTAATGATATTAATTACGAAATTACAACCCAACACAGCCCTAATCGGGGTGTCACAAGTCACGAGCATCTATTAAAGTACGAATACAACTACGAAGTTTGAAATATACAAAATAGGACTAATGTACAAAAGGAAGAAATGTGGTGCTGCGAACGCTGGCAGTCACCTCGCTAAACTCCGATAACTAAGCCTCCGATCAGCTCAAAATCCGCTACCGGGGAGGACAAATACCTGCATCTGCACGCGAGGTGCAAGGAGTAAAGTGAGTACTCCAACCCAGTAAGTAATAAGAGTAAATAAAGACTGAGCAGTAGGAAAACAATGAATCCACATTCACAATAGGCTCAATAAACACAACAGGCTTTCAAATCATAATACGAGTCAACCTTTCCTTTTAAAAATCCAACTTTTAGTAAAAATCAATTTGAAATATCTTCCAGCAGTTTCGGTAGGGGTTCAATATCATTTATAAAGAATAATAGCGATTAAATCCATGATCGGTCCCTCGGGCAAAGCATAGTTCGTAAAACAGTCCGTCAGGCAAAACAGTAATCATAAACACTTCATAACTTGAAAATCTCGGTGGAAATAACCAAATGCCAAATTAGTGATAAATTTCTAGACATCTCATAAACCCCAGTTTAAATAAAGGTCGTTTTAAAACGTTTGTTCAACTCCCGACAGAGGCTCAATATAAAGAAGAGTGAAAACAGTCGATAGATCAACATATTCGATAGAAACTCACTAAAAAGGGGAGTGAAACCAACAAGTTCATAAACAGGCCTCTCTGGCAAACATCACTCATATGCATGTATATAGTTATCGCCCCTCGGACTAGCCTCTCTATCACTCGTGACTCAACTCTTACCAATCAGAACTCGTACTCAGCATTCACGCTCAATAGGTACCATATAGTAACCGCTGCGGCGTGTAGCCCGGTCCATATATCGCTGCGGCGTGCAGCCCGATCCATATATCGCTGCGGCGTGCAGCCCGATCCATATATCGCTGCGGCGTGCATCCCGATCCATATATCGCTGCGGCGTGCAGCCCGTTCAATATATCACTGCGGCGTGCAGCCCGATCCATATGGGTACCCGCGGTCACTGTGGGGGTGCAGACTCCGGAGGGGTTCCTACAGGCCAAGCGCAATATTGCTGCGGCGTGCAGCCCGATCCATATAAGTATCGCTGCGGCGTGCAGCCCCATCCATATATATATATATATATATATATATATATATATATATATATATATATATATATAGACACACACACACACACACATTGCTGCGGCGTGCAACCCGATCCATAGGTATATAATCCTCACAACTGGCCCTCGGCCTCTCTCAGTCAATAACCTCACCATCAGACTCTCAGTCTACCTCAATCATCAATCTCATAATCAGACCCTCGGTCTATCTCAGTCATCATCTCAAGATCGCTCGACCATCAGTAAAACAGGGAGCTCAGCCCAAAACAGTTTCCACATTTTTTTAAGAATATGGTGATAAAGCCAGATTTGAGTAATAAACAGGTAAAACATGACTGAGGATATGCTTTCAAACAAGTAGAGTGATGATAGATAGTAAAAATGCCCCTAAGGGTCTCAACAAGTCGGCACGAGGCCCCAAACACGGCATACAGCCTAAAATATAATGACATCAAACAATTAACTAACAAATATGCATTAAAGTACTCGTTCGGGAAGGACTAGGTCGCAATCCCCGGTGGTGCTCTACCCTACGCTCGTTATCTAGCGTGTAAGTAACCTCAAAGTAACACAACGATGTGAAATACGGGGTTTCAAACCCTCAGAACAGCATTTACAATCATTACTTACCTCAAGCCGGCCAAAATCCTAGCTCGCTATGCCCTAGCCTCGCAAATCGACCTCCTCGCGCATTGAATC
This sequence comes from Nicotiana attenuata, assembly GCF_001879085.1. NCBI lineage: Eukaryota > Viridiplantae > Streptophyta > Magnoliopsida > Solanales > Solanaceae > Nicotiana > Nicotiana attenuata. Next base: position 156,573 of record NW_017670423.1, read on the forward strand.
TATCCAAAACCAGAGCGAATACATCACAATATGCTAAGGGAACAATACCCAATTGAAAACAATCGAAAAATATCAAAATTCTCGAAATTAACAAAACCCGAGGCCCGGGCCCACTTCTCAAAACTCAGAAACTTTCACATCAATACGTTCCTTAAATCCTCACGAGTTCATACATACCAAAATTTCTCAAATCCGACCTCAAATGGTCCTTCAAATCTCCAAATCAAATTTCAAAAATCTCGAGCCCTAGTTCTTCAATTTTAGGCTTAGTTTCCATGAATTTCTAGGTAGATTACACCATAAAAACGAGTTTTGAGTTCAAAAATCTTACCTCCAATCGATTCTCCTTGAATCCCTCTTCAATTTCCTTCAAAAAGCTCTCAAAAAGATCAACAATGGAGTAAATTAGCCCCAAAAATCGCGGATGAAATGTTTTAAAACATTCTGCCCCGGTCTGACCCTTCCTTCTTCGCGAACGCGGTCAAACTATCGCGTTCGCGAGGCACAACCTTGCATTGACCAAAGTCTACTCTATGCGAACGCGACACAGAGGTCGCAACCCGATCCATTTTATCCTCCAACTCCGCGAACGCGCAGACATAAGCAACACCATCAGAAACTCTCTAACACAAAATTCCTTGTACGCGATCGCGAAACACATAACGCGAACGCAATGAACAGCCTGATGAACCCTTCGCGAACGCGGCCTAGACCCTTGCGAACGCGTAGCTTCAAGAACCCAGCCCTTCGCGAACGCGAGCTTCCCTACGCGAACGCGAAGGCCAAAATACCTGCAATTGCTGGACTGATTTTTCTGCAATTTCTCAACTCCAAAAATGGTCCGATTGACCACCCGAAACTCACCCGAGGCCCCCGGGACCTCAACCAAAAGCGCCAACACATCCTAAAACCTCATTCAAACATGTTCCAATCATCAAAACACCTCAAACAACACCAAAACCATCAATTCACATCGAATTCAAGCCTAAGTTTTCCAAAACTTCCGAAACACGCATTTGATCAAAAACCCAACCAAAACACCTCCGAATGACCTGAAATTTTGCACACACATCCCAAATCACATTAAGAAGCTATAGCAACTCTCAGAATTCCATTCCGACCCTCGGATCAAAATCTCACCTAACAACCCGAAATCGTCAAAATACTAACTTCGCCAATTCAAGCCTAATTCTACATCGGACTCCCAAAACCATTTCCGATCACGCTCCTAAGTCACAAATCACCTAACCGATCCCAGCTCATATACAAATAAGTCAACTCTTGGTCAAACCTTTCAAATTCAAGGCTTCCAACTGAAACTGTTCTTCCAAATTCATTCCAAATTTTCCTGAAAACCAAAACCAACGATCTACATTAGTCATAATACATAACACGGGGCAAGTCATGCCCGAGAACTGGCGATCAAAGTGCAAAAACTCAAAACGACCGGTCGGGTCTCCCCCACTTAAACACACGTTCATCCTCGAACGTACTCAAAGTTGTTTTAAAAACCAACCAATAGCTGAATAACCTTTCCATGCATATGCCCGAGGGTGATCCCACGTCACCCTATCTCATATAGGTCCGATAACCCATTTTTAACTAAAATCACGCAATCCAGTCTAGCCCATAAATCATACAACCACATTTCACTTTCCGAAATCATACACAAGATCAGAACCTCACATCTATATTCAGAATAAGTCCGAACCAGCTGTAATAACCCATACCTGTAACCTCAGGTGCAATTATATGATATACCACATAACTCAAACACTCGAAACGATAACTTCTATTCATAGCAGCTGCACACAACACCCGAATACCGATAAAAAACCTCTTATCAACTAAGGTCTTATTCCAACTCTACTATATACTGCTAATGATAAATGAAACATGCAATAAACCGTAACCTTTTCTCAGATCAACCATCCATGAAGCTACTTCCCTTTTGACTAATACCACAGCAGATTCCGAGCCGAACCTCGATATTATCCTTCCAACAAGCTGAAATCACATCCGTTCGTATTCATTAATGACCCCAACGATCACCTCAATTCCAACACACCACTCTGGTGACATGATACATCAATGCAGGCCTAAGCCACCACTCGCATAATTCGCGCACCAATAAGAAACGGTCTGAACATACTCAAATCATGAAAAACCCCGAAAGGTCATATCTCCATGTAGCATAGCTACAACGCGCGGTCCTAGACAAACACTGCTACACATGGAACACCTCAAGTCACCATGCTCAAAATCGACAGCCACGCACAATTTGACGTCTGGGACCAAGGCAAGTTATTACACCTATAGTGAGAACAAATATCATACACCACGCAACCCGATAGGACACAACCGATACACCGTCCGAATATACGCCACACCTCTAATACCCAATCATTCCACGTTAGATACTCTAAAACTTCCTTGTGCCCCCCAAACAAACCTGAATATCACCAGTCGATCTAAAAGAAGGTGCCGCAACACTACCGAAGTGCTATCAACTTAATCACATTACCCCTTTTGAGACCTATACTCTCGTCAAGTCACTTCCAAATAACAATACCATTCCTTAATCGTCTGAGGCTACCTGCTGCATAAGAGTGTTATGAACTTCCTTTCAGAACCGAACTAAAACCTCATACATGCAAATCTCGATCCTCCACTACATGCCGCATATACCACTCCTCCAAGGATAACAGGAAAACTTTTATCTCCCTTCCAAGCCATAGACATCTACACACTCATTTAGCCAAGAACTTCCATTGATCCCATCTAGAAGAAAATCATTACGCATCCCATACCTCTCATATTCGTAGAAAATGCACCGCTCCAGGCACGGTAGAAATCAACAAGAACTCTCCCAATTCCGTTTGCACAAATTAAACTGCCAGGACTGAATCCTTCTAACTAGACCGAGCTAAGCAAGCCATCCAAGCCCATGAGCATTGTTGCAAAATACCTATAAGAACCCATTACCTCGAACACATACAAAGAATTGATCATATCCTTACCATACCGATTCGGTCTACTATCAAACCATTCCACCTATCTAAATTTCCTTCTGAATCATTCTCAACTTGATGTTTCCTCTTGCTGTAGTACCACAATCTCTCAATCCCAGGCTCACTGCTCAAGACCCAAGCACAAGACCACACTGTCTAGGACACATAAGCCGCTGAATACTCTCTCAAATATTACCAGAAACATCACACTCCCGAGCACTTTAATCTGGAGAACCTCCTGCGAATTCGAATCCGTTACCTTTACTTTCCCGATACTGATACATAGAATCCTTATAATTAACATAGAAATACCGCAAATCTGAACCTCTTCCAATGAAAATACAGTTCTAACCACGCATGCAACTTTAAAATACCCGATTGTTTCCTGCAGAATCTTGAACACATTAGAACCATTCTCGAAAGTCATTCACTCTTATTCAAACTGCAAATTACCTAACCTAATGAACAGAACCACCCGTGCCTCATTGGCACTCCGATACCGCAAAATGAATTCCTCATCCTAATACACCCAAGCAACTTACTGCTCTATGCACTGAGCATTCTCTACCAACAACAACTTAAGACATCCTGTGATTTCCTTACCCTATGAAGCATAATATAACCTTCATCAACATCCTCGGTCTCAATTCCCACAAGCCATAACTGATTCACCCGCACGCCTCAATTGGAACCAGCATAGCACCTAACCGTGCAATCAACTACTCACAGCAGACTCCCCCAATTGGCTCGAAGCCATAGATAAAAATTCCCTCAATGACTCATAACACTTTTACCCTATTGATGTCACAATAACATAGTGAGATCAAACTCAAATCATTTATAATTTGTGAAAACACAGATCATCTCGTACTGTAACTCTTCTGCAATTCTCGCATTTATTCCCGCAACAGTTAAGCCCACTCTCTTAAGCGACCCGAAATTCCAAATTTCAACTCATACCTTTCACTTGCACATGAAATCTCCTAATATATACATATGGATCACACCACTTCAGAACATTTCGCAGGAGATAACCCACCTGCTTCACTTATATATAACCCTTCTGTATACCTTCCACCGCCATACACATTACGTAGCCACTTAATCTTCCTGAGTTTGAACTCGTACCGCAACATAAAATTTACTTCACTCCCAACTAGGAGACACGAAAAGATTCTCCGCACGCCCATAACTCGGAGCTACACATCTAATCACGATGGAAATCATACACTTAATAGTTCATCTATCATCCCGCATACCTTCGTTGTCACTTCCAAGTTACATAGATACATCCCGCAGTACTAACATACTCATCACATAGCTATCCAGCCGCTATTCCCGCTAATAGGGACAATACCAAACATATAAGTTCAAAACACTTGTTCACACAATCAGCACCTCGGTGCTCAAGCCATAGGCAAAGATCCGGCCTCAAGTCCTCCAGACTGGCCCAACTTCAAACTCACAGAGAATACATCTCGCCCCTTGATCGGGGAATCACAAGCCATCAAGGCACATCTGATACTGAGCGCTCATGCGCGCATACGAACGCCTGGAAGGAATTTCAAGAGTTACATTTCAAGCTGAATCAAGGACGCACGATATGAATTCAAGAAAGTGAAGTTTTCCTAAAGGTTCTGCAGCCTCTCGGGGATAAATACAGACGTCTCCGTACCGATCCGCGAGACTCTACTAAACCTGCTCATGACTCGTGAGACCTAGTAACCTAGGCTCTGATACCAACTTGTCACGACCCAAACCCCGCTCCGGTCGTGATGGCTCATCTCGTGATGACAAGGCCAGCCAGACCATTTCAGAACACCACTTTTAAGCAGTTAAACAGTTCAAATAAGATTTAATGATATTAATTACGAAATTACAACCCAACACAGTCCTAATCGGGGTGTCACAAGTCACGAGCATCTATTAAAGTACGAATACAACTACGAAGTTTGAAATATACAAAATAGGACTAATGTACAAAAGGAAGAAACTGGGTGCTGCGAACGCTGGCAGTCACCTCGCTAAACTCCGATAACTAAGCCTCCGATCAGCTCAAAACCCGCTACCGGGGAGGACAAATACCTGCATCTGCACGCGAGGTGCAGGGAGTAAAGTGAGTACTCCAACCCAGTAAGTAATAAGAGTAAATAAAGACTGAGCAGTAGGAAAACAATGAATCCACATAACGCGAACGCAATGAACAGCCTGATGAACCCTTCGCGAACGCGGCCTAGACCCTCGCGAATGCGTAGCTTCCAGAACCCAGCCCTTCGCGAACGCGAGCTTCCCTACGCGAATGCGAAGGCCAAAATACCTGCAATTGCTGGACTGATTTTTCTGCAATTTCTCAACTCCAAAAAATGGTCCGATTGACCACCCGAAACTCACTCGAGGCCCCCGGGACCTCAACCAAAAGCACCAACATATCCTAAAACCTCATTCAAGCATGTTCCAATCATCAAAACACCTCAAACAACACCAAAACCATCAATTCACATCGAATTCAAGCCTAAGTTTTCCAAAACTTCCGAAACACGCATTTGATCAAAAACCCAACCAAAACACCTCCGAATGACCTGAAATTTTGCACACACATCCCAAATCACATGACAAAGCTACAGCAACTCTCAGAATTCCATTCCGACCCACGGATCAAAATCTCACCTAACAACCTGAAATCGTCAAAATACTAACTTCGCCAATTATATTCAAGCCTAATTCTACATCGGACTCCCAAAACCAATTCCGATCACGCTCCTAAGTCACAAATCACCTAACGAAGCTAACCAAATCATAAAAACTCCGATCCGAGCTCATATACAAATAAGTCAACTCTTGGTCAAACCTTTCAAATTCAAGGCTTCCAACTGAAACTGTTCTTCCAAATTCATTCCAAATTTTCCTGAAAACCAAAACCAACGATCTACATTAGTCATAATACATAACACGGGGCAAGTCATGCTCGAGAACTGGCGATCAAAGTGCAAAAACTCAAAACGACCGGTCGGATCGTTACAGTTAGAAAAATAACAAAAACGAGAGAATCTCAAAAAGTCTGAATAGCATAGATTAATATTTTTATTAAAAACTTATGACATTAATATTACAATATTTTTAGTTTTTTTATAGCCGCGCGAAGCGCGACCTAATACACTAGTACATACATAATGTTGGGTTATTAAGCTTAATATAGCTTAAAAGAGGGTGAATGGGAAATGGAGGAAAAATGAAATATTTGAGTTTCATTTGAGATTCCCTCCTTGATGAAGGGACATTGTCCCATATTGGAAGAGGAAGAGGTTTTTAATGGCTATATGAGCAATTGCTCTTCTTCTAGTTCTTAAAGAGTTGAGAAGAAGGCAAGCCTCGCGCCGTCATCGTCATCGCTCGCTCGGCATCGGCTTCGGATTCAGATTCGGTCAAATGATTGATTGATTAATTTTGTAGACCAAATTTATTTGTTAATAGTAAATATTATATCCGTTTTAATAACAGAATATTAATACTAAATCCAACAATATTAATATTAAATCCAATTCTGTTATTAGTTTTCTGTTTTCCAGTTTGTAACTGAAAATTAACCTCCCTCTTCAATTCTCCCGGTTTATCAAACAGCCATTTTGAAGAGTTGCACCTCTTCAGTTTTCAGCCCAACATTGCTTATAAATACAAGTCTATTCTTTCAGAATTTCCATACGATTTTCTGAGTTTCTCCTCCTTCTTCTACATTGTTTTAACTTCAAAGAAAGAACAGTAAGTGTGATTTGCTACCGAACTTTGTGTTCGCTGAAACACTGGGGTTTGAAGTACCACTACACCAGTGTGTAGTTCGTTCTATCCTGGGAGGAAATGCTCCATAACCTTGGATACTAGGAGGGGATCAAATTCATTAAGGAAACACTATTAATTCAGTGGGCTCGGATTAACTTTTGTTTCGTTTATATTTCTGTTTATGTTATTTTATTTTCTCCAGAATTATTTTACAAATACAGTTTACTAACAAGCTTAAGGAATTTAATTTATTTTCTGTATTTGTGTTATATTCACTGTTCTGGAGGTTAAAACCTTTGTGGTTTTCTACTCCGTTGGAGATTAAAATCTACGTGATTTTAATGTGTGCTTGTGTCATTCTTTTATAGAAATGACTGATGATAGCGGAAACCAAGCTGTTCCGATGGTGACTGCCAATGCGTCAACAAGCTGAACACCGGCATTGGCACCGACGAAGAAGATTTCAAGCGGTGGTAGCAGAAGATGTTCTTCTACTTGACTACTTTAATTCTGTAGAAGTTCATTAAGGAAGATGTTCTTGTTCTGCCCAAAGAAACTCTAGAGAATGAACGCTTTCTCATGATTGAGGCGTGGAAGAATTCTAATTTTCTGTGCAAGAATTATGTTCTTAGCGGACTGGAGGACGATCTGTATAATGTCTACAGTGGCGTGGAGACGTCAAAAGAATTGTGGACTGCGCTTGAAAAGAAATACATAACTGAAGATGCCGGGTTGAAGAAATTCGTTACCGCTAAGTTTTTGGACTACAAAATGGTAGATAGCAAGTTTGTTATTACCCAAGTCCAGGAATTGCAAGTGATTATTCACGATATCCTTGCTGAAGGTATAAATCAAATTAATACTGATGTTGAAAGTAGTAATATTAGTATTTTGACTAACAAAATTTTCATTGAAGGTCTTGTTATCAATGAAGCATTCCAAGTAGCAGCGATGATTGAGAAGTTGCCTCCTTTGTGGAAGGACTTCAAAAACTACTTGATACACAAAAGCAAGGAGATGCCGTTTGAAGATCTCATTGTTCGATTGAGAATCGAAGAGGACAACAAAGCTGCTGAAAGAGAGGCGTGGAAACTCAACAATAATGGGAGCAAACATTGTTGAGGTTACTTCTCAAAATAAGAGAAAGAGGAAGCAGGCTTCTGGACCAAAAAGCAACCCAAGCAAGAAGCGGTTCAACGGAAATTGCTACAACCGTGGGAAAGCTGGCCACAAATCTACGGAGTGCCGTGCTCCGAAGAAAGACAAGAAGAAGGGTCAAGCAAACATGGTTGAAAAGCATGAAGATGTTGATGACTTGTGTGCTATGCTTTCTGAATGCAACCTGGTGGGAAATCCTAAGGAGTGGTGGATTGATTCTAGAGCCACTCGCCATGTTTGTGCTGTTAGGGAAGCCTTTGCAACATATGCTCCTATTGGACCCGAAGAGACGCTTTCTATGGGAAATGCTGCAACGGCCAAGATTGAAGGATGTGAGAAGATCTTTCTGAAAATGACTTCTGGCAAGGTAGTGACTTTGAACAACGTCCTTCATGTTCCCGAGATTAGGAAGAATTTAGTCTCTGCTGGACTTCTTGTTAAGAATGATTTTAAGTGTGTTTTTGCATCCGATAAGGTTGTAATAAGTAAGAATGAAATGTTTGTAGGAAAATGTTACCTCACTGAGGGCCTTTTCAAGCTGAATGTAATGTCTGTTGAGAATAATAATAAAATTTCAGCTTCGTCTTACTTACTTGAGTCAAATGAATTATGGCATATATGTTTGGGTCATGTCAATTATAAAACCTTGCGGAAAATGATTAACTTAGAAGTATTGCCTAAGTTTGAATGTGACAAATCAAAATATCAAATATCTGTGGAATCTAAGTATGTTAAACATCCTTATAAGTCAGTTGAAAGTAATTCAAATCCTTTAGACTTAATTCACACAGATATTTGTGACATGAAATCAATACCATCTCGCGGTGGAAAGAAGTACTTCATAACTTTTATTGACGATAGTACTGGATATTGCTATGTTTACTTACTTAATAGTAAAGATGAAGCAATAGACTCATTCAAGCAATACAAAAATGAAGTTGAAACGCAACTTAACAAGAAAATCAAAATGATAAGAAGTGATAGGGGTGGTGAATATGAATCTTCTTTCGAAAAATATGTTTAGAATATGGAATTATTCATCAAACAACGGCCCCTTACACCCCAATCCAATGGGATTGCTGAAAGAAAGAATCATTCATTAAAAGGAGATGATGAACGCATTATTGTTAAGTTCTGATTTGCCACAGAACTTGTGAGGGGAAGCCGTTCTTACGGCTTACCGTATACTAAATCGAGTACCCCATAGCAAAACACAATCCATTCCATATAAAAAAATGGAAAGGAAGGAAACCCAACTTGAATTATTTTAAAGTGTGGGAGTCTTTGGCAAAAGTGCAAGTTCCTAAACCCAAAAGGGTAAAAATAGGACTGAAAACCATTGATTGTGTTTTCATAGGATATGCGACCAATAGTAGAGCATATCGATTTCTGGTTCATAAATTAAAAAATCCCAACGTTCATAATAACACGGTTATAGAATTAGATAATGCTGAGATCTTTGAAAATATATATCCGTATAAAAAGGAATGTGAGTCGATTGGTGAAGGATCTAAACGACCTTGGAAAGAAACAAAAGAAAGTACATTTAATCAGGAGGATCCAAGACGTAGTAAACGTCAAAGACGTCTACTTCATTTGGACCAGATTTTGTGACTTTCTTATTGGAAAATGAGCCTTGAACATTTAAAGAAGCTATGTCTTCTTCGGAATCAATGTTTTGGAAAGAGGCAGTCAATAGTGAAATAGAATCCATATTGAACAACCATATATGAGAATTGGTTGATCTTCCTCCTGGAAATAAACCTTTGGGTTCTAAATGGATTTTTAAGAGAAAAATGAAAGATGATGGCACTATTGATAAATTTAAGGCAAGACTTGTAGTCAAAGGGTATAGACAACGAGAAGGTCTTGACTACTTTGATACATACTCTCCAGTTACAAGAATTATGTCCATACGGATGTTAGTAGCATTAGATGTAGTGTATGGTCTTGAAATTCACCAAATGGCGTTAAGACGACCTTCTTGAATGGAGATTTGGAGGAAGAAATATACATGGAACAACCTAAAGGGTTTGTGGTTCCAGGTAAAGAAAAGAAGGTATGTAGACTTGTTAAGTCCCTTTACGGACTAAAACAAGCACCCAAACAATGGCATGCGAAATTTGACCAAACAATGTTGTCAAATGATTTTAATATAAATGAATGTGTGTACATTAAACATGTTCCAAATCACATAGTCATTGTTTGCCTATATATGGATGATATGCTAATAATGAGTAATGACATTGCTAACATAAATGCTACTAAGCGTATGCTAACTAGCAAGTTTGATATGAAGAACTTGGGAGTTGCTGATTTAATTCTGGGGATTAAGATCCATAAGACTCCTCAAGGTCTGGCATTGTCACAACCTCATTATATTAAGACAGTACTTGAAAAATTCAAGCACTTAGGGTTTAAAGTTGCAAAGACTCCATTTGACGTGAATCTTGCATTAGCAAAGAATAAAGCACAAAGCACATCACAATTGGATTATGCTCGTGTATTGGGATGCTTAATGTATATCATGAATTGTACACGACTAGATATAGCTTGTGCTACAAGTAAATTGAGTCGAGACACGAGCAATCCAGGTCAATCTCATTGGATGGCAATGAAACAAGTTTTGGGATATTTAGAACATACCCAGGGCTTTGCTTTGCACCACAGTAAATATCCTGTGGTGATTGAAGGATACTGTGATGCAAATTAGATCACCGGTTCAACTGATTCTAAGTCCACAAGAGGATATGTATTCACTATTGGTGGAGGAGCGGTATCTTGGAAGTCGTCCAAACAAACTTGTATTTTCCACCCTACAATGGAGGCTGAATTCATAGCCTTAGATAAAGCCGGTGAAGAAGCTGAATGGCTCCGGAATTTCTTGGAAGACATTCCATTTTGGCCCAAACCGTTGGCACCAATATGCATAAATTGCGATAGTCAGGCTACAATTGGAAGGGCTGGGAGCGTTATGTATAACAATAAATCTCGTCATATAGGACGAAGACATAAAACCGTTAGGCAAGTCTAGAGGAATTATCACGATTGATTATGTAAAGTCATGTGATAATGTATCGGATCCACTTACAAAAGGCCTAACTAGAGAGGTAGTTGAGAAATTATCAAGGGAAATGGGACTATGGCCAAGAACAAGTCATTGTGGCGGTAACTCTACCTAGAAGACTGGAGATCCCAAGATCTAGGTTCAAGGAGATCAAACAAAGTCATTAATGACGGTTCAACATTATCAACTAAAATTTTGGTCCATTCTCGTGATGAGATAATGTTCAATGCCAAGGATAAATCAATAAGGCTTTTTAATGATTTCTAAATCTGATACGGGGTATATCAAATTGTGTATCTATGGGATGACACGTTTAGGAATCAGCTACGTAAGTGTGAAGTGTTAGCCGCTTCAAGGAGAATTTTGTAAGGCCAGTTCTCTACGCATTTATGAAACCGGCGGTGTTCATGGCTGAAACGAACACAACAATGAGAATCAAAGACGTTTAAGGGTTGGTTGTGTGACTTATGGTTGTCTAGGCATACACCAAAGTTCGACGGTTCAAAGATATCAAATCTACCGATTGGCCGAGTATATCCGACATAAGTTCACTACGGAAAGTTCAAGCTGCGGAGGGCCAGGTGCAAGCTGGTGCGAGCTGATGAGTGCAGATATGACCAGGCTTGAGGAGGACTATGGTCGCAGGTGCGAAGAGTTTTCCACACCTGCATGGTCGCAAGAGCGGGGTGATGGGCGCAGAAGCGGACGTTTGTGCAGGTGCGATGGGCAATTCCGCACATACGGTTGCGGAGATGTGGGGGAGAGGACCGCAGAAGCGGAGGGCCATCTCTAGTGGTTCACTGTAGAAGCAGGATTTTGTTTGCTTCTGAGACACCGCAGATGCGGTTAAGTGTCTGCAGAAGCGGAAGTTCTGGACAGAAAGTTAAATACAAGGGTTCGCGATTTTGGCTTCATTTCAAACATTTTAAGCTCAGGTTTGGCGATTTTTGAGAGGATTTTCAAGGGGATTCTTTAGGTATGTCCCTTGTGCTCGTTTTTTTTATCAATAATCTTGTTTCCCCATTGATTTTCCCCCCTAGTTGGTGTGCATTTAAGGTGTAAATTGGAGGTTTGAGGCTAGGGATTTGGAGAATGAATTTTAGGATTTTGAATGACCAAATGGTGTCGGATCTTAAATTTGGTATGGTTAGACTCATGAGTGAATGAGCTTTCGGGTTTTGTGACTTTGGTTGGATTTCGAGACGTGGGGCCGGAGGCCATGTTTGAGCTGATTTCGAATTTTAAGCTATAATTTCATATTTTTCTTGTAGAATTGATTCCTTTAGCCCGTATTGATTGTATTGTACTGTTTGTGGTTAGATTCGGGACATTTGGAGGCCGATTCGCGAGGCAAAGGATTTTTGGAGTAGAGTTTTGCTCCGATTGAGGTAAATAACAGTTTTAAATCTGGTCTTGAGGGTATGAAACCCCGGATATTATGTTACGTGATTATTTTGGAGGTGACGCACATGCTAGGTGACTGGAGTGTGTGCGTGCACCGTAGGAATTGTGACTTGGTTCATCCCGTGAAACTGTAAAGTTAAATAACTTGTTGTTAGCTATATGATCTCCCTATGTTATAGAAATTTGACTGCAATTCATGTTAGAAATAATGCTTAGGCTATATGATGTAACCGTTAGGACCCGCAGAGGTTGTGTACTTGTTGAATTAGTTGCTATTTGTTGTCTTGTACTCAGTCACGGTTTTACTTGCGTATCATATCTCTTCTCTTCTTGTTTCTTATTGATACATGTTGTTATCTCTATTTGGGCTGATTTGTATGATTTCCGAGAGCTCGAGAGACTGGAGAGGTTGGTGACTGAGTTAAGGCCTGAGTGCCGAGCTATGAGCTATGGGTGTATATATGGATCGGGTTGCATGTCGCAACGAGCCTTAGGGCTATATATATATATGTTTATGGATTGGGTTACACGCCGTAAGTAGCCTTATGGCTATTTATATATTATTGATCGGGCTGCACGCTGCAGCGATATAGCGCTTGGGCTAAAGGAGCCCCTCCGGAGTCTATACACCCCCAGTGAGTGTAGGTACCTATTGAGCGTGAGGGTTGAGGGCTAAAAGCCGAGTGTTTGAGCTATTAAGAAAGATTGAGTGACTGTTGGCCTGAGAGGCTGTACTTGTTTTCATTTGTTGCTGCACTTAGCTGATATATGTCACTATTTTGAAATTTTTGGAAGATATTATGTCCGGTTTTACCTGAACTTGGTAATGTGTAACTGATTTGACATAAATTGCCGGAATTGAAAGCATGTCTACTTTTTTGTTGAGAGTTACTGAAATGAACTATAACTGTGTAGCTCGTCGCTATCTTTCAGTTCCTTATTTATTATTGTTACTTACTGAGTTGGTTGTACTCATGCTACACCCTGCACTTCGTATGCAGATCCAGGTATTCCGGACACGATGGGCGTTATCTCATGGATGGTTGATTGTCAAATATTTACGAGGTAGCTGCCCGGCGTTCGTAACCCTTGGTTCTCCTTCCTTGTCTTTTTCTTTCTTTGTATTGTTGACATCCAATTTTGTCCCACTTTTCTTCGGATTAATTTCGTGGCGCTCCCTAGTCATTAATATTCTAATACTCTGTATTTACTAATATTATAATAGTTATGGATAGTACTAATATTACTATTGGTATACTACTATTAATGTTATCGTTATTTACTATTGTAATTACATATTTATTACTAATCATCATGGAGGAATCATATTTTACTCTTGTTTCAAACTAATCAAGTAAATAATATTTTGGTTTCATGAATTTGGATTTTTCTTATATTATGTGAATTCTAATATTGTAAAATATTCGTGAAATATAATTTATATATAGTAGCAGGCCCATATTTTATTTATTCATAATTAATCTATTTGCTGAATACCAGCAAATTATTTTAATTATTATTATGCATATAATTTCTAACTAGAAAGCCCAAAAGTAATTATTTTGAAGAAGAAAAAAATGTCAGCTAACACCAGTCCAAAATCAAGTCTTCCAATTTTTAAAATAGCAGGCCCAATCGAGCCCACTTCCCAGAAGCCCAAGTCTGTCCAACTAATTAGGGTTTTATTTTCTTTCTCTAAGCAGAACCTCTCTTAGCCTTGTCCTTCATAGCTATGCCTTTGTCCTCTTCTCCATTTTTTGACTACAATTCAACCTCCAACAGTCAAGTACAATCTTTGTCCGCCCCCATTTTAAGCAAAATAAGAACTTCTCGTCACGACCCGGATTTCCGACCCTCGGGAGTCGTGATGGCGCCTACTATTAGGAGCTAGGCAAGCCAATTAGTTATTATCTCTCTTAGCAAACCTCGGCATTAATAAAAACAACGAAACATTTAATAGAAAAGCGGAAGTCTTAAATATAAATAAACTGAAAGCAATACGGAAGTTCAATACAACTCTACCCAAGGACTGGAGTCACAAACTCATGAACGTCTACAGAATGCTAAATACAATGTCTGAATAAAAACATAGTTTTGTTTGTTCCGGTACAAAGGATAACAAACTAAAGTAAAGATAGAAGAAACTCCGGGCCTGCGCACGTCAGCAAGGCTACCTCGGTGTCTCTGGACTGAAGTCAGCTCCCAAATCTACTGTTGCTGTCCAAAAGCTGCTCCAGCACCGTGATCTATGCAAAAAGATGCACAGAGTGTGAAGTCCGGGTTTCGACATTCATTGGGAACAACTCGTTTTCCTTTTGGGATTTGGGTATTTGAAGAGTCGCCACCTAACGGATTATGGTGCGTTAGGGAACCTAGAGCGGTTAACTCATGAACCAGTTTGCATTACCAGAGATTAGGGTAAGGGCTCGAAATAACCTCGAGGGGAAGGTGTTAGGCACCCCTCGTGGTCCACAACGGTGGCTCCCGGCCGAATATAAACTATGTGAATTAATCCTTTTACAAATAATTTCAACACATATTAGCAAATAAAAGCATGTTTTTACATTCTAAACATAGGTATGCTTTAGGTAATGGGAGCCAGACAGAGGTTTGAACAACTTACACATATGTAAAGAAAAGTAAATTCATTTAAACAAAGGGAGTTGGGAAGAGGGGTCCTAGGTTGGTTAGCCTACGGGATCATACCCACACAATGCCCGGTAATCACTCCTCAATGAGGGGCTACACGTGACATTAGCGCGTAGTCATCATATCCTTACTACCCAATTCCTTCCCCTTGGTCATAGCGTAATGCGTTCTAGCAACCTTGAAAGATGTCCTATGCGTGCACTACCCATCCCCTCCTTGTGGCCCTGGAGGTATTTAGGACCTCTAATTTAGGTAGTTCTAGACCATCCTAAGGTACTTAAAGGAGAAAAATCTAGTCGTCAATCAAAACAGTTAGGACTGCATTAAAGAGAGAACAATTAAAGGCTCCCATTTTTACCTCCACAAACATAACAAGTAAGTGCATGTCTCAAACAACAATTATAAGATATTTAAGAGGAACTCTAGAACAGGATATTTAGGTGGGCAGAGAATAGGCAGTGTTGAGTTAAGACCAAAGTGTCAAAGACCTAGTTTTACTACCGATCTTTTTTACACTTGTTGAACATGATCAGTTACAAATACAAGGCGTAGTTTTATGGTTTGCATGATTTTTAGTCGCCCTACAAGCTTGCCTAGGCGTGTAATAGTGATATCCTATGAGCATGGTATCTAATCGTTAATCAAGAATGCAGTAAATCAATAGACAATTTTGAACAGACAACTTGGATCCTATAGGCATGATTTCTAGTAATATTATTTAACGAGTGTTGGGGCTTATTAAAGAAATGAGTAGGTTAGTTGATTTGAGTCAGAACTTAGAGGCGCAAGTTAAACTGATTTTAAATCCAACTAAACTGGTTCTAGATCCTATAGGCATGATTTCTAATTAAACATAATGTGGAGCAAGCAGAATGTATTTGACCAAAGCGAAATCCCTATAGGCATGATTTCTATTAAAGCTGATTTTAAATCCTATAGGTATGGTATCTAATTATTAAAAGCTGATTTTAGATCCGATATGCATGATTTCTATTAAAAATGGTTTTAACTCCTATAGGCATGATTTCTAAGGAGATGAATTTGAATACATGCTGTAATGGAAACTAAACCTCAGTTACTTTACACCCTATAGGCATGGTATCTAATTATATTAAATATAGCAAGTATAAATCATTTCAACAAAGAAATCCTATAGGAAGATTGTCTAACACATCACATGTAAATCAAAATAAATGCTATAGGCATGCTATCTACCCCGATTTTACTCACAGTATACAATTACCCTCCCGTTTAACTAGTCACCCCAATATTTGTTTACAATAATTATTACAGACCAAGCATCGAATATAAATTATATAAATAGAATAGAACTTAAGCTATAAGGAGCCTGAAGCAGGCCCAAAGCAATCCTGGTGTACCAAGCCTTCACTAGTCTCAAATGCCCAAAGTTCCATAGCCCAATTCATGTCTGGGTGTGTCAGAGTTCCCTAAGGACCTCAAGGATCCCGGTTAGTGCTCACACCCAGACATTTCTTAAATAAGAACTGATTTATATGCAGTATGGAAGTGCCAGCCCTGATATGCCAGAGTTCAGAGAGGCCTCAAGGGTCTCTAGGCAGTACACATACCAGAGGGGCAGGACTTAATGAACTATGAGTAAGTGAGAGTGCATAATGATTTGAAAGAGTTTGATAAACAATATAAAGAAAGGTCTCAGGAGTGAAAAAGAGTTTATGAAAAACCAGTACTAGTTTAAGTAAAACAGTAGTTGGAAAAGCATGAAAAGGAACATCTTGAAATCAGATACCAGTCCTAGAATAGCTTCAGAAAATACTTTGGCAAACAAACTACACAAGGAGGAAGGGGTAGGGGACACATAGAACGCACCTTAGTGATAGCAAACAAATACACATATTCCTCGAGAAGTTGTGGAGTTGACAAGTTAGTTGCAAAGATTACAATAAAGACATGTTGATAACACATAAGTCTCATACATGACCAATACACACAACTAGAGTACCTTTGAAAGGGCTAGATATCTTAACAGGATCTCATTAGTGAAGTAGAGTAGGTAAGACTTGGATGAACAAATTAGACAAGCAATTCATGAAGCAGTCAAAGTTTTATAAATACTAACCACATATAGAACAAGCAGGATGTAGACATGCTGGGTGAGGCAGTAAACAAACAATGTAGCTTGGACATACTAGTGAACAGACATGACTCATGCAATTATCTCAAAACAGGACTGGACATGCTAAACAGATCCTTATGGATAGATATACTAGTCATAGCTTTTAACAGAATAAAATTCCAATCATGTTAAGTGATACAGTAGTTAGGCAGTATAATCTAGGCATGCCGATTACACATTGAGCATATGACAGTAGAATAGCAAATAGAACTGGAAATCACAACTAATGAACTACAACAACAAAGAAAACACATAGTTTTGGAATGTGAATTGAATCAGAACATACCAGTCAAGGAAATAATGCAGAGCATACGACAGAGATGGTGCAAATAGCCATCCTTGGCTTACAGCCGGCTAGATTAGTGAGAATTGCAAGTAACAAAAGAGAATAGAGAGCTTTTGAGAGTGTGGAAGAACCAGTGTTCGTGTTTAAGAATCAGAATGATAGTGTATATATAGTACTTAGGGAGATGAAACAAATGAGGTAAAAAAATGATATAGAGTTCACAAATAAAGTAGGTAAATATAATCAATCAGTTAATTGGGGCTAATCCCCATTAATTTGCACAAACAGATTCGGGAGGGTCACATTAGTACAAAGAGAATCCATTACCAGCCCTAACTGGGGCTTAAATTAGGCAACAAATCATAAATTCACCATAAATTAGTCAATCAGTCGGAATAAGGCAAATAACACTAATTACAAGCCACAAATAAGGAAAGTACAGAAAAACCCCAAAGAATACTGAATTTAACGGAAAAAAATTGGTTCAAATCCCTAATAGAAATCGGTTAAGCAAAAAAATCCCAAAGAATACTTGTTTTAACAGGAAATCTGGTTCAAATCCTTAATAGAAATCAATCAGTATATTGGGTTGACAGAAGTAAACAAATAAGGAGAAAAATTGAAGAAAAATCCGTGAAACAAACACCAACATCTAGATTTTATGTATATAAACGAGAATCAGTCAAGATGGTAAAGAAACAATTAGTTTGAACACTGAAAAGTTAGAAAAACCCTTTTGAAAAACACTTAGGGCGAACCCTAATTTCAGAAGAAAGCAAAATGGAATCGAAATAGTTAACCAAAATAGGAGATCTTCAAGGGAAACTAACAAATAATACTCGAACCCTTTCAAATCTACAAAGATCTGAACGAATTCGAGTAGTTGTAAAACTAGGATTTTTTCAAAAATAGCTGATATGAAAGAAAGCCATAGATTCAAACTAAAAGGAAGGAAATTAGTACTCACAAACAAGGATGGCCCTCGATAGTCCTGTAAACAAACTTCAGACGAAGGAACAGGTAGAATCTCCTTGAGATTCTTTTAGGGATCCATGTAATCAACAACTAGAGGGTATAGAAGGCCGGTAGTGGTCGGAGAATACTCAGAATCTCTATAGACGAGAGTTTCTCACTTGTGATGGCGTTTAGGGTTAGGGTTATGACCTGAGAGAATTTAAGATAAGAGGCAATCAGATGTCGGCGTGAGAGAGGAGAGGAAATGAAGGGTTTGGGGGAGGTCCTTAGGTTTAATTTAGGTAAGGGTGAATCTGTACCGTTAATCAAAATGATCAACGACTAGGATTTGGCAAGAAGTGGGTCGGGTAGAGGCTAGGTATATTTTGGATTAAAATTGGGCTGGGTATTGGGTCAAATTAGGATCATAATTGAATAGAAAATGGGGCCATATTTCAAATAGCCAATTTTAACGACTAAATAATTTATAAAAATAATTAATGAGTACCAAAAAATATCTTTGTATAATAAAATGATTTGAAATATTTATTTATCATTTTACAAATATAAAAGATCATTTTATGCATAAATAATGTAATTATACATTAGTATGGGCTATTATTACAAAGATGTGCAATTTAGCTTAAAAATTGTAAATGTAATTACAAAAAATACACTAAAAATATTTGAACACTATGTTGGCGTAAATAATGAATTTAGATGGCTAAATCATCACAAAAGTAATATGAAGGATAATTATTGGAAATTTATATAATAAAAAAGAGGAGAAATAAATTGATTTGGAGCTTTTAAAACTATAGAAAAATTATAAAAAATACTTATGCATGCTTATAACTGCATATGTACTATTTTGAAAGTATATATATGTATTAAAAATATGTGAGGGAAAAATTGGGTATCAACAGCTGCCCCTCTTTACCCGGGAAGGATGAAAGAGTTTTCAGGTAATGAAATGATGACCAATTTTGACCGAATGGGATGTTTTGAAAGATAGAGGCCGGACTCCGGTCTTTGAATTGCCTACATATCTCTGGTTTTACAGGAATCAGGCCATGTGTAGTTCCGGATTCATTGGCGAAATATACCGATGAAGTCATTACAAGAACGGATACGAGATGCAAGAGCGGTTATGGTGATCGATTAAGTTTGAGAAATTTTTAAACGTGATGCAGATTCCCTTTGGACCATGAAAGTTGTCTTTGGACGGTTAAGTATGACGCCCTTAGACCATGATGTCCTGGTCCGTGAATTGTTTAGTGAGGGATTCGCAGGCCATGAAATGATGTTCTCGGGCCATGAAAATGGTTCCTCTGAACCATGACGCCTTTGAATAATGATGTGCAAATTTGAGAGATCCTCAGGCCATGGCATGGTGTCTTTCGGCTATGAGGATGATGCCTTTTAGACTATGACGCCTTTGGATAAGTTGGCGATATTTCAGCCCATGAGATGATGTTAACAAGACAAGGCTTAGTCTTATGAAATGAAGGACTGAGCCTAGCCCAATTGGAAAGCAAATAGAGCAATATTTATGCAATGAGGGACAATGCTTAGTCCCATGAAAATGTGGAGGCAGGGATTAGCCCCATACAAGTATGGAGGCAAGGATTAGCCTCATGCAAGTATGGAGGCAGGGATTAGCCTCATGCAAGTATGGAGGCAGGGATTAGCCTCATGCAAGTATGGAGGTAGCGATTAGCCTCATGCAAGTATGGAGGCAAGGATTAGCCTCATACAAGTTTGGAGGCAGGGAATAGCCTCATGCAAGTATGCAGGCAGGGATTAGCCTCATGCAAGTATAGAGGCAGGGATTAGCCTCGTGTAAGTATGGAGGCAGGGATTAGTCTCGTGCAAGTATGGAGGCAGGGATTAGCCTCATGCAAGTATGGAGGCAGCGATTAGCCTCATGCAAGTATGGAGGCAGGGATTAGCCTCATGCAAGTTTGGAGGCAGGGATTAGCCTCATGCAAGTATGGAGGCAGGGATTAGCCTCAGGCATGTAAGGAGGCAGGGATTAGACTTATGCAAGTATGGAGGCAGGGATTAGCCTCATGCAAGTATGGAGGCAGGGATTAGCCTCATGCAAGTATGCGGGACAAAGCTTAGTCCTATGCAAAGAGCAAGTAGCAAATAAGAGTAGTATATGTCTTAGCTGGAGATATATTCGGTGTCTGATGGACTAATTGATAGTGATCTTGTTACGTGTATATGTTTGCGGATGCTATTGCTACACCAGATATGCCTGCGTTCAAAGAAAAATTTTAAGTTTAGTGAGGGGAGGTTGGTTCGTGCTTCTGTCCACTGGCCTTGCTTTGCTCCGTTTTAGAGGCCTTTTTCGAGTTTCCCTGGGTAACACCTGCCTGTTACGGAAATAGAGTTTTCAAAAATATGCGATTATTGATAAAAGAGTCATATTAGAAACATATTGATATATCAAGTGATTTTTTAGATGAACTAGTGACTATAACATATTTCAGAGACACTACAACTTTCTTATGTTAGAATTTTTGGGGTCCTCCTCAAAATTCTGCCCCAGTTTGGTAGATGATCCTTCGACCGTTTGCGGGTAATGAGCCTTGTTGAACCTTCTTCAGAATTTTGAGAATCCTTCTCAAAATTCTACCCCAGTTTCTTAACTGATTTCTGACCGTCTGACATATGTTGGCGTTGGCTGGACTTGCTCCGGAATTTTGAGGATCCTCCTCATAATTCTGCTCCAGTTTCTGATCTAGGGGGGGGGGGGGGGGAATGGAAATTTTATTATGATATGACCGAACCCATATGGCTTCCTACATATCCCCTCTTAAACAGGAATCAGGTCAAGCGTAGTTCAATTACATCAGATGAGGAAATGTAAATAGTCTAAGCATAGTATCTCTTGACTGCGTCTGAGTTGATTTGATTTGGCCAGATTTCTCCATCCATCTCTGCGAGTATGAATGCTTCTCCTGTTAGCACCATGTGAACCATGTAAGGACCTTGGGAGTTGGGAGAGAATTTCCCTTTGGCTTCATCTTGGTGTGGGAAGATCTTCTTCAGCACCAGCTATCCTGGCGCAAATTGCCCTGGTTTGACCCTTTTGTTGAAAGCTCTGGACATTCTATTTTGATAAAGCTAACCATGACATACTGCGTTCATTCTTTTTCCATCGATAAGGGCTAGTTTTTCATAGTGGCTTCTTATCCATTCTGCATCGCTGAGTTCGGCTTCCTGTATAATCCTTAAAGAAGGAATCTCTACCTCGGCTGGGATGATAGCTTCGGTACCATAAACTAGCATGTAGGGAGTTGCCCCGGTTGATGTGCGAACCGTGGTACGGTATCCCAACATAGCAAAGGGTAGCTTCTCGTGCCATTGTTTGTGGTTTTCTACCATCTTCCTTCGTATCTTGTTGATGTTCTTGTTGGCGGCTTTTATGGCTGCATTCATCTGAGGTCTATAGGCTGTGGAATTCTTGTGCTTGATTTTGAAAGTTTCACACATGGCTTTCATCAGATCACTATTGAGATTGGCGGCATTATCAGTAACAATGGACTCGTGAACTCTGAATCGGCAAACAATACGATCTTTGACAAAATCTCCGATGACTTTCTTGGTTACAACTTTGTAAGATGCAGCCTCTACCCATTTTGTGAAGTAATCAATGGCCACTAGAATAAACCTGTGCCCGTTTGAAGCAGTGAGCTCGATCGGACCGATGATATCCATTCCCCAGGCGGTGAATGGCCAAGGTGAGCTTGTTGCATTGAGCTCATTCGGCGACACTTTTATCATATCGGCATACACTTGACATTGGTAGCATTTGCGAACATCCTGGACGCAATCTGTCTCCACGATCATCCAAAAGTAACCGGCCCTAAGTATTTTCTTGGCCAAGACAAACCATTCATGTGCGGGACGTAAGTCCGAGTATGTATATCCTCAAGTAGTTTAGAAGCTTCTTTTGCATCGACATATATTAGCAATCCCATATTAGGAGTTCTTCTGTACAATTTTCCTCCGCCGTGGAAGAAGTGATTGGACAATCTCTGGAGTGTGCGCTTATGAGTGTGGTTTGCATGCTCCGGATAATCTCCTTTCGCCAAGTACTCCTTGATGTCATGAAATCAAGGTTTTCCATCCGTTTCTTCTTCAATAGGGGCACAATATGCCGGCTGATTATGAATTCTCACTTGGATAGGA
Source organism: Nicotiana attenuata (assembly GCF_001879085.1). NCBI lineage: Eukaryota > Viridiplantae > Streptophyta > Magnoliopsida > Solanales > Solanaceae > Nicotiana > Nicotiana attenuata. The sequence continues at coordinate 179,234 of NW_017670423.1, forward strand.
TCAATGAAGTTCTTATCTGGATGTTGTATCATGGATGACATAGTGGCCAATGCATCGGCAAACTCATTCTTAATTCTTGGCACATGTCGGAACTCTATCATCGCGAACCTCTTTCTCAATTCCTGCACATGGTGTAGATATGGCAATATCTTGGAATTCTTTGTGGCCCTCTCTCCTTGTACCTAGTGCACAAGAAAATCTGAATCACCAATTACTAGCAGCTCCTGAATATTCATGTCGATTTCCATGTGGAGTCCTAATATGTAGGCCTCATACTCCGCCATGTTATTGGTGCAGGGAAATCTGAGTTTAGCAGATACCGGATAATGTTGACCTGTTCTGATACCAAAACTGCTCCAATGCCCACTCCTTTGAAATTTGCAGCTCCGTCAAAGAACATCCTCCAACCGTCGTATGCTTCGGTAATTTCCTCTCCTACGAACGACACTTCTTCATCAGGAAAATACGTTTTCAAGGGTTCATATTCTCCTCCCACCGGGTTTTCAGCAAGATGATCTGCCAATGCTTGTCCTTTGACCGCCTTTTGAGCTACATAGACGATGTCGAACTCACTCAACAGTATCTGCCACTTGGCTAACTTTCCAATCAGCATGGGTTTCTGAAATATATACTTCAAGGGGTCTATCTGATATGAGGTATGAGGTATAGGCACAGAAGTAATGCCTCAATTTCTGTGTTGTCCAGGTCAAAGCACAACAAGTGTGTTCCAGCTGAGAGTACCGTGCTTCGTAAGGTGTGAACTTCTTAATCACGTAGTATATGGCCTGCTCCTTTCTTCCTGTCTCGTCATGTTGTCCCAAGACGCATCCGAAGGCTCCATCCAACATAGATATATAGAGTAGCAAAGGTTGCCCCTGCTCTGGCGGGACCAAAACTTGTGGTGTGGATAAGTACTCTTTGATTTTGTCGAAGGCTTTCTGATAATCCTCGGTCCAGCTTGTTTCGGCATCTTTCCTTAACATCTTGAAGATAGGTTCACATATAACTATGGACTGCGCTATGAAGCCACTGAAATAGCTGAGGCGTCCTAGGAAGCTCATCACGTCCTTTTTGCTCCTAGGTGGCGGTAACTCTTGAATAGCCTTGACTTTAGACGGATCTAGATTGATCCCTCGACGACTGACAATAAATCCCAGTAACTTTCCTGCGGGAACCCCAAATGCACACTTTGCAGGGTTCGGTTTCAAGTTATACCTCCTTAGCCTGTCAAAGAACTTTCTCACGTCTGCTATGTGGTCCGCGACCCTCTTGGATTTGATAATGACGTCATCCACATACACCTCTATCTCCTTGTGTATCATATCATGGAAGATGGTTATCATGGCTCTTATGTAGGTAGCCCCAGCATTCTTTAGACCAAATGGCATCATCTTGTAATAGTATACCCCCCATGGTGTAATAAAAGATGTTTTCTCCGCCTCTTCTTCATCCATCCAGATCTGGTGATAACCCGCAAAGCAATCTACAAAGGATTGGAGTTCATGCTTGGCGCAATTGTCGATCAGAATGTGTTTGTTTGGCAGTGGAAAGTTGTCCTTGGGAATTGCTCTGTTTAAATCTTGATATTCAACACACATTCTGACTTTCCCATCTTTTTTCGAGGCTGGCACGATGTTGGCTAACCAGGTTGGGTACTTTACAACCCTGAGAACTTTGGCTTTGATCTTCTTAGTAACTTCCTCCTTGATTTTCAGGCTCATATCTGGTTTGAACTTTCTGAGTTTCTGCTTTACTGGCGGACACATGGGATTAGTAGGCAACTTGTGAGCCAGTATGGACGTGCTTAAACCGGTCATGTCATCATATGACCATGCAAAAATGTCCTCAAACTTTTTTGAGAAACGGATGTACTCTTCCTTCTCTGTTGGTGACAAGTGAATGCTGATTCGAGTCTCCTTGATGGTCTCGGCATCCCCCAAGTTTACTGCTTCGGTTTCATCCCGATTGGACATAGGCTTATTCTCAAAGTTTTCAACTTCCCTGACAACTTCCTCAGGTATCTCGTCTTCTTCATCTGAATCACTACTCTCATGCTGCGTTCCTCATTACATGTCACAGTCACCGTTTCATCAGGAAAAGTAATAATAACGCTGTAGAAAGAAAAAGTGTAGAAAATAGTAATGAGTAATAAAGAGCAATGCATTTGATTAAAACTAAACAACATCCAGACAAGTACAACTCGATGAATCAAGCATTTATTTTTAAACACGAAAGTCTTCAAAACAAAGTTACTGAAAATCTTAAATGCCTAGAATGGCGATAAAAAATAAAATTTGCCAAGCTACATAGGGAATCGGCGAGCCCGGATGGTGTGGCGGTCTAGTTCCTGAGAGCAACTCCCTTCTCTATAGTCTGAATAGTGAGGCCTTCTTCCTCCTCCTCCTCAATTATTGCACTACAGTCCATGTCTTCATCCTCCAAGAAAACATTTCTCAACCCAGCTAACGCCTCTTCTTCTGCAGTTCCCCATACTGTATCAGCTTGGTGAAAAGTCTGATACAAATGCGGCACCGGTTGCTCGAGAGGGTAATATGGTCGACGCCATGGAAGTGACCAATAATCATAATCCTGCCATGTATACTGATATCCGAGCCCGAAGGTAGTACCAAGATGCTTGTATTGGCTTAGTAATACCCTAGAGATTCTTTACAAGCTCTTTGACGGGCTCATACCTAGACCATGCCAGTATGCTTTCTATTTTGCTGCTCTACCATTTTTCTTTCTCGACGGCATTGACACGTTCAATGTGATGATAGGTTCCCCTCCTAGCCTTTTTCTGTTTCCAATAACCGGGATGGTTTGACTGGTGTAAATGGGGTTACTCCCATCTCCGTGAATGATCACCTCCTGATGGTTCTATTCGAATTTCACGGCATGATGTAGTGTGGAAGCCACAGCCCCGGCGGCATGTATCCATGGTTGACCTAATAGAAGATTGTATAAGGCTGATATGTCGAGCACCTGAAATTCAACGTCGAACCAAATTGGGCCCATCTGCAGACAAATATTAATTTCCCCAATCGTGGCCCTTTGAGACCCATCGAAAGCCTTCACGTTCATGCTCTCTACCCGTATTTAATGGAAACCTTTGCCTAATCTTTTCAGGGTGTCCAACGGACAAATATTGAGGCTTGAACCTCCGTCAACCAAGACCATGGCAATGAATTTGTCTTCGAATTGCACTGTGATATGCAATGCTCGATTGTGATTCAACCCCTCAGGCGGTAGCTCATCTTCGTGGAAGATGATCTTATGACTTTCCAGTACCCGCTCTACCATATTGGCCATCTCTCCGCAAGTGATATTGTTGGGCACGTAGGCTTCACTCAACACCTTCATCAAAGCATTCTTGTGCGTCTCTGAATTTTGCAACAGTGACAATATGGATATCTGAGCTGGGGTTTTGCTCAAATGATCAATGACAGAATATTCCCTTGCTTGCACTTTCCTCCTAAGGGTATCTGGTCCCGTTTCAATGATAGGTTGCTTGGTAGCGGCATCCTTACTTGGTCCTCCCAAGTGTTCAGGTGTATAGACTCTTCCACTCCTAGTCATTCCTTGGGCAGCATCAGATTCCTCCATTTTTTAACCTTTCCTTTTCGCCTAGCCTCGGCGACATAATCCCAGGGTATTGCTTTTGAGTCGAAAGGAGGTGTGGTTAATACTGTCACTGTGAAAGGTATGGCCACTTCCACTTCAAATGGAACAGGGGTGGCCGCAGGTGGAGCTACCTCTACCTCAAATGGAACTGATGCAGTTATCTCGACTTCGATTGGTGACTGAGTCTGTACAACAATGGGAGTAAGTGTGACTGCAATTTTAAAGTCATCGCTTCTCGAATAAGCCCGATTGACCCCTCAGTATCCCACTCTTCGTTCGTCTCTATCACATATACCCCTCCACCTCTATGATCAGGGAGAAGGTTGTTGCGAAAATTGGGTGCGGCTTCATTTGCCTATATGACCTTGTTGTCAATCAGTGTCTGGATCTTATCTTTCAACATTTGACAGTCGTCAATGGTGTGCCCTTTCATACCGGAATGGTATGCACAGGTTTTGTTTGGGTTAACCCATTAGGATGGATTTTCTAATGCCACAGCAGGAATAGGGGTGACATAACCAGCGGCTTTCAGCCTTTCATACATCTGGTCGATGGGCTCAACAATAGTAGTATATTGTCTAGGTTGCTTGCGGTCAAAGTTTGGTCGTGGTCTTGGATAATTTTGACGAGTTGGAGGTTATTGGAATTGAGGTGGTTGGGAATTATAGGTATGATATGCAGTGGCTGTTTGGGAATATGTGGGAGATGAAGGTTGATATGTGGGTGGTGGTGCTTGGTATGCGGGTGGAAGTGTTTGATATGTGGGTGGAGGTGTTTGATATGTAAGTGGAGATTTCGGGCCTTGAGCCACCATTACTGCCCCAACGTGTTTCTTCTTTGATATGCCGCCTGATTGTAATGCCTTATTTGTGGCCTGTAGTGCCTCAAAATTTGTTACCATCTCGCTTTTGATTCCTTCTTCGATTCTTTATCCGAGTTTGATGATATCAGAGAATTTATGATTTTCAATAACCATCAATATTTCATAATAATGCGGATCCTGTGCTCTGACGAAGAACTTGTTCATCTGTTCCTCGTCTAAAGACGGTCTGACTTTGGCTGCTTCCGACCTCCAACGGGTAGCATACTCGCGGAATGTCTGGTAGGTTTCTTCTTGAGATTCTGGATGTAGAAAACATCTAGTGGATTTTCTGTGTTGAACCTGAACCGGTCTATGAAATCAGATGCCATACTCACCCAATTGGACCATTTCTTGGGATCCTAGCTGATGTACCAGGACAAATAATCTCCAGTAAGACTCCTCATAAAGATTTTCATCCAGATCTTTTCATCCTTTTCGACCCCAACGAGCTTTTCACAATAAGTCCTCAAATGAACCCTGGGATCACCTGTACTGTAAATCATCTCAAACATGGGAGGTTTGTACCCATCTAGCAGTTCTACATCTGGCTATATACAAAAATCTTCATAGTTCAATCCTTCTATTCCTTTGCCGCCTTCGACACCCTGAACCCGACTTGTTGATTTCTTGAGTTTTTCGGCAATGTTCTTGATGAGCAGGTCCTTCTCAGCTGATTCTGGTATATAGGAAGTTGGTTGGGCAGAGTGAGGTACGGTTTCCACATATATAGGGTTGCTTTGATGAGTGCCAGGGACTTGAGCGTAGTGATGGTCATTGGTTGAGTTTTGAGGATCGAGAATGGGTTGGGGTGTGTTGTGGGGAGTGTTGTAAGTGGAGGCTGGTGGGTAGTGAATTGGTTGATGGTGATATTATGGCGGAGTTGGTATTGGTAAGGGATTGAGATTTTAGGGTGGGGTTGCGTATTGAGGCGGTGTAAGAGGGTTTTGTGGATGTTGGTTTGGTGTGTTTTAGGGAGGTGCTGGGTTCTTTGTGCTTTGTTGGTTGATGTCGGGGACATTCAGGGTGAGTGACAAGTTTGCCAAGTTGCGGACCTGCTCAAGTTCTCTCTGTAGTTCCAATATCTTTTGTTCCAATCTCAAGACTAGATCATTTGGTGTCGGAGTACTCCGTCCATCTGAAGTTTCTGCGTTTTCAGTATTCTCCTTCCGGATACCACTTAAGTCGTCCATTTTTGCTTTTCCTTTGCCTTTTGTATTTCTTAGAGGAGGAGGACTTGGAGGGCCTCTAGATTTGGTGTGATACGATGATGATGCCAGTATGAGCGAACCAACATTAGGGGATGCGAATAAAGAATAAAGAAAAACAAAAAGGTAGACAAGTCAGTAAGGATTCTGAAATGTTTGCAGTATTTAAACACATATTGCGAGAATGCAAATTCATGTCCTTATTTGGGGGCCTCGTTATGCTCGAGGTAGGCCTAGCGACAAATAGATTTGGAGAACTTTAGATGCCAGTAAATGCTTAATTTCATAATATGAAAATAGACGAATCCCAAAATGACACTAAGACAATAGAAAAGTAAGTCACTATTGGCACTTGGCCTTATTACATTTAGGAAAGCAAATAAATCTAGTCTACTTGGTCCCAGAAGGACCTTCCCTAGATTCGACCTCCTTGACTCCATCATACAGGTTCCCCAGCTCGCGCAGACCCAGCAGCAGGTAGGCTCGGGCCAGATGTCCTCCTTCACTTCCTTCAGCATTCTGGCAATCCTAAATCCTCTTTATGACTTTACCCTCCAGCTCCACTAATCCTCGCTCCAGATATTCCAACATTCTGTTGGAAGTGACAGCCATTTCTTTCCATTCATCGATCGACCTCATATTTCTCTCGTGTATTTCCCGGTGCTCATTCTCAGAGTCGCGGACCCTCTTGCGCAGCCTATTGTATTTAACTTGAGCTTCAACTTCTTCGTCTATGATCCTATTCCCTCGACTGGCTCCTGGCCTCACCATTCCTTTCAAATTGTCCTCTAACCATGCTGGGTAGAGAGGTTCACACCCCTCATGATACCTATCTGGCTCAATGGTGTTCTTTTCCACAATGATCTTGCAGTGCCGCATGTGCTGAGCTTGGCACTTGTAAGGAACATCCCCATCCTGAAAGTCTGCTCTGAAATGGCTCATCTTGGCGATCCTAGGTACAACCTGTTTCCTTCCTGCTTGCCTCATAACTCAGATAGGGACATAAGGGTATATCCCTCTCAACCCAATCTGCACCAATTGTGGAGCGTACTTGGATCTGATGATGAATTCGTCTGTTGGGAACTATTCAAACATCCATTGCACTTGTTCCTCGGTCAGATTGCCAAAGAACTCTACCCATTCTTTGGCACTTTCCGGCTGAGCAAACCTGTCCGGAATGTAAGTCATCTGCTTGGGGTGATGGAAGGCAATATGGTCGTTCCAAGCCCTTCGCGGAAATTCTTGGCGATAGTGACCCTTTTGAAAATGTTCTAATAACCACAACTGCATCAACAGGTTACATCTCTAGAAATGTTTGATCCCCCTTTGACAGTGCTCCAGAGCGCTATAGATGTCGGCTATGATCATGGGGACTATAGTGTATGTTTTTCCATATATCCCTTCCATCAAAATCCTGGCGACCATGACCAACCTAGTGTGGATTCTTTCCCTTTTCATTGGGAATACTATCAAGCCCAAGAAGCACATAATGAACACGAACACTCTGTGGTGGATGTGTCCCAGAGAAGTGATAGAAAGCTCGTCATGGAAGGTACGGTAGGACTTGCTATGGCCATATATCTCATAAAGGTATTCGAAGGGTATGTAGGACTTCTTCAGGCATCCCAAGTCAGCATTTATCTTCGGCCCCATCAACTTTAGGAACCCTCTACCAGTACGGTTTAACAACCCATCTTAAGTCAGTTCCGCAAGTCCCCCAATTTCTTCTAGGAGGGGAGTCATTTCTATGTCGCCAAAATGGAACACAGCCCTTTCACTGTCCCGAACAAAGTGGCAGCCTCGATCAACCTATAATTTGGCTGAATGTCTAGTAGAGAAGGTAAATTACCCAAGTGCTTTCTAACGTGTTTCTTGTCACTTGAGGAAAGGTACTCCAACCAATCTAGTAGTAATGGTGGAATGTTGCTGACCATACCGAATCTGGGGACCTCATGCCTCATTTTTTGCAAAACAAAAAGGTTAGGACCTTCTTCCCACCAGACTCGACTATTCGTACATTCATGATTAGCATATTGGCATTTAGTTCTCCAAATTAATGCACAGAACGTGAGCATGATGCATGCACAATTATGATCTGAGTAAGGTTACTATGGGGGTCTAGACTGGTACCCTCAAGAGAACAACTTGAGGGGAAAAGGCACGTAACCATCGACTGCACCGCTGATCGACTAGTTTTACCGCAAATAAGCCTTTCCAAATTTAAGGGTAATAAATTGGAAGAGCGCAACCACTAATCAAGCGTTGCTATATGATTTGATCCGCACTAGTGGAATATGATGTGGAGCATGATTTATGCAACAATAAATAGCATGTTGTCGGGTATTTGCACGTAGGAAAAATAATGAATACAATATTTAGATAATTGAAAGGCCGATACGGAAAAAGAAAACAAAGAGACAAGTATGTTTCAGGAAAAGAAATCATAAATGCTTGAAAATAGACAGTTAAATTCAAATAAGGGAAAAGGTAAGGGATAAGGCATGCTCGGACTAATTAACAAAAATAAGTTCGTTTCGATAAGAGCCTAAAGTATCCCCAGCAGAGTCGCCATGCTGTAGCGCCCCCTTTTTCCTCCGCGGATGTCCGGGTTTCGACATTTATTGGGAACAAATCGTTTTCCTTTTGGGATTTGGGTATTTGAAGAGTCGCCACCTAACGGATTATGGTGCGTCAGGGCAACAAGAGCGGTTAACTCATGTACCAGTTTGTATTACCAGAGATTAGGGTAAGGGCTCGAAATAACCTCGAGGGGAAGGTGTTAGGCACCCCTCGTGGTCCACAACGGTGGGTCCCGGCCGAACATAAACTATGTGAATTAATCCTTTTACAAACAATTTCAACACATATTCGCAAATAAAAGCATGTTTTTACATTCTAAACACATGTATGCTTTAGGTAATGGGAGCAAGAGAGAGGTTTGAGCAACTTACACATATGTAAAGAAAAGTAAATTGATTTAAAAAACGGGAGTTGGGAAGAAGGGTCCTAGGTTGGTTAGCCTACAGGAGCATACCCACACAATGCCCGGTAATCACTCCTCAATGAGGGGCTACACGTGACATTAGCGCGTAGTCATCATATCCTTACTACCCAATTCCCTCCCCTTGGTCATAGCCTAAAGCGTTCTAGCAACCTTGAAAGATGTCATATGTGTACATTACCCGTCCCCTCCTTGTGGCCCTGGAGGTATTTAAGACCTCTAATTTAGGTAGTTCTAGACCATCCTAAGGTACTTGAAGGAGAAAAATCTAGTCGTCAATCAAAACAGTTAGGACTATATTAAAGAGAGAACAATTAAAGACTGACATTTTTACCTCCACAAACAGAACAAGTGCACGTCTCAAACAACAGTTTTCAGATATTTAAGAGGAACTCTAGAACATGATATCTAGGTGGGCAGAGAATAGGCAGTATTGAGTTAAGACCAAAGTGTCAAAGACCTAGTTTTCCTACTGATCTTTTTTAGACCTGTTGAACATGATCAGTTACAAATACAAGGCATAGTTTTACGGTTTGCAGGATTTTTAGTCGCCCTACAGGCTTTCCTAGGCGTGTAATAGTGATATCCTATGAGCATTGTATCTAATCGTTAATCAGGAATGCAGTAAATCAATAGACAATTTTAAACGGACAACTTAGATCCTATAGGCATGATGTGTTGGGGACTATTAAAGAAATGAGTAGGTTAATTGATCTTATTCGAAACTTATAGGCACGAGTTAAACTGATTTTAAATCCAACTAAACTGGTTGTAGATCCTATAGGCATGATTTCTAATTAAACATAAGGTGGAGCAAGCAGAATTTATTTGACCAAAGCGAAATCCCTATAGGCATGATTTCTATTAAAGCTGATTTTAAATCCTATAGGCATGGTATCTAATTATTAAAAGCTGATTTTAGATCCGATATGCATGATTTCTATTAGAATTGGTTTAAACTCCTATAGGCATGATTTCTAAGGAGATGAAATTGAATACATGCTGTAATGGAAACTAAACCTTAGTTACTTCACACCCTATAGGCATGGTATATAATTATATGAAATGGAGCAAGTAGAATTCATTTCAACCAGGAAATCCTATAGGCAGATTGTCAAACACATCACATATAAATCAAAATAAATCCTATAGTCATGCTATCTACCCCAATTTTACCCACAATATGCAACTACCCTCCCTTTTTACTAGTCACCTCAATATTTGTTTACATTATTTATTACAAACCAAGAATCGAATATAAATTACATAAATAGAATAGAAGTTAAGCTATAGAGAGCCTGAAGCAGGCCCAAAGCGATACAAAGGGGTAGAACCTAAGTCTAAGAGTATAGAGGAAGTGCAAAAACATCGATTTGTTTAAAACTGGGTTGAGAATAGAGAGGGATATGACCTTAGGAAGGGGTCAGACATGGGCATGCACAGCAATAGATGGTGCTAGCATGCCCATATACCAGCTAGAGAACACAACACATAGAGGGGATGTGAAGCATATGACCCTAAGGAAGGGTCAGGTTTGGGGTCATGCACAACAATGTCTAATGCTGACATGCCCCCAAACCAACAAAGGAATACAAACACATAGGGGATATAGGGGTTTGGGATTCATAAGTCATAATAAGTGACTGACACAGTTCATACATAAGAAAACATTAATTTAGAAGAGAAAGGGACAGAATACAGTATGCTCAGTAATCGAACTTGATTAAACACAAGTAGGAAACAGGCAAGATTGAAGGAAATAGTAAAGAAACATGTTGTTGTTGATGCTAGAAAATTAATTAGAACATACCAGTAAAGGAGCAAATACAGAAAGAAAATTTCCCACAGCCTAGCCTTGGCTTTCAGCCGGCTAGGTCAGGCAGTAACACAAGTAGTAACAGAGAAAAGAGAGAGAGTTTTTAGTGAGTTGTGTGTTCTGAACTCAAGTGTTTCATTCCTTGTTGTTCGTGTGTTCGTGTGTTTGAAAGAAGAGGGGTGCAGGGTATATATAGTTTTTGAAAATGAGTAATAAGTAAGGTAATAAGTAAAGTTCTAGTACAAATATGGAAACAATCAGCAGTCAGAATCAATTATACAAGTGATTCCCTTTAAATAAGGAATCACTTGTCTAACGGGTAGTAATAGATTCAAATAAGGATAGAGATCAGTTTAGAGACAGACTAATTATTGCCATAAAAGAAGTAGTACAGGCATTAAGTAAGTTATCAAGTCTAAGTACAGAAATATACTTATTTTGGAAAAGATTCAGTAAGGCAAAATATCATAATAAAGAGGAAAGAATCAATCAATTTGAACGGGCGAGTGAAATCAGGGTTCATAAAAGGAAAACTTTAGAAATCAGTCACAAAATGAAGATCAATCAATGAAGAAACTTCAACATATAAATAAAGTGAACAAGGTCATCAGACATGCGAGGCCAAACTCATAGACAAAATCACAAACATGCAATAGTGGCAGAAATAAACTAGGGTTCAGTAGTAAAGCAAACGTTCGAAGCATAGTAATCAAGTAGGTCAAGCCACATTGAATTAACATGGAAGAAAATAGAGCATCGTAAACATGCAAAGGTTTCACAGTAGCAGGTGAGGAAACCCTTTTAAAAAGTTAGGGTTTCAAACTTAGTCGAGTTGAAAGATAGTAAAAATCAGATAAGTCACATAGAGAAAAGAGAGTCTAAAGCAAAAGCTTTCAGTCGAGTCAAGTACTCAAACAATTTCAGACCCCAATGTCCTAGGGCTTTTCAACAACAATCGAGTTCTAAAAAAAATGGTAACACAAATAAGTCAAACAAGAATGAAGAACTTAGTTAAACAAGTACACATTAAACAAACAGCTTCAGGATTCGAATGAGACCCACAGGAAATCAGGGTTTTAAACCCGCTAACTCAGGTAGAAGAACCACATGATATAAACATAGCAAAATCAGAAACACGTTAAAATTAGAGAAGAGATTTCGTGAAATAACTTAAGAGAAAAACCCTAATCGGAAGGGATAAAGAGTCATTTTGAAAGCAAAGTTAAAAAACCTTCGAGAGAAATGCTTAAAAGTTCATGGTAAGCACAAATCTAAGGTAGATCTGAAAGAAATAGAAAGATCTTAGAGACTAGGGTTTCAGAAAACCCAAAAGAAATGAGAAAGGTCTCGAAAGTTATGATCTAACCAGAAAAGGTCAAGGACCAGCCTTAAAAGGCCATGAATATCCGGGAAAGGTCGTGGATGGTCGGAGAAAGGCCATGAACACCAGTCGAGCAAGGACTGGACCAAACTCCTTCGAAGTCTGGTCGTGAAACCATAGAACCAAACACATAGAAGCCTTGGAAGGCTGGTACAGGTCTCGAATGACCATAGAAGGCCATGGATTAGGGTGTAGTTGATGGCGGCAGCTAGGGTTTGTAGGTGTTGCAGAGAGAGTTTGAGAGGAAGGGGATTCTAAGGCGGCGGATTGTATCAAATTGATAGGGTTTTGGGGGTCGTTCAGGGTTAAAAAGGTAAGGGGGAACGGGAGCCGTTTATCTAAATGATCAACGGCTGGGATTAAAAGGGTTAGGTGGTAGACCGGGTTGGGTCGTGCAAATTGGGTTAGGGGGTCGGGTTTGAGTGGGAATTGGGTCAGAAAAGTGGGTTTAGATTGGGGTCAATTTAGGCTACAATTGAAACAAAATTGGGCTATTATTTAAATAGCCAATTTTCCCTTATTTAAAATTTGAAAAATAGTAAATTGATTTCTGGAACTAAATTAAAAGGTACTAAAATGATTTATGACATATAATTAACTATTTTGTTTGCCGTGAAAATGGTAACAACAATTAAATTTGTAAATGGGATTCTAAAAATACGTGATCTATTCCCAAGCTAGTTTGTAAGGGTGGTTAGTGCTAAAACGTGAAGTAAAATGGTAAAGATCGAGTTAAGCAAAGCAGTAATCGAACCAGTAAGGGGACATTTCCCTGGCGCAAAGCAAGCCAGTAGGTACCTCGAAGCCGGGCCTCGAGCCTATCTCGGGCTTATCGAGGGTAATTGGGAAGGGGATAACAAGTAAAGATATAGACAAGCAAGGCTTTTTACTATCAATATTGAGCTAAATAATGAAGAACAAACGAAGAAACAATAAAGTGTTAGGGCGATCTCGGGATATGCTTATTTGGCAAACCTAGAGAATAGCTATCAATCGATATGACTTAGAACCAGAGAGAGATTTAGAGAAAGAGGGAGAGAGAATATTATTACTTTTCTTTGTAAGACGATTGGAGATATGCTACAAGGTGTTGGTGACCCTGCTCTTATAGAAAAAGGGGCGTCCAAACATAGTACGGAATACATAGTACAATAAAAGAATGAGATGTGACGGCCCGTTTTTCTTATGTCGTAGGAGGATTGGCGTCAAGTCCTTTGGACAAGTCTCGTGGACCCCGGATACATCGGGGGATATCTTCGCCCATCAGGGTCTTGGCCGATGCCCGATCTGGGCAAGGCATCGGTAGATCTCGAGGGAAGCGACCGAACCGAGATCCCGTGCCTTCGGGATTTATTCTTCGAAGCATTATGTCGAGGGAAAATCGGTCACCTGATTTCCCCGCACACAGATAGTCTACGCATTTCTTAGAAGGAAGTGATAAGAAATGTTTTTGACACTCCTCCTCGTGGGCTCTCGACATGACATTATGCTGATGGCGTAGCCTCCCTTCACAGAAGTCGAGGCATTTTTCCTTCCCGCTTCTTCAGGACTATTAGAAATATCATGACTCCTCGCTCTTCGGGGCCGCATTGTTGTTGTCATTCCATGCCGCCGTTTTGTTTCTATCATTTCTGCTTCTCGAGATAAGAACACTGCCGTCGATTTGTTTTTTCAAGGAAGCAGTAATTGCACCGGTCGGTCAATCGTCCAGAGCATCGATGACCGTATCGTTTCTCCCCCATAAATGAGGGCGTTTTATGGCATTGCTTCCTTCATCTAAATACTTCTGCGGGTATGCTTTGCTTCTGTACGCCTTCATGCCCTTCGAGGCTCTTCGAATGTATCCTTTTGTGTTGCTGATCGCTGATATTTAACTTGGACGTGAGTGTTTGCCTTGATTTCATGCCGATCGACATGGGCTCTTTTCGGTCCCATTGTCGTCCTTCGGGACAACTCTGGATCGATCTGATAGATTGGTGCTTATAAGAGTCTCCTGAGTTATTCGGAGATTGCGCATTGAGTTCCGAGGTTTCCGGGGGTACTGCCGCGGACGTAGGTCATCTTCGGGTACCCGGGAGCCCTTATTGATCTGGATGTAGATGATCCTTTCAGGCCGCATGAGATAGTCTTCTGCTCCTCTCTTGACGTTTGTTTTCTCTTAGACCCTTCGAGGTTTTTGAATGCCTTTTTCGTTTATGGGCCGTTGTAGTCTGCCATGATAGCTTGTCCTGGTCTTCAGCTGATTGACAAGGCTCTTCTCCGATCTTTTTTGTCATACTTTAGGCCTATGGAGGACCGATTGGATAGGCTCGAGCTATCGGGCCCCGCTAATTTGTTTGGAGATCACGCGTCGAATTCGGGGGCCTTCGGGAACGCTACCCTGGATGAAGGTCATCTTTGGGTGCCTCGGTGGGCCCTGTTGATTTTGATGTGGATAACTCTTTCAGAGAGTATAAGTTTGGCTTCCGTTTGAGGGGTTTGCCTAAGTTTGGGGTGCTTCTTTGGGGCCTCGTGGAGCTTTGGATATCGGAGCTTCCGGGGTTTGCTCCTCCGGAGTGGGAATCGCGAGCCCAGATGCGTGCCTTGCGTCTGGTATCGGCGCTTTGGAGCTCATCGTGACCCTGTTTCTTGGAGGCCGGAGGCTCCAAATGTGAAATGATTCCTTGAGCATGGAGATAATTCGCGTGGATCCTCGAGCTTAGTTGTCCGTTGGAGGCCATTGGCCCGTCGATTCGTATCGAGGCCATTGGCTTCTTGGAGTTTACCTTGAGCAGGCGACTCGCCGTTGCCGCTTGCATAAAAGAGGGGTGGCTTCGGTATTTTTGTGAGACTTCACTATTTTTGGGTAACTGTTCTTCTGTTTCGGCATAGGGCTTCCTATCCCTTAAAGTGAGAAAAGCGTTGGTGCTTGCCTTTGCCTTGTTTTGTCAGTTCCGCCATAGTCATGGCGACTACCTCGGAACCGATATGGAAAAGGACGTAGAATGCCATTCCCGACGTTGGAGAGTCGAAGGATTTCGCTCTGGAGACGGCGTCCTTGATGAGAGAGGGACACTTGGAGATGGCGAGGCGATACTGCGGTTGGAGCAAGGGGATGACACAGCGGGTGCTTTTGTTTTTATTGTTGTTGGCTTGGTATGGTGACGTAGGAGGTCGATGTCCTCCGACCTGGAGAAAGATTCGGATTATCCACCACTGCTCAATAGGGGGCTCGAATTATACACCGCTGCTCACCCTCCTTCCTCGGCCTGGCGTATTACACCCCTTTGGATTCCGGGGGGGGGGGGGCTGATGGTCTCAACTCGGTCGTTGCCTCCCGGGACGAGGCGACATCTCGAGAAGTGGCTTCGAGGTAAGCATGCTGGCAGAGTCCGTGCTAGCCAAATTTTTTGCCCAGCCACTTCTCGCCTTCTTCTAGTATCCCCCTCGTCATTTTGCTCTTCTCCCGGCTTCCTTTTGAAGATGCCAATACGGGAAGATTGGGATGAGATCCCTGTGGGGGCCGAACATGGAAGATATTGTCTTTGAGGTTATACGACTGGAAGGACGACTTCAGAGGCGCTATACGTACATAGGATGCTCCCTTGGACTTGCATACTACCTGTATCTTCTCCCCTTTTCCTTTTTCGGAAAAGATCTTCTGCGGGCTTTTGTAATCATGTAAGATGCAATTGTATATAAGGATTTCTATGAATATAAATATGTTTTTTCCTGGCTTCTGCTTTCAATCCTTACCTTTCTTTGATATATTTTAATGCCTTTCGAAAGTCTTCGTTTGTTGTCAACTGCTGGTGTCTGCTTCGGATGGAAGCGTTTTCCTGAATCCCATATTGGTCGGTGTGGCTTTCTCTGAGCCCGATAATCAAGCTTCTAACCGAGCTTAAGCCGACCCAATATATTCAGGCTGTCGAGTCCTTCGGATTAGGAGATAATCGACGGTATATTGGGTTCCTTGGGAAAGGCGTTGAGAGAAGATTACATCCCTAAGTACATGAGGGTCCCTTCCGGACCATAGATAGCCCTCTGGAACGTATGTGTTTGACTTTACTTCAAGGAGTCGCCCATGCTGGGGCATCACTTTGATTTTGGCCAATGTGAAACAGCCTTGCAGAGGACCCTTTGTATTCCGGATGGGATAAGCAACTTTGGATCGTCGGGTCCTTACCTCGAAGATGTGGGTAGCGCCTTTGGGCTCCGTGGCGGTCTTTTTGGAGGAGGCTTGTTGATTTCTTTCGGTGGGGGCCTTTGTGTGTCGGTCTTGTGTTGGCGAAGGCGTTGCTTATTCTTTCGGGACTTTGCCGTGATGGGGCCGCAAAGCTGGTTTACAGCTCCGGTGTTGGGGATGATGCCGAGCGCTGACTTTCAAACTTGTCGTTGTTTTTAAATATAATGTGAGGCTGCCTGCGCCTGCTTTAGGGGGCAGTCGGAGGCTGCTGCCAATAGTCGTTTGCTTGGGGAAGGCGCATATCGGACTTCGGGCGAGTTATCCCTTCTGCCACTTGTTTAGAGGGATAAGGAGATGTCCTGTAGGGGTGTATCTCGTGCTTTCCTTCTTGTACCTGAAACTTCCTTTCGTAGGGTTGTGATGGCCTTTGATCCGAGCTGATTCTATTAGGACCCGAGCCTCGGAAAATATCGGGCCTGACTTACAAAAATTCTATCTAGTGGAGCAGGTGTCATGTAGTGCATGCTTTGTCGCTTTTTGCCCTTAGGGCTGGTTTTCCTTCTTTTTGCTATACTAGTTGTAGCAAAAAGTGGAGGTTTCGGAGTACCTTAAGGGCGATGCCGTCCGTGCCGGAATTACTTGCGGGGAGCTAAGAGCTCAAGCGCAGGTTCAAGCTCTAGAGGAGATGAGTGCTTCGGCTAGGATCCCTGCCTTCGAGGTTTAACTCAACTTGACCCGCGATAATGCCACAGTTCAGGTGGATATGATCAAGAGACTTGAGTCTGAACTCTCGAAGGTCAGGGCCGAGATAATCGATGCCCAGGCAGAAGCGGCATTAAGCCGAACCAGGGCTGATCGCGAGATGGAGATTTGCATAAAGGAAGCTGCTGACGCTCAATCCGAGTTGAGGTGAGCCCTTGATCGCGAGAAGAGGATCGAAGAATATGTTCGCTGCCGATCCTGGAGAGAGGTATTCAAGGAAGCTGGAGCAAGGGGCCTCAATCTTTCGGAGGAGTTGGCCCGAGCAAGGGTGGATGAGGGCGACGCTCGGTAACTTGTTTTGTAACCTTGTTTCTGGCGCGCATAGCGTGCCTGTAGGCGAAGAATGTTTTTTTTCATGTAATATAAGAAGAATTGTAAGGCTTTATTCCTTTTGTACCTTTTTTCTGTCGCTGCTCTCGATCGTGTAGACCGGTTTTGGAACTAGTCCCCGAGTTGCATTACGGCTCGAGCTTCGATTGGTCCTCCAGCTCCTACCTGCTTTCATGGGCGGAGGACGGTGACCCTTTGTGCTCCTAGGCCAAAGTGATTTTGCGGTTGTGCGGCCCGGGGATTTGCCTTGACTGTCAATAGCGTCGTTTGGGCCGTCCCTTTAGGCGTATTTGCTGTTGAATTATTCTCGGGTTCAGTCTCCGAGTATCTCGAGATACATCAGGCGGAGTGGATAAGCCGAAATAGCCTTCAACTGGGTGGCCCAATGGTTGAAGGATAACAATAAAGACGGTTTTTTTTGGCCTTCGCAGAGGAGTATTCCAATCAGGCCGGTGCAGGGGGCTCCTTTTCCCGAAAGAATTCGCTCGGGCCAGGAGGACAATCGCGGAGCTTGGTGTCATTCGCTGAGGCCGTAGAAGGTGAACTTCGACAAGCTGTACTCCTTTCGGCGCGGGGCGTAAACTTGACCATTTTGTTTTTGATATGGTCGTAGGGTGCCTGCAGATGGAAAGGGCGCCCTGCGTGCATGTGATATATATATATATATATATATATATATATATATATATATATATATATATATATACACATATATGTGAGAATGGGTTTGGAGTTTTGTTTCTTTGATGCCTTCATTTTTTTTTGACCGGGCGGGGCAAAAGATAGCGGCCTATTCTTTTGTTAGGGCCAAGCTGAAGAGGGCCCTTGATCGTGGAGGAAGTAGCAGGGAATATGAGAGATGCAGATCTCGGAGAGGGACCCTCGAAGAGATTCATGCCAGAGGCTTCGATCTCTCGGAGGAGATCGGACATGCCAAGGGAGCAGAGTTTGACACTAAATTTCTGATATCTGCTGATGAGGAGGAGGCCGATGGACCGTAGCTGCCAAAAAAAAGGAAATAAAGAGGGAACAAATATTCCCTGCCTTCTTTGTTGTGTATATACATATATAGATCTTCACCGTACGACGCAAGCCGAGATTGCGCCCTGTTATTGATATGTAATAATAAGGAGGGGGGAACCCCGTAACTTGTAATTTCTGCATTTCTGCTTGCTGGAGTTTCTTCACTGGACCGATTCAATCCGGAGTAGCCTTTAGGATTGTATTTTACGACTACCTTCGGGTTCAGTCTCCGAGTCGGGATCCGACTCGAGCTTATCTTACCCTCGAGCCCGTTCGGGCTGGCGATAATGTTTTTTATTTTCTGCCCTTGGGCGCTCGGCGATTTTTCGGGTCCAGTCTCCGAGTCGCGTTGCGATTCGAGCTGTAATTGACCCTTTGATCTTTCCAGAGGCTCCGGTTGGATATAGTGGCATCGATGTCACGCTCTAGGGAGTACTATGATTTTTGGGTCCAGTCTCTGAGTCGTGTTGCGACTCGAGCTGTAATCGACCCTTGAATCTCATTTGAGCTCTCAGCCAGCGACGGTGGCCTTTCTGTTGCTTGGTCACTAAGACCTTTTAGTGTGAGACCCGGAGGCTTTGTTTGGTTAACTATTTTGGATCTGATCTCCGAATCGGGTTACGATTCGAGCTCACTTTAATCCTCAAGTTGTCAATTTTAATGCTGGCGACAATGGCTCTTACGCTGTATGGTCGTAGAGACCTTTTGATGAGAGGCCCGGAGGCTTGCTTAGCCGGCGACAATGGCACTTACACTGTATGGTCGTAGAGACCTTTTGATGTGAGGCCCGGAGGCTTGTTGTAGGCTTTGTTTCCTCTCGTTAAGGTTTTATTTAGTATTTTGCCTGACCCGTCGTCGGTTCTGAAAGAACCTCGATTTCAAGTCGTAGTCGGCAATGTTTTGAGCACCTCGAAAGGTTCATAGCTCATAGGTCGAGTAGATCGACGCTTTTGCGATTTTGGAGCCGACGTGGTCGGGACTCGTTTTTGGCCTATTGAGGGAAGCCTGTGTTTAACCGGTTCTTTCCAAAGTAGATTCAGAGGATTTTTTAGTGACAGTCGGGCGTCCCCGAGTCGCGTTATTGGGGCTATAGCAGCCGTTTTGACCGGAGTCATGTGCGTTTGGCCGGGGCCATTTTTGATCCCGAGAAGCAGTTTTAGGCGTCTACACCGAGGGTATGCCCTTTAGGGATTCTTACAAATGTGACGTATAGCCTAAAATGCAGGATTTTTCATGCCTGTTGAGATCTTACAGTGTATGGAGAATAGATCTGGTTTTGCCGAGGCTGCCCGTTAGGGTCTTACAGTTTTGGATTTTCTAGTGCGTGGAGATTGGTGGAAGTCTCCGAGTCATCGAGTTGTTTAAGCCTGAAGACCGCTTCCGGTGAGCTCAGAGTTGCACCACGAGGGCTTGGTGAGCCCGGCGTTTTGACCCTGGGGTCATTCGGATACCGAATTTTTTAAGTCTCCGGGTATCTCGAGATATATCTGGCGGAGAGGTTTTTTGCTGTGGATAAGCCAAAATAGTCTTCTTCGAGGCGTGGAATGCTTAAAAATATTCTTTATTGCTCGGCGAAAATATAAGCTGTAAATACATGTTGTCCTGTTGCTGTGAGTTTGGTCCACACGGGTGTGACTTCCCTAATTATCCGATGTGCTCGTATGATTCCATATTGGAAATTTTTAGCAGAGAGGATCACGATCTCGTCGGGTCCCCTCCCCGGGGATATGCGGTCCTGCTAATAATCTTGTGGGCGGAACCTTCTTCATGTGAGAGACCTGGCTGAGGAAAGATTGCCCGGCGGGCCCTGTGGTGGCTGTGGATCCTCGAGCGGGATCCAAAGCTACCGAATGCCTCAGCTGGCTGCCTGCGTACAGATTAGCAACAAGAAAAGAAAAGAAAGGAAATGATAAAAAGACACGGCGTTTCGGGGAGCAAGCCCCGCGGCAGTCGTCTTCCTCGTCCGGCCAGGCCTGACCGAGGATGTGATTATCCCTACCTTTTGACCTCATTCGAGGGCAACGCCGGTCATGGGCAGAAGGCGAGGGATCTCCTCTTGTCGTTCGTAACTAGATGTCTTAGCCCTGCGTTTGTCGTGGGGTTTTGCACCTCTGGCGGTGCAGGGTCAGAGTCGCGCCCCGGGCGACGTATCTGCCGCTGTTTGCATAAAGCGTCTGCGCCCAGAGATCCGATCCGAGAGCGACGTTGGTCCAAATTATCCTATCGGCTTGGGCCTGACATCGTCAGTATGATTTGGCCGATCCACCTGTACTCATAAATGCATGTTTTATTTGGAATGAGTCGAATGGAAGAAGGGACTACCAATACGTTAATGCGATGCCGAGGTGGAATCTCGTCGTCCTTTTCCTCGAGCGAGAGGGTGTCCTTGGGGAGCATTTCCTGGGACCGTCCCTTTCTGGTGACGGGCACTTGCACTCTACGTTCTACGGATCATCGCAGGATGTCTCCATCCTTTAACAGTTGTGACGACACGCTGCGGCTTGCCGGCTCTGTTTTGTCCAATTTCCTCTCGTCCGTGGAGTTGGATCCGGGTTTGCTCGCTTGGCAACACTTTGTGGTGACCATTGTTGAATGGCATAGTTGCTGCTCCTTTGGGTCTGTAACTCAGAGCGTCTCGTGATTCCCGTGGCGGGCCATGGTTTCCCTTGAGGGGGAGCTCTATCGGGCGAGGTTTCCTTGCCGGCTGTGTCTTGTTGAATCTGGTACTATCGGAGGTTCCTCGAGGGTGTTGCCCTCGAGCTACTGCCTTGTTGTTGCGAAACGTGCTGTATCTCGAATCACTCTTCCGTTCGCGCCGTATGGACGATGGCTCTATTCATTCAGCGTCAGCTCCCCTGCTAGGAATCTACCCGAATATGCCGAACCCGGGGAGGTTCCTCGAGGGTCGTCGACGGCCCTGATTTGGGTTCGGTGTCGGTTTCTGGCATCCGACCAAGCCTCGACCGGACATTCGACTAGGCTTTGCTTGAACTGCTCTGGAGTCACCGAGCATGCTTTGTTAGGGTTTTGGGCGAAGGCCTGTGACGCCTCACTATTTGGGACCGGGAGCGGTGTTGTTTGTCCTATCGGGGAGCGGGGTGCGGGTCCCGTGACACTTTATTTCTTCTTTTCCCGGCCTTCGGTGCATTGGGCCCTTTTGGCATTGCTTTGATGGCGTCGGCGTGCGCTTCCACGGACCGCATTAGTACGGCGAGCAGGTCCTCGAGGTCAGGCGCTGAACAGTGGCGCTGCGTCATGGTTTCTTCCGAGGGAGTTTCTTCAAATCTATCTACCGGGACGAGCCCGTGTTCTCCATTTTGGAGGTCGCTGCTCCTGGACGGGTGTGCATAAGTGGTGATGCGCCCGTGAGGACTTGGGTCCTGTCACTCCTGGGGGATTTTGTCGTTTCCGACTTTCGCAAAATGAGTCCCGGGATCATATCTTCGGGAGATGGTTGCTGTAAGAGTTTTCGCGAGCATGATTCGATCCTTACGATAAGGTCTTCCAGCGTCCTTGCTGCTACAGGATAGGTTGTCGGTTCGTCGTTGCCCGATACCTCGGGTGTTGGCTCGAAATGAGGAGATATTTTGGGTGCTGCCGCGCCGAGAGTCTCCGGGCGGCTTCGTAGCTGAGAGATAGCCAAATGTTGTTCCTGCAACATTTCAAAAATAATACGAAGATTAACTTCCCGTTCTAGCGGGGCTGGGATTTTTTGGGCTTCCTATTGGTTAACGTGCTGCGTGCCGCCGTCGGTGCGCGAGACTTCGCTACCCCGCTGCGCGGCGTGCAGACCCGCGCGAACCGATCTAGATGCGTTATCAAGGTCCTGCAGCGTCGCGCCAGCCGTGAGAACGGCCATACTGTTCTCTTTGCGATTTTTGGGGTTATCGTCCGCGATTTCCCTTATCGAGCTAATCATTATCCAGAAATCAAAAAATCTTGGGCAAGAAAAAGTGTGAAAGGTATTGTGCATTCAAGTGACGAAACTAGCAAGAAAATAATCATTATTATTTTTAGCCCCACGGTGGGCACCAAACTGTTTACCGTGAAAATGGTAACAACAATTAAATTTGTAAATGGGATTCTAAAAATACATGATCTATTCTCGAGCTAGTTTGTAAGGGTGGTTAGTGCTAAAACGTGAAGTAAAATGGTAAAGACCGAGTTAATCAAAGTAGTAATCAAACCAGTAAGGGGACGTTTCCCTGGCGCAAAGCAAGCCAGCAGGTACCTCGGAGCCGGGCCTCGAGCCTATCTCGGGCTTATCGAGGGTAATCGGGAAGGGGATAACAAGTAAAGATGTAGAGAAGCAAGGCTTTTTACTATCAATCTTGAGCTAAATAATGAAGAACAAACGAAGAAACAATAAAGTGTTAGGGCGATCTCGGGATATGCTTATTTGGCAAACCAAGAGAATAGCTATCAATAGATATGACTTAGAACCAGAGAGAGATTTAGAGAAAGAAGGAGAGAGAATATTATTGCTTTTCTTTGTAAGACGATTGGAGATATGCTACAAGGTGTTGGTGACACTGCTTTAATAGAAAAAGGGGCGTCCACATTTAGTACGGAATACATAGCACAATAAAAGAATGAGATGTGACAACCCGTTTTTCTTATGTCGTAGGAGGACTGGCGTCGAGTCGTTTGGACAAGTCTCGCGGACCCCGGATACATCTCTCGGGGGATATCTTCGCCCATCAGGGTCTTGGCTGATGCCCGATCTGGGCAAGGCATCGGTAGATCTCGAGGGAAGCGACCGAACCGAGATCCCGTGCCTTCGGGATTTATTCTTCGAAGCATTATGTCGAGGGAAAATCGGTCTCCTGATTTCCCCGCACCCATATTTATAAATACTAAAGTTAGTTTTTTGTAAATGTAAACGTAATTAAATCCTAGAAGAGGCTAATATTGCAATAATGCAATTTACCCTTAAAAAATACTAAATAGCTTTGTAAAAATATGCAAAAATTCCCTTAGCTATATTTTAGCATAAATATAAAAGTTCAAGAAGTGAATCACCAAAAATGATAATTTTAGAAATAATTATTGGGTTTTTATGGACCAAATAGTGAAATAAATTGATTTAAAAAACCTTTAAAAATCCTGGAAAATAATGAAACACTTGGACATACATTATATACGCATACATATGCTATTCTGAAGGTATTGTGCATATTGAAAATATATAGGGAAAAATTGGGTGTCAACAGCTGCCCCTTTTTACCCGGGAAGGATGAAAGAGTTTTCGGGTAAAGATATGATGGCCAATTTTGACCGAGCGAAACGGTTTGATGAGGTTTAGGCCGCACCCTGGCTTCTAAGCTTCTTACATATCCATAGTTTTACAGGAATCAGGCCGTATATAGTTCAGGATCCGTCGACGGAGTATGCCGACGGGTATTTTCCAAGAACGGACGCAATATTTCGGGTTGGTCGAGTGAGTGGCTTACTGGAATGGTTAGGTCTGACGTGGCTTCGGGCACTAGAGCGGGCTCCTGCCGGGACGGCTGTTGCTTGCCGGTTTTACCTGCAAATAAGTAATACAAGCATATATTGTGCGTAAATTTAGGCATAATGCAAATTCCGGTCGGACCATGAATGTTGTCTTCGGACGGTTAGGATGACGTCCTTAGACCATGACGTCCTGGGCCATGGAGCGCATGATAAAGGATTCACAAGCTATGAAATGATGCTCTTGGGCTATGAGGATGACGCCTCCGAACCATGATGCCTTTGAATAATGATATGCAAAAGATTAAAGGGGGTCCTCAGGCCATGACATGGTGTTCTCTGGCTATGAAGATGATGCCTCCGAACGATGACGCCTTTGGACAATCTGGCGATCTTTCAGCCCATGAGATGTAATATGTGGCAATCTTTCAGCCCATGAAATGCGGTATGTGGCAATCTTTCAGCCGTGCAGATGAAATATGAGGTGATCTTTCAGCCATGCAGATGTAATATGTGGCGATCTTTCAGCCGTGCAGATGCAGTATGTGGCGATCTTTCAACCATGCAGATGCAGTATATGGCGATCTTTCAGCCCATGAACGGTGTGTGGAGATCTTTCAGCCATGCAGATGATGTGTGAGGCAATCTTTTAGCCGTGCAGATGCAGTATGAGGCGATCTTTCGGCCATGCAGATGTAGTATGAGGCGATCTTTCAGCCATGCAGATGCAATTTGTGACAATCTTTCAGCCATGCAGATGCAGTATGTGGCGATCTTTCAGCCCATGAAATGCAGAATGTGGTGATCTTTCAGCCGTGCAGATGCAGTATAAGACGATCTTTCAGCCATGCAGATGTAGCATGAGGCGATCTTTCAGCCATGCAGATGCAGTATGAGGCGATCTTTCAGCCATGCATATGCAGTATGAGGCGATCTTTTAGCCATGCAGTGTGGATGGAGACAACGTTTAGTCTCGGAATGCAGAATAGTAGCCTTATGCAATGCAGATGCAGATAGAGGTAGAGCTTAACCTCGAAAGGCAGACTAGTAGCCTTATGTAAGTTGGAAGGCAGAATGGTAGCCATATGCAAGTCGGAAGGCAGAATAGTAGCCTTATGCAATGCAGATGCAGATAGAGGTAGAGCTTAACCTCGGAAGGCAGAATGGTAGCCTTATGCAATGCATATGCAAATAAAGGTAGAGCTTAACCTCGGAAGGCAGAATGGTAGCCTTATGCAATGCAGATGTGGATAGAGGTAGAGCTTAACTTCAGAAGGCAGAATGGTAGCCTTATGCAAGTTGGAAGGTAAAATGCAAGAAATAAAATGGAAAATGGTAACGGAGCTTTCTTAGCTGATAGCAGATCGTGATATTGTGACTGCTTGGGACATTGTGACACACGAATGTTGCCGGTGTGTGTGGATAGCAATTGTGGGTAAGTGCAACGGTCTTGAGAGTTGTGTTCCTGAACAATGTTTATCTCGTGAGTGTATAGTATGTTTGATGATTTCGCAATCCAAGTGCCTGCATCCAAAGAAAAATCGTAAATTTTGTAAAAGGGGGGAGGTTAGTTCGTATCCCCGCTGGCTCTGCTTGACCTGTTCGGCTTTGATCTGGTGATACTGTATGTATCATTGGGGTAGCCTTGCTAAACAAGGCAATTTCAGTAGTAAACATGCATGATTTCGTAAAAATATGACATAAGTATATAACTAAGAATAACTTTTTAGATGAACCGACGACTGTGACGAGGTTCAGGACATTGCAACCTCTCTTGCTATGGAATTTAGAGGGTCCTCCACAAATTCTGCCCTAGTTTAATGGGTTGATGCTTCTGACTGTTGCTTGCAACGATTCGGCAAAAATTGCTTCGGAATTTGGAGGGTCCTCCTCAAAATTCTGCCCAGTTTCCAACTTCGGGGGGAAATGAAAATTTTATTGAATTGTGACCGAACCCATAGGGCTTCCTACATATCCCCTCTTAAACGGGAATCAGGTCAGGCATAGTTCAATTTACATCATGTAGGGATTACACATAAAGATTACACATAGTAGTGCTTGACTGCATCTGAATTAATCAGCTTTGGCCAAACTTCTCCGTCCATTTCTGCAAGTATGAGGGATCCCCCTGTCACAACCAATTGAACCATGTACGGACCTTGCCAGTTGGGAGAGAACTTCCCTTTGGCTTCATCTTGATGCGGAAAAATTTTCTTTAACATCAGCTGTCCTGGTGTGAACTGTCTTAGCTTGACTCTTTTGTTGAAGGCTCTGGACATTCTGTTCTGATAGAGTTGACCATGGCAAACTGTGTTCATCCTCTTTCCGTCTATAAGAGCTAGTTTCTCATAACGACTTTTAACCCATTCTGCGTCGTCGAGCTCAGCTTCCTGTATGATCCTTAGGGAAGGAATTTCTACTTCGGCGGGAATGACCGCCTCTGTACCATATACCAGCATATAGGGGGTTGCCCCCGGTCGATGTACGGACTGTGGTGCGATACCCCAATAGAGCAAATGCTAACTTCTCGTGCCACTATTTATGTTTTTCTATCATTTTCCTCAATATCTTCTTGATATTCTTGTTGGCGGCTTCCACAACTCTATTCATTTGAGGCAAGTAGGCTGTGGAATTCTTGTGGCTAATCTTGAAAGTTTCACACATACCTTTCATTAGGTCGCTGTTGAGATTGGAGCCATTATCAGTGATGATCGACTCTGGGATACCGAATTGGCAAATAATGCGATCGCGGACGAAGTCTGCCACGACTTTCTTAGTTACTGCTCTGTAAGATGCTGCTTCGACCCACTTGGTGAAATAGTCGATCGCTACTAGGATAAACCTGTATCCGTTGGAAGCAGCAGGCTCGACTTGTCCAATAATGTCCATTTCCTAGGCGGCGAACGGCCATGGTGAGCTTGTTGTGTGGATCTTGCTTGGAGGCACTTTTATCATGTCTGCATGAATCTGACAGCGATGGCATTTTCGGACATGCTGGATGCAATCTGTCTCTATAGTCCTCCAAAAGTAACCAGCCCGGAGTATCTTCTTTGCTAAAACAAAACCATTCTTATGTGGACCGCAGGTCCCGGCATGAATTTCCTCTAGCAGCTTGGATGCTTCTTTTGCGTCGACACACCTTAATAATCCCAAATTGGGAGTCCTCCTATACAGGATTCCTCCGCTGTGAAAGAAGTTGTTAGACAATCTCCAAAGTGTGCGCTTCTGAGTATGATTGGCAGGCTCCGGATACTCTCCCTTCGTCAAATATTCCTTGATATCATGGAACCAAGGTTTTCTGTCTTCCTCATCCTCAACATGGGCACAGTAAGCCGGTTGATTATGAATTTTCACTGGAATGGGATCAATGAAATTCTTATCAGGATGTTGTACCATGGATGATACGGTAGCCAATGCATCGGCGAATTCGTTCTGGATTCTGGGAACATCTCGAAATTCTATCTTCGTGAACCTCTTTCTCAATTCTTGTACATGATGCAGATACGGAAGTATCTTGGAGTTCTTGGTTGCCCATTCTTCTCGTACCTGATGTATAAATAAGTCTGAATCTCCAATTACTAGCAGCTCTTGAATGTTCGTGTAAATGGCCATTTTAAGCCCCAAGATTCAAACTTCGTATTCGGCCATATTGTTGGTGCAGGGAAACCTGAGTTTGGCGGACACTGGATAGTGCTGACCGGTTTCTGATACCAAGACTGCTCCTACGCCAACTCCTTTGAAGTTTGCTGCTCCGTCAAAGAACATTCTCCAACCATCATAGGACTCTGCAATATCTTCTCCTATGAATGATACCTCCTCATCAGGAAAATACGTTTTTAGGGGTTCGTATTCTCCATCCACGGGATTCTCAGCAAGGTGATCTGCCAGTGCTTGTCCCTTGACCGCTTTCTAAGTTACATAGACAATGTTGAACTCACTCAACAAGATTTGCCACTTGGCTAGCTTGCCAGTGGGCATGGGCTTCTGAATGATGTACTTTAAAGGATCCATCCTTGATATGAGATATGTAGTATAGGCACAGAAGTAATGCCTTAGCTTCTGAGCAACCCAAGTCAAAGCACAGCAGGTGCGCTCCAAAAGAGAATATCGGGCCTCGTACGGGGTGAACTTCTTGCTGAGATAATAGATGGCTTGTTCCTTTCTTCCTGTTTCATCATGTTGCCCCAGAACGCAACCGAAAGCTCCGTCCAACACCGCTAGGTAGAGTAATAAGGGTCTACCTGGCTCAGGCGGGACCAAGACTGGTGGTGTTGACAAGTACTCCTTGATTCTGTCGAAGGCCTTTTGACAGTCATCGGTCCATTTGGTAGCGGCGTCCTTCTTCAACATCTTAAAGACTGGCTAACAGATGACTGTAGACTGTGCTATGAACCGGCTGATGTAGTTGAGTCTTCCCAAGAAACTCATCACGTCCTTCTTGTTCTTTGGCGGTGGTAGTTCTTGAATGGTTTCGACTTTTGATGGATCCGGTTGTATTCCTCGGCGACTCACAATAAACCCAAGCAACTTCCCGGCAGGAACCCCAAATGCACTTTTTACGGGGTTTAGTTTTAGGTTGTACCTCCGTAATCTGTTGAAAAACTTCCTCAGATCTTTTATGTGGTCAGCAGCTTTCTTGGACTTGATGATAACGTCATCCATATATACCTCTATCTCCTTGTGCATCATATCATGGAAAATGGTAGTCATGGCCCTCATGTAGGTGGCCCCTGCATTCTTCAGGCCGAATGACATCATCTTGTAACAATACATTCCCCACGGCATAATGAAAGTCGTTTTCTCAGCATCTTCTTCATCCATCCAGATCTGATGATAACCAACGAAACAATCCACGAATGACTGTAGCTCATGCTTGGCGCAATTGTCAATTAGGATGTGTATATTCGGCAAAGGGAAGTCGTCTTTCGGACTGGCCAGGTTGAGATCCCGGTAGTCGACACAGACTCTGACCTTCCCGTCCTTCTTTGGCACTGGAACGATGTTGGCTAACCATGTCGGGTATTCTACTACCCTGAGAACCTTAACTTTGACTTGCTTAGTGACTTCTTCCTTGATTTTCAAACTCATATCATGCTTGAACTTCCTGAGCTTTTGCTTTACCGGTGGACATGTCGGATCAGTTGGCAGTTTGTCAGCAACAATAGACGTACTCAGACCGGTCATGTCATCATACGACCAGGCGAATACGTCCTCATATTCCCTTAAAAATGATGTGTATTCCTTCTTTTCTAATGGCGATAAGTGAACGCTGATTCGTGTTTCCTTGACGTTTTCTACATCTCCCAGGTTAACAATTTCTGTCTCGTCCATGTTGGACTTAGGTCTGTTCTCAAAGCTCTCAACTTCTTTGACAATATCCTCGGGTATGTCATCTTCTTCTGAGTCAATGTCTGATTGTTGCGTTGTCTCATTGCATGTCACAGTCATTGGTTCAACAAGATAAGTAATAGTAATGCTGTATAAGTAAAGTAATGAGAGAAAAATAATAATGAGTGTTGATTCATAAGAAAAAGTCGAAATGCTTTGATAAATTTCATAATTGTTTTGAACATTGAAGATCTTATTGCGGAAATTAAAATGCGAAAAGAAAATCATCTAGTAAATAAAAACAGTGCATAATGCTTGTTTTAGCCTTGCTACCCCGAGGCTCGCCGGGCTCTGGTTGTCCTGATAGTCCAGTTATTGAGGTGTGCTCCTCTGCTCACGCCTGTATGGAAGGGCCTTCCTCCCCCTCCTCCTCAAGGATAACACAGCAATCCATATCATTGTCCTCTAAAAACAAGCTTTTCACTACTGCAAGCGCTTCTTCTTCGTCCGTCCCATAGACGATGTCAGCCTGTTGGATGGTCTGCTCCAAGTGCGGTATCGGCTTCTCTAGTGGGTAGTAAGGATCGCGCCATGGTGGCGACCAGTTGTTGAACTCTTCCCCAGTGTATTCGTATCCCAAGCCGAAAATGGTGCCATGCTTCTTGAGTGTTATGGGTTTAGCAATTCCTTGGAGGTTTTTGCCGAGTCCTTTGCTAGGCTCGTACCCACTCCAATTCAATATACTCTCGATCTTTTTACCCCACCATGTGTCTTTGTCGACAGCAATGACCCGCTCGATGTGGTGGTAGGTTTCTCCGCCTAGCTTTCTTCTCCTTCCGATCGCTGGAATAGTCTGGCGACTGTATATGGGGTTGCTACCGTCGCCGTGAATGATCACCTCCTGGTGATCCCATTCGAATTTTACTGCCTGGTGCAGTGTTGATGCTACGGCCCCAGCGGCGTGAATCCATGGTCGTCCTATAAGCAAGTTGTAGGATGCGGGCACATCTATTACTTGAAAATCAACCTCGAACCAGGTTGGTCCCATCTGCAGACACATGCTAATCTCAGCGACGGTGGACCTCTAAGACCCATCAAAGGCTTTCACGTTGATTGCTCCTTCTTTTATCTCATGCGGCCCTTTGCCCAACTTTTTGTCACTAGAGGACATATGTTAAGGCTGGAACCCCCGTCGACCAGGATCCTGGTGATCAAATAGTCTTCGCATTGCACGGTGATGTGCAGGGCTTTGTGGTGACCCAGCCCTTCAGGTGGCAGCTCGTCCTCATATAAGGTGATTTTATGGCATTCTAATACCTGTCCCACCATATTAGCCATTTCCCCGCCAGTGATGTTGCATGGCACGTAGGCTTCACTCAGCACCTTCAACAGAGCATTTTGCGTGTCTTGGAATTCTGCAGCAGCGAGAGGATGGATATCTGTGCTGGTGTTTTGTTTAGCTGGTCAATGACCGAATACTCTTTGGCCTGTATTTTTCTCCAAAGGTCGTCTGGACCTGTCTCAATGATGGGTGGCCGGTTGGAGGCCTGCTGCTGGACTTAGCTAGGTATTCAGGGGTATAGACTCTCCCAGTTCTTGTCATACCCTGTGCTGCAACAGTCTCTTCGAACCTGACCTTGCCTTTCCTCCTAGCCTTGGCTGTGTAATCCCAGGGTATAACTTTTGTATAGAATTACGACATAGTGGACATCGCCACTGGGATTGGTGCGACCACCTTTACTTCGAATGGGACATGTTCTTTGGGTGGAAAAATTGCAACTTCGAATGGTGCTGGTGCCTTTTCTGATGATGCTGCTTCGAACTCAAGAGGGATAGACACATCTACCTCAGTGACCTCAGATGGTTGGATCTGGACTATGATGGGGTTGCGAGTAACTGCTGGTTTCTTTGGAACATCGCCTTCTACGATCAACCCGATGGATCCCTCGGGATTCCAATCATCCTCCACTTCAATCATGTGAATACCCCCGCCTTTTTGGTCTGGTAGAGGGTCGTTGCGAACATTTGTAGCGGGTTCCTTCGCCACAATAATCTTATTATCGATCAGAGACTGGATCTTGTCTTTCAAAGAATGACATTCGTCGATGGAGTGCCCTTTCATGCCGGAGTGGTATGCACATGATTTTTTTGGGTTGAACCACTGAGAAGGGTTCTCAGGAGTGGTAGCAGGGATGGGGGTGACATAACCAGCGGTTTTGGGTCTATCGTACAACTGGTCAATAGGTTCGGCGATGGTTGTATATTGTTTGGCTGGCCTGCGATCAAAATTTGGTCGGGGTCTAGGGAAGTTCTGACGTCCAGGAGGTGATTGATAGTGGGATGGTTGAGCATTGTAAGTTTGGTAGACATGTGCGGGTTGGGAATATCTGGGCGAAGTAGGCTGATATATGGGAGGCGGAGGTGATTGATAAGTGGGCGGTGAGGGTGCTTGGTAGTTCAGAGTGGGCTGATATGTGAGTGGAGGTGTTGGCTAAGTTTGGTATTTGATAGGAGATTTGGTCCTTTGTGCAACCATCACGGCTCGTACGTCCCTTTTCTTGGACACACCACCGGACTGCAAGGCCTTATTTGTAGCTTGCAAGGCCTCGAAGTTTGTAGCTATATCGCTTTTGATACCCTCTTCAGTCCTTTCACCCAGTTTGATAATATCGGAAAATTTGTGAATCTCGATCATCATTAGTCGTTCATAGTATTGCGGGTCTTGGGCCTGGACAAAAAATTTGTTCATCTGTTCCTCCTCCAAGGCAGGTCTGACCTTAGCAGCTTCGGACCTCCAGCGAGTAGCATACTCGTGAAATGTTTCTGTAGGCTTCTTCTTTAGATTCTGAATATAGAAGACATCCGGCGCATTCTCTATGTTAAACTTGAACATGTCCATAAAGTCGGACGCCATGCCTACCCATCTTGAACACTTCTTTGGATATTGGCTGATGTACAAAGACATCGCATCTCCTTTCAGACTCCTCATGAACAGCTTCTTGCGAATTCTCTCGTCTTTCCCTACTCCAACTAGCTTCTCACAATACATCCTCAAATGGACCCTTGGATCGCCTGTACCATCAAACATCTCGAACTTTTGAGGTTTGTACCCCTCCGGCAGTTGGACATCGGGCTGTATGCAAAGATCTTCATAGTTCAGCCCCTCAACTCCCTTGTTTCCTTCAACGCCCTGAATCTGGCTAGTCAATTTCTTATGTTGCTCAGCCAGGTTCCTAATGAGCAAGTCTTTATCATCAGACTCGAGTGTGCTTGAGATGGGTTAGGTGGAGTGTGGCATGGTCTCCACGTAGATAGGGGTGTTATGATGAGTGTAGAAGTGGTCATTTGTGGAGTTTTGGAGTTTTGGGATGAGTAACGGGGTGTTGTTGCATTGGGTCTTTGGTGGAATAGTATAAGGAGCGGGATGATTCTATTGCTTCGGGATGTTTTGAGGTGGTATAGGGTTTTGAGTATTGGGAAAGGTGTTATCTGGGGTGCTGAGGGAAAATGACAAGCTTGCCAGATTCCGAACCTGGTCGAGTTCTTCCTGGAATTTCAGCAATTTCTGTTCAAGTTGGGATACATTTTCCTTAGGAACCTGAGTACCATGACCATTTGGTGGCCTCTACCCGTTCAGTTGAAATCTTCCATCTTTCCTTAGTTCTTGTTCAATCTTCCATCTTTCCTTTGTTCTTGATTTTGACAGGACTAAGAGGAGGAGTGGGTGGAGGGTCACTGGATCTCGTGGAATAGGATGATGTTGCCAGAGTGCACGAACTAACCTTTGGGGTGGGGAATAACAAAAGATAAAACAAAAAGGTAACCAAGTTAGTGAGGATTATAGGAAGTATTGCAATATTTAAACACACATAGTGCGGGAATGTAAATGGTGTCCTAATTTGGGGACCTCTTTATGCCCGAGGTAGGCCTAGCGACAAGTTGATTTGGAGAACTTAGAATGCTAAATGTTTCTTTTTATTGATAAAAAATAGACGAATCCCAAAACGACACTAAATAAGCAAGAAATAAAATCACAAATGGCCATTGGCCTTATTACATTTTATAAAGCGAAAAGATAAACTCCTATCTATTTGGTCCCAGAAGGACCCTCCCCAGATTCAGCATCCTTTGCTCCGTCGAACAGCTTCCCCAACTCACGAAGTCCCAGCAATAGGTAGGCCCTGGCCAAATATCCGCCTTCGGTTCCTTCAGCATTTTGGCAGTCTTCGACCCTCTTGAGAAACTTTCTCTCTATCTCCACTATGCCTCGCTCCAAGTATCCCAGTCGCTTGTTGGCACTGACCACCATGTCCTTCCATTCCTCAATTAGCTTCTGGTTAGATTCTTGTATCTCGCGGTGCTCGCTTTCGTACTCCCGGATTCTTTTGCGCGATTGGTTGTATTTGACCTGTGCCTCGACCCTTTCATCTATAATCCTGTGACCTCCAGCAAACCCTGGCTGGCCCAGACCATCATGATGGTCTTCCAACCAACCTAAGTAAAAAGGAGCGCAACCACCATGATACCTATCTGGCTCGATGGTATCTCTCCTCATTATGATCTTGCAGTGCCACATATGCTGAGCTTGGCATTTGTAAGGACTATCATCCTCTTGGAAGTCAGCTCGAAAATGACTCGTCTTGTCGACCCTGGGTATAACCTACTTCATACCAGCTTGACTCATAACCCGAAGCGGGACGTAAGAGTGTGTCCCCCTGAGACCAATCAGTATCAGGAAAGGTGCGTCTCTTGATCGGGCGATGAACTCCTCCGTTGGGAACCATTCGAACATCCAGTGAATTTGCTCCTCGGTCAAATTATCAAATAGCTCAACCCATCCTTTAGCATCCTCTGGCTGAGCGAACATGTCGGGGATGTAATTCTTTCGCTTTGGGTGATGGAAAGCGATGTGATCATCCCAGTCCCTACGCCAGATTTCTTGTCGATATTCGCCTCTTTGGAGATGTTCCTTGAGCCAGAGTTGGAGTAATAGATTGCAACCTTCAAAGTGTTTTGCTCCTCGCTAACACTTCTCCAAGGCTCGGTATATGTTTGCAATAATCATGGGTACGATGCTGAACGCCTGCCCATCAATCCCTTCCATTAGGGTTTTGGTTACCATAGCTAGCCTAGTATGAATTCTGCCTTCTTTGTCGGGAATACAATTAGACCCAGGAGGAGAATATAAAGACGAAAACTCTACGAAGGATGTGTCCCAAAGATGTGATGGCAAACTTGCCAGAGTAGGTACAATAATATTTTCTGTGACTGTACCTTTCATACAAATAATCAAAAGGAATGTATGAATCCTTCAAGCATGTTAATTCTGGATTCTTCTTCAAACCCATCATTTATGGAAGCCCCTACCTTTGAAGTTCTCAGGAATTAGCAAACCCGGAGTTTCCCATACTAGACTGGCCAATCCTCCTATCTCCTCTAGCAAGGGTGTCATTTCAATGTCCCCAAAGCAGAACACAGCCCTTCCACAA
This sequence comes from Nicotiana attenuata, assembly GCF_001879085.1. NCBI lineage: Eukaryota > Viridiplantae > Streptophyta > Magnoliopsida > Solanales > Solanaceae > Nicotiana > Nicotiana attenuata. The sequence goes on from NW_017670423.1 coordinate 213,671, forward strand.
TCCCAAAACAGTGTGGCAGCTTCTATGATCTTGTTATTAGGTTGGATCTCCAGGAGGGAAGTTAGATTTCCTAGATATTTCCGGACGAAAGTTTTATCACTAGAGTGAAGATCTTTCCACCAGCTTAGCAATATTGGGTGGATGTTAGTGACCATGCCGAATCTGGGGATTTCGTGCCTCATTATCTGCAAAACAGAAAGGGTTAGACCCTACCCCCACCAGACTCGACTATTTAACATCAACAATTAGCATGAAGCATTTAGTTCTCCAAATAAATGCACAGAACGTGATGATGTCCGTTTGGGTTTAGGGCAACCCAGTGGACCTTTGGACAAGGCTATCTTAAAGGATCATTATGTGGACAACATAACTGACCCGACTAGGTTATACCATGATGCATGCACAGTTTAAATAGAGTAAGGTTTCTATGGGATTTTAGACTGGTACCCTTGAGCGGACAACTCAAGCGGGAAGGCTCGGAACTGTCGACTCCACCGCCGATCGACTAGTTTAACCGCAAATATGCCTTTCCGAATTTAGGGGGGTAATGATATAGGAAGAGCGCAACCATTCATTATAAGCGTTGCTATAGTATTTGTTTTGGCACAAGTGGAGTATGATGTTGAGAATCATTATGCAATAATTAAAAAGAAATCATGTTGACATGTATTTGCGCATTAAGGAAGCGATAAATACAGCAGTTTCATAATTTAATGAAATAAAGGAAAAAAAACAAGGAAGACATGTCAGTATTGCTTCTAAAGAAGAAATTAAATGCTGAAAGGAATCAAACAGATAATTGCACATAGAGAGAGGTACAAATTCAAAATTTTCATGCCTTTTGAGGTCTTACAGTTTTGTTGATACTTGGTACAAGTATGATTCATGCCTATCTTGAGGTCTTACAGTTTTCGTTGTTTCCTTAAATGGTCTTACTAGACCGAGTCTGCCCTCTTGGGGTCTTATGGCCTCAGATTTTTAAATGAATGACGATTGGCGACAGTCTCTGAGTCATCGAGTTTGCTTTTTCTCGGGAGCCGTTACTCATAAGCTCGGAATTGCCTCGTTGAGGGCTTATGATTTTGGAGAGACCCTGAGGTCATGCGCTTTCTGAGTTTGTGATGCCAGTCTCCGAGTGTTCGGGACATTTTTCCTGTTTGGAGATGTTTTGTGATTTCCGTGCTGCCTCGTTGAGGGCTTATGAGTTTGGAGTTCCAACCCTGAGGCCATGTGGTTGCCGAGTTAGTGACGCTAGTCTCCGAGTATTTTGGGGCGTTCTCGGTGGAGGGATTTTGCTATGAAAATGCTGAGTTTCCTTTGGAGTACGAGATGCTTTGGCAAAAGATATTCTTTGATCGCTTGGCACAAGTACCTGTCATTTTGCTGCCATGGGTCCAGCTTATTTGGACACGGTTCATTAGACCGTTTGGCCCGGTACATCACTTCCTACTAAAACCTCTCTCGACGTTCCTTGGTTTTTCCGAATGGATGACCTTTCAAGGGGATGCCATCCAGTGTTCGGGGTTGATTGCAAAAGAAGCCCTGTGCATTTGTTGGATCCTCCTTAGGTATCGTGTGGATGTTGCCTCATTAAAAACCTTGCCGGTGAAACCCTCTTCGGGACTAAAGATCGGCTGAAGGAAAAGAGTGCAAAGGATGCCTTTAAGGCCTTGAGATCTTCGGGTTGGGTTAGCACTTTCGACTGCCCTGATCGGGCGCCTGCATATGAGTTAGTGTAAAATAATGAAAAAGGGAGGTGGTCTTACCTTATCATGGGATGCGCCGGCATTGTTCCGAGGTTTGATGTGTCTCTATTGTTTAGAGCGACGACTCTGTACGGTCCTCCGCTTTGTTTTATCGGGCTTAGCCGAAGACGTAGTTTGATTATCCTTTGGCTCTTTCGAGAGTGGAGATATTGGTGCGACGCTCTGTTACGTACTGCGAACACTACCCTTGCCGCGTGTTGTTCCCTATAGATGGTATTAACCCCATCCTCTGTTGGAAATTTCATCATTTGGCGGAGGGTGGATGGCATATGTAGTTAACTATTTTGGGTCCAGTCTCCGAGTCGGGTTTCGACTCGAGCTTAGTCGAACCTCAAGTTCTGTATAGGCTGGCGACAATGGCTTTTACGCCTTGCCCTTAGGCATATGTAGTTAACTATTTTGGGTCCAGTCTCCGAGTCGGGTTTTGACTCGAGCTTAATCGACCATCAAGTTTTGTATGGGCTGGCGACAATGACTCTTACGCCTTTGGTCGAAGTGACCTTTTATATGAACGGACCTGAGGCTCATTAAACTGGCGATAATGGCTCTTGCGCTTTGCCCTTAGGCATGAATAGTTAACTATTTTGGGTCCGGTCTCTGAACCGGGTTACGACTCGAGCTCCTTTTGACCCTCAAGTTTTCGAATTTTAAGATGGCGACAGTGGCTCTTACGCTTTTGGTCGTTGCGACCTTTTAGTTTGTGTGGCCCTGAGGCTTGTTAGCCTGGCGACAATGTCTCTTACGCTTTGCCCTTAGGCATATGCAGGCTTTGTTTTCCTCTCGTTAAGGACTTTTGCAATGAATTTTCCTGACCCGTCGTCGGTTCGGGAAGAACCTCGATTTCAATTCATTTGCGGCAATGTTCGAGCACCTCAGAAGGTTTGTCTCATAGGCTGAGTAGCTCGAAGCCTTGTGATTTGGAGTTGACATGGTCGAAGCTCTTTTTCCTGTCAAGGGTAGCCTATTTAACCGGTTCTTTTTGAAGTAGATTCGAAGTAATGGCCTATAATTTTGTAGCGACGGTCGGGCATCCCCGAGTCGTGTTAATTTGGTTGGTACAGCCGTATGACCGTAGTCATTTGTGTTTGGGTGGAGCCGTTTTCGGTCCCGAGTGTAGTAGTTTAGGCGTCTATATAAGGGTATGCGTTTTGAGGGGTCTTACAAATTCGATATATAACCTAAACTTCGGGATTGAGTTTATTCCTGTAGTAAGGTCTTACAAAATTTTCATGCCTTTTGAGGTCTTACAATTTTGTTGATACTTGGTACAAGTATGATTCATGCCTAGCTTGAGGTCTTACAGTTTTTGTTGTTTCCTTAAAAGGTATTACTAGACCGAGTCTGCCCGCTTGGGGTCTTATGGCCTCGGATTTTTAAATGAATGCCGATTGGCGACACTCTCTGAGTCATCGAGTTTGCTTTTTCTCGGGAGCCGTTACTCGTGAGCTCGGAATTGCCTCGTTGAGGGCTTATGATTTTGGGGATTCCGACCCTAAAGTCATGCGCTTTCTGAGTTTTTGATGCCAGTCTTCGAGTGTTCGGGACATTTTTCCTTTTTGGAGATATTTCGTGATTTCCGTGCTGCCTCGTTGAGGGCTTATGAGTTTGGAGTTCAGACCTTGAGGCCATGCGGTTGCCGAGTTAGTGACGCTAGTCTCTGAGTATTTCGGGGCGTTCTCGGTGGAGGGATCTTTGCTGTGAAAATGCTGAGTTTCCTTTGGAGTACGAGATGCTTTGGCGAAAGATATTTTTTGATCGCTTGGCACAAGTACATGTCGTTTTGCTGCCGTGGGTCCAGCTTATTCGGACAAGGTTCATTAGATCGTTTGGCCCGGTACATCACTTCCTACTAGAACTTCTCTCGACGTTCCTTGGTTTTTCCGAATGGATGACCTTTCAAGGGGATGCCCTCCAGTGTTCGGCGTTGATTGCAAAAGAAGCCCTGTGCGCTTGTTGGATTCTCCTTAGGTAGCGCGTGGACGTTGCCTCATTAAAAACCTTGCCGGTGAAACCCTCTTCGGGAGTAAAGATCGGCTGAAGGAAAAGAGTGCAAAGGATGCCTTTAAGGCCTTGAGATCTTCGGGTTGGGTTAGTACTTTCGACTGCCCTCATCGGGCGCCTGCATATAGGTTAGGGTAAAATAATGAAAAAGGGAGGTGGTCATACCTTATCGTGGGATGCGCTGGCGATGTTCCGAGGTTTGATGTGTCTATTGTTTAGACCGATGACTCGGTACGGTCCTCCGCTGTGTTTAATCGGGCTTAGCCGAGGACATAGTTTGATTATCCTTTGGCTCTTTCGAGAGTGAAGATATTGGTGACGGCGCTCTGTTACGTACTGCGAACACTTCCCTTGCCGCGTGTTGTTCCCTGTAGATGGTTTTAACCCCATACTCTGTTGGAAAGTTCATAATTTGGCGGAGGCTGGATGGTATCGCTCCCATGCAGTGTATCCTTGGTCGCCCGAATTAGGCGTTGTATTTCATGTCTCCTTCGATGACATGGAATTTGACATTCTGGGTCGTGCCGGCCATGCTGAATGGGAGAGTGATCTCTCCTTTCATTGTTTCGATCGCCGTGTCGAATCTGTTAAGGACTCGAGTGGAAGGCATGATTTGGTCCAGCAGTCCAAGCTGCTCTATTACCCTCGACCAGATAATGTTGGTCAAGCTACCTGGATCTATGAGCACATGTTTTATTCGAAATGAATTAACGAGGAAAGAGGTTACCAACGCACTGTTATGTGGTTAGGACGAGGTTTCGGAGTCCTCCTCGCTGAATGCAAGGGCATCTTCGGGTACGCATCCCCGAGTTCGCTTTTCTCTGGTGATGGATATTTTTGTCCTCCTCATCACGGGTTCCTGGGGAGTGTTGATGCCTCCTAATATCATGTGGATAACATATTGTTGCTCATTTGCTTCGTTCTTCTTGGCCGTGCATATTGATGATGTTCACATACTAAGTTGTGATTCCTCTGGGAAGGATCCGACTGAATAGGCCTGGGCCATTTTGCGTCCCTGATTTTGCTGATGGCGAATACGATGTACGATACGTCGACGCTGAAGTTGCATTCTGATAGGAGAGGTGCCCCCCTTGGCCCCGTGACCCCGTCAAATCCGGCTCTGCTAATGAGTCCTCTATGGTTCTATCCTCGGTCTGTTCTCCGATCGTTGTAAGGTAGGTTGCGCCTCGGGGCATTCCCCTTATCTTTGATGTACGGCTGATATCTTTCTTTGTTCGGTTTCGACTCTTTTGCCAGGAGTCTGCTCGGATATACTGAGCCCGAGGGGGCTCTTAGCTGGTCGTCCTCGACCCTGATCTTCGACAGATACTGGTTGTTGACGTCCGACCAGGTTACGGCGGGATATTCAATCATATTTTCTTTCAGCTACCTTGAGGCCACTGAGCTTCGTTCATTCAGTCCTTGAGTGAAGGCCTACACCGCCCAGCTGTCGGAGACCGGGGGTAGTTCCATTCGTTCTGTTTGGAAGCGAGATACGAATTCTCTCAGCATTTCATCCTCCCTCTGCTTAATCTTGAATACATCGGACTTTCTTGTTGCTACTTTGATGGCGCCGGCGTGTGCCTTTATGAAGGAGTCTTCTAGAATGGCAAATGAGTTTATGGAGTTGGGAGCTAGGTTGTGATACCATATCATGGCCCCCTTCGAGAGTGTTTCTCCGAACTTCTTCAGTAATACAGACTCGATCTCATCGTTCTTTATATCGTTGCCCTTTATCGTGCAAGTGTAGGCAGCAACGTGTTCATTGGGGTCTGAGATCCCGTTGTACTTTGGGAGTTTCGACATTCTGAACTTCTTTAGAATGGGTTTCGGGGTCGCTTCTTCGGGGAACGACCTCTGTATGAACTTCTTTGAATCCACACCTTTCAGAATCGGGGGTTCGCCTGGGATCTGTTTGACCCTGGAGTTGTAGGTCTCGACCTTCTTATCGTTGGCTTCTATCATTTTCTCGCTCGACTCGATCCTTTTGGTGAGGTCCTCGAGCATTTTGACTATGGTAGGATCGGCTATCGATTCATTGTTTCTCGATCTCTCCGGTACCTGTTCGACTGGGGGAGTAGCTTCCGTTGCTACTGTGCTGGGAGTCTTTGGGTGGCTTTGCAGTTGAGCGATAGCCAGCTGTTGTGCCTGCAACATTTCAAGAATTACATGAAGACTAACTTCCCGTTCTTCGCGGGCTAGGATTTTTTGGGCTTCCCGTTGGTCGTCATGTTGTATGCTCCTGTCGGTGTGTGAGTTTTCGTCGACCTGTTGTGCGTCTTGCGAACCCGCGTCCGCTAGAATCGGTCCAGGTGTGTTATCGGGGTTCTTTGGTGGTGGGCCAACAATTGAAACAGCTACACCATTTTCTCCGTGGTTTTCAAGGTTGCCGTTCTCAACTCTGTTCGCTGAGCCGGGCATTTTGACCTGAAATCGAAGATCTTGGACAAGAAAAAGTATGAACGATAACTTGCGTTGTGTAACCAAACCAGCAGGAAAATAAACACTATTATTTTTAGCCCTACGGTGGGCGCCAAACTGTTTACCTTGAAAATGATAATAACAATTAAATTTGTTGATGGGACTCTAAAAATACGTGATCTATTTTTATGCTAGTTGTTTAGCAGTTGATGTTAGATGTGTGAAGTTAAAAGATGAAATGTGAGCTAAAATGGAGCTATAATCGAATCGGGTGGTTTAGCTATTCGGGCCTCGGACTGGTCGATGAGGGGCCTCGAAGTCGATGCTTGGGCTCGGGCTCGAGCTATCGGGGATAACCGGGGAAGGGCTAACAGTTAGAATATAATTAATGGAGGCTCTTTATGGCCAATAACAAGCAGTAAATGAAGAAAAAGTATGAGAGTAATAAATAGGAGCAATAGTATCGAGAGAATATGTTAGAGAGAAAAGAGAGAGAGAGTTATTATTTTGTGTAGAATAGTTGGAGCAACAATAGGTCCTCTACAGAATGATAAGGATCCCCTTTTTATAGAAGGAGAATCCCAACGTAGTACAAAATGCATTAATTGTAAAGATATGGAGATGGGACGACTAGACATGACACCCTGATACAGGTTCCTGGTAGGCTCTGGGCAGACCGGCTTTGTCAGACGTAGATGCGTGTCTTGCGAACTCCCCATTCTTACTCTAGCCTCGATCGATATTCCCTTTAGGCCGGGCCTCGACGAGCCTGGAGGGAGGGAACTCAGCCACAACTTCGCATCCTCGAGGCCTCGAGATGTTCTTCTGAAACGAACTAATAGAAAGAAATTGGACCCTCTGATTTTGCCGCATACACACCACCTCTAATAGGACCCATGAAGCTGTCAAATCTATGAGCCCTCCTATTACCACCCCCGCTCTATGCCCGACTCATCACTTTACGATCCGATCGGTCAAAGCGAGCATTTGCATTCCATTCAATGGTTTAAGGTATTGGGTAACTTCATATGATGTAATATGACTTGCGTGTATTCTTATTTTTTGTTTTTGAGTGGTTCGAAATTGATTTGGAAGAATGATTCTCATTTTGAAGCTTTAAGTTGGAAGAATTGACCAAGTTTGACTTTTGTGTATTTGACCCTGGATCAGATTTATGATGGTTCCAATAAATTTGTATGGTGATTTTGCACTTAAACATATGCCCGGATTCATATTTGGATATTTCTAGAATGTTTTGGCTCTAATTGACGAAAGTTGACAATTTGAAGGTTTGGAAGGCCAATGGGTTTGACCAGTAGTTGACTTCGATGTTATCGGGTTCAAATTCTTGTTTTAGATGTGTTTGGCGTAAGTTTGAAATTTGAAATACTTCGATTAAGCTTGATTTGAGATGCGATTCATGGTTTCAATGTTATTTTAAGGGATTTGAGGCCTCCTGTAGGTCCTTGCTATATTTTGGAACTTGTTGGTATGTTCGAACGGTGTACCCAGGGGCTCGGGTGAGTTTCAATTTGATTTCAGATCATTTTGTAGCTTGCATGGGTTGCTTGTTCTGGGGTGCCGCATCTGCGGAGGATTGGTCGGAAATGAGAAGTCCTACCTGCGGTTGGAGGTGCGCACCTGTGAAATTTGGCCGGGCTGAGGATTTGTGCTTCCATGCTTGAGTAGGCGCACATGCGTAGCCACAGATGCGGTTGGTTTGCCGTAGATACGATGAGTGGCATGTTGAGGTATACTCGCAGATACGAGGTTGGTAGTGCAGAAGCACTGTCATAGATGCAATTGTTTGTCCTAAAATGCGGATTGTTGAGTTTGCATTTGCGCACATCATAGGTTTGCATTTGTGATCATTGTATCACATTTGCGATATTCAAGGCTCAGGAGCTGGTTCGCAATTGAGAGTAGTTGTTCGCATTTGCGGACATCGTAATTGCAAACAAGAGTTCTCAATTGCGATATCTACAGCTCGGTAAAAGATTGTGATTTCAGGTTAGCTCATTTTATATCATTCTTTAGGGTTAGACTCCATGGAGGGGATTTTTGGAGAGCAATTTCTTCCCAACGTCATAGGATAGTAACTTTAACTTGTTCTTGTTCGAATTCCATTACTTTTCTATGAATTTTTACTATAAAAAATCTAAGAGTTCATAGAGTAGAAATTGGGTTTTGGGTAGAATTAAAGACTTTGTAAAATTGAGATATAGTAGTTAGATTGAGGTCTGATCTCGAAAAAAATCACATATTTGGACTCGAGGTGAATAGGTAATCGGGATTCGGTGTTAGTTTTGCATCTCAACCACGTGAGCCCCGGTTTACTTTTTGTGAACTTTTTCAAATATGTTAAAAATCGAACATTTTTCATACGAGGGTAGTTTGTAAAGCTTGTTTTAACTTATTTGAGTAATATTTTAATAGATTGTGATGGTTTAGAGACTTGTTCTAAAGGTAAAGTTGTGTTGAATTGTTGATCTTGTTTCACAAAGAGTTAAGTACCGTGGTTAACCTTGATTTGAAGGAATTAGTAAATGGTTGGTCTATTTGCTACGTGATCTATGTGTGGGGACGTCGTATATGCAAGCTGACGAGTGTATATGCTTTATCATGGGTTTAAACATATGTAACAATCCGATTAGTCATTATGCTTTGTAGATCCCTATTCCCGTTTTAAGACTTTATGTATGTGCTATTCTTGTTTTGTGCATAGTGGCTTCGGCTTTGGTGATAGGAACGGCGGTGGTACCTTACTGTTGGGTTTCGCTAGAGCTTTTGAGTTAGTGATGGAGAACTCTATGTTTTCGAAGTGGGAGGAATATTATGCTAGCTTCTGGAGTATGGTGGCTAAGACTCAAGTTGACTATCTCCTCCTCAGGAGGTGTGATAGAGGGTTGTGCGAGGATTGCAAGGTGATCCCGAGTGAGAACCTCGCAACTCAACATAGGCTCCTTGTGATGGATGTCGGTATCTCGATGAAGAGGAAGAAGAGGTTTGTACGGGGTCAGTCGAGGATCAGGTGGGGAGCTTTGTCTAAGGATAATGCGCAGGAGTTGGAGGGGCGGCTGACGAATATGGGTCCCTGGAAGAATGGTGGGGACGCTAGCGCTATGTTGAAGGTGACGACGGACTGTATAAGGGAGGCAGCAAGAGAGGTGTTGGGGGTTTCAAAAGGTTACTCTAGCAGGCACCGAGGCGACTAGTGGTGGAATGACGTGGTCCAAGGTAAAGTGGAAGCCAAGAAAGTGGCTTACATTAAGTTAGTAGAGAGCACCGACGAGGATCAGAGGAGAGCGAAAAGAGAAAGATATAAGGAGGCCATGAAGGAGGCGAAATTAGCGATCATAGAGGCTAAGACTGCTGCTTTTGGTCGGCTTTATGAGGAACTTGGGGGCAAAGGTTGGGACAAGAAGCTATTTTGGTTGGCCAAAGCGAGAGAGAAGAAGGCTCACGACCTGGATCAAGTGAGGTGCATCAAAGACGAGGACGGTCGAGTATGATGGAAGAGGCCCAGATTAGGCAAAGATGGCAGTCGTACTTTCATAAACTTCTGAATGAAGAGGGGTACGGAAACATAATGTTAGGGAAATTGGGGCGCATTAAGGTTGAGGAGGTCGTGGATGCGATGGGTAAGATTAGTCGGGGCAAAGCGACTGGACCAGACGAGATTCCATTAGAGTTTTGGAGACATGCGGGTAGAGCAGGCTTGGAGTGGCTGACTGGGTTGTTTAATGTTATCTTCAGGACAAAGAGGATGCCTGATGAGTGGCGGTGGAGTACAATGGTTCCGATGTACAAGAACAAAAGGGATATCCAGAATTGTAACAACTATAGGGGTATCAAGTTACTAAGTCATACCATGAAAATTTGGGAGAGGGTGGTGGAAGGGAGGATAAGGAGGGCGGTGTCTATATCAAAAAACAACTTCGGGTTCATGCCGAGTTGTTCTACTACGGAAGCTATCCACCTTATTAGGAGGTTGGTTGAACTATACAGGGATAGAAAGAGGGATTTGCATATGGTGTTTATTGACCTAGAGAAGGCATATGACAAGGTACCTAGGGACGTTCTTTGGAGGTGTCTGGAGGTGAAAGGTGTGCCGGTGGCTTACATTAGGGCAATAAAAGATATGTATGATGGAGCTATGACTTGGGTTAGGATTGTGGGAGGTGACCTAGAGCCTTTTTCGGTGGTTATGGGGTAACACCAAGGATCTAAGCTCAGTCCGTTCTTATTTACTCTAGCGATGGATGCACTACCACACCATATCCAAGAAGAGGTGCTATGGTGTATGTTGTTCGCTAATGATATAGTTCTGATTGATGAGATGCGAGGCGGCGTTAATGGGAGACTGGAGGTTTGGAGGACGACCCTGGAGTTTAAAGGTTTCAAGTTGAGTACGACTAAGACGGAATATGTTGAATGTAATCAGTGACGTGACGAGGGAAGAGGATGTGCAAGTTAGGCTTGACTCACAAGTCATCCTCAAGAGAGAATGTTTTAAGTACTTAGGGTCAATTATATTGGATGATCGACGGGGATGTTACACACCGTATTGGGGTGGGGTGGATGAAATGGAGGTTAGCATCTAGAGTCCTGTGTGACAAGAATGTGCCACCGAAACTCAAAGGTAATTTCTATAGAGCGGTGATTAGACCGGCCATGTTGTATGGAGCTGAGTGTTGGCCAGTCAAGAATTCACATATCCAGAAGATGAAAGTATCAGAAATGAGGATGTGGAGATGGATGTGTGGGAACACTAGGCTGGATAAGATTCGGAATGAAGATATTCGGAAGAGGGTGGGCATGGCTCCCGTGGACGACAAGATGCGGGAAGCACATCTTAGATGGTTCGGACATATGCGGAGGAGAATCCTAGATGCAGCGGTTAGAAAGAGTGAGCGGTTGACTTTGCAGGTACGAGAAGAGGCAGAGGATAAGAAGTATTGGGGCGAGGTGATCAGGAAGGACATAGCGCGGCTTCAGATTTCCAAGGACATGGCTCTTGATAGGAACATGTGGAGGTCGAGCATTAGGGTGGTAGGCTAGGGGTAAACGAGAGTTCTTACCTCTTTGTACCGGGTAGTCTGATTGAGTTTTGTTTAGGTTTGTTAGCGGTCTATGTTGTGTTCACGTTGTTGTTTTGCATAGTTTTGTGTTATTGTCCTTTCACTTATTCGTTGTTATTTTCTTTCTGACATATTTTTGTTGTTATATGCCTTTTGTCTTGTTTCTTTTCTGATATTATTGTCTCTCCTGTTGAGATGAGAGTCTCCTAAAACAGCCGTTCTACCCTTTTCAGGGTAGGGGTAAGGTCTGCGTACACTCTGCTCTCCCCAAACACCACTAGTGGGATTTTACTGGGTATGTTGTTGTTGTTGTCTTGCAGGGACTGTTGGTGTGGTTTTGGAAAGGTTCGGGTTGAACTTAGACCTCTTAGTTCAATTGTAGTAGCCTAAGGTGGCCAAGTTTCACTTGAGTCAAATACTTTGAGTAAACGATCTCGGAATTGGGATTTGAAGGTCTAATATGTTCGCGTGGTAATTTTAGACTTGGTTGTATGTTCGGATCCAATTTCGGGTGGACCGAGAGTGTTTTGACGCTTATTGTCAGAGGTTGGTATTTTGAAGGTTTTAGAGTTTTCTAAGTTTGAATTGAAGTAGAGTTTGATGTTATTGGATCTCGATTAGCATTTCGAGCTTGAGAGTAGGTTCAGTATGTCATATCGGAACTGTGTGTGAAATTTGGTGCCATTTTAAGTTGTCAAAATATGATTCGTCGCGTTCTTTGTTAGTTGGAAGAAGTTTGAAGTTCAGAAGTTGACTAATTTGGTTTTGAGGTGTGTTTCTTGGTTCGATGTTATTTTATATGTTCCAAGACTTCAAGTAGGTCCAAATTATGCTTATAGACTTGTTGGTATGATGGGATCGGGTCCCGAATAACTCATGTGGGTTTTAGACCACCTAGAGCAAGGTTGAAGTTAGATGATTTTGCTGATGTCTAGTGTTGCTCGTGATCGCATAGGGCGGTGTGTTGATGAGGAGGATTTGTTCTACACAATCACGGAAGTTGTTCTGGTAGGTCTTTGCATTCGCATGGCTGAGATTGCGAACGCGGTGAGTTAGAGGCTTGTGCAGGGGGAGGAGCTGGCCTAAGCAATTACATAGGGAGTCGGCGAAAGAGGATTTATGATGGTAGGCTATAATCTAGGGTTTTAGTCGCTTATTTCACTATAATTCACTACATTTTACTTGTGTTGAGCTATAATTGGTAGTGTTTTGCACTTATTCTATGTTTTATATCTTGTAGGAATGATTCCGAGCTATGTGGATGTTGTGGAACTAATTCGAGCTATTTAAAGCTTTGAAGTCTTAGTAGAAGCCCTAGGGATTAAGTCCGGATCGTGGTCGGGGGTCAAGGACCATGTCTGAACGTCACAAAGCGAGAGTTAATCGGTACTCTGAGAAGAACACACAGCCGCGACGCATGGTGTGCCGCGGCTGTACAAATGTTGCTTGCTATAAAAGTGTCAAGCCTTTGAAGATCTCTATTGCTGCCTCGTATGGAGCGTCGCCCCATGCGGCGCGCCTGTGTATTTTTTACAGAGTAATTTTCCTATTCGGATAGGAAAGGGTGATTTCGTCTAAGCCCGACCCTACTTGGTATAAATACATGGAAAACGTTATTTTCTGTACCCATAACATACTTTAGACTTAGGGAAGCTAAGGAGGAGTTGGAAGAACATAATCACAAGGATTTCATCATTCATTCCTCACTCAAGACCCGAGTTTAGATCGAACTTATGCTTTCCTATACTTTAATTCTATTTGTGATGAATTGCTACATATCTATGGAGTAGTTCCCTTTAGGGTTTGATGAATTTGGTGTATTGATGAATGTTTGTGGATTATAACTCTAGTTTTATCTATTAAATCATTTTGGATGATTTAATTGTTGCATCTATATTCACTAGTTCATGTAATCGAAGAGGCATAACTTGTGATATCGTGGCATTATATTGTTCGTTGAGTTGATAGATTCTTCTAAGTAATCGAAAGAGGCTAGTTGAATCATTGATTAGACCTAGTCTAGAGAATAATCGAAAGAGGTTTTCCTAAAGACCAATCCACTACGCATTCTTGCATATATTCAAGTACTTCAAATTGGTTCATCTCGTGTGGTTAAGACTTAATGAAGAGAGGAGTTTATTCTGAACGTTTGAACTAATATCTGAGTGAATTCGAGAGATTCACTTAGAACTGAATTATCTAGAGTTAGATCCCGAACAATTATCTTGCATCTATCCTATCAAAACACTATCTTCTCCCATTAATAACCTTATTTTCTCATTCTTTGTCTCGATAGTCATTAGTCAATAGATTTAGATTCTGAGTTAATTTAAGTTATTAATCATTGAAATCTCAACTGTTGATCTTCTTGGATAACAATCAAGCTCGAAACTATGTGAATACTGTTTAAATCCAATCCATGTGGATATGTTATTATACTATACTAGATTTGATTAGTGAGCATAATATAAGTGTGAGTTTTGCGCTCGTTAATTTTTTGTGTCGTTGCCGGGGATTGACAACCAATAGTGTTTGAAATAGTTTGTAGTGCATTCAGTTTTTTTTTCTTTTATTCTATTTTTCCCTTTTGACGTTTGGTGTTCTTTGGTTGTGCGCATGTTACAGGTTAAGATTGGTGCATGACTCGAGCTTCTGCAAAAGAAGTGATACCATACAAGCCAGAGTTAGAAATAGATCTGTGACAACTGAGGAAGGAAATAGATCTAACCGAGAAGCTAGTAAAGGTTGGGCAATCCTCAACCCAGGAAACTATGGCGGGAAACGGTGATGATAATTTAGATTTGGCTGCAAGGTAGGCAGCCCAACAATGAGAAAAAACTGCATGGGATGCTAAGGAAGAAGCTATTAGAGATGCACATAATTTCTATGAAGAAGAGAGGGGTCACATAATTAATCAACATCAACCCTTAGCTGCAGACCAGTTCGGAAATATAGCTCCCAGGCCTGGGAGACCACTTGGCGATTATGCTAGACCAATCTACAATCAAGGGTTATCCAGTGTTAGACTACCTCAAATAGCAGCAAACAATTTCGAGTTGAAGCAAAGGTTGCTTCAAACCCTTCAGAATCGATGTGTCTTCAGAGGGAAGCCAAACGAAAATCCAAACACACATCTTATGGACTTCGAGGAGATTATGAATCCCTTTCAATACAATGGGTTGTCACAAGATGCAGTGTACTTAAGGGCATTCACCTTTTTATTTAAAGATGACGTGAAGGAGTGGCTTCGAAGTTTGCCCAACGGATCAATTAGAACTTGGGAGGAGATGGCCACAAAGTTCCTTGATCAATATTTCTCCTCAGCTAAGACGGGAAAGATTAGAGGAGAAATCCATAACTTCTGCCAAAAAAGAGACTGAAACTATTTTTGAAGCATGGGAGAGGTTTAAGGAGATAGTTAGAAAGTGTCAACATAGCGGAATTGAACTCTGGATGCAACTCCAGGACTTTTGGGAAGGATTGGCTGGCCTCGTGTAGAACATTGAGCAACGCAGTTAGAGGCCCTTTGATGATGAAGACTCTAGAGGAGATGGTTACAATTCTTGATGAGTTATCTGAAGATGCTAATCAGTGACCCTCTGAGAGTGCTGGAAGAAGAAGATCAACTGGTGTTTACCAAGTTGATGCTAATACATTTGTGCAGGTACATCTTGATGCTATGGCGAAATAAATACGAAAGCTGACCTTATCCTCAATACAAAATGAGCCCCAAGGAGCTTTTGATATATGTGGAAGAGGACACCCTACTCATGAGTGTCAAGCCTCAACTGAGGAAGTGAATGCTGTGGGAAATTACAATTTTAATGCAATGGGTCAGCGGCACCCCGGTTTTTCATGGAGTTCATATGGGGTACTGTGAATGCATGGCAACAAAATAACTCCATACCCCAGGGACAAGGAGCTCCTGGTTTTGTGAATCAGCAAAGGCAGCAATATCAGCCTCAACGGCCCATTTAGTCTGGCATAAAAGACCTCATGAAGGCCTTCATTTTGAAAACTAATGAGAGGCTTGAAACTCATAGCTCAACTATACGGGAACATGGAGTAGCTATCAAATAACTGGGCAAAGGTTTTCAAAATATGGAGAGATATGTTCGGCAGCTAGCAACTCTATCATCTAAGAGGATTCCAGGAACGCTCCCAGCTGATATGGAAAGAAATTCAAAGAAACAGTGAATGTTGTAACTTTGAGAAGTGGGCAAGTGTTGAAAGATCTCACCCCAATCCAAAAAGATATTAATCTTGAAAAAGAAAGTGGGAAGCAACTGAAAAGTGATGTTGATAAGAGGAAGAAAGGCCTGATGAAAGCTGAGAAGAAGAAGAAGGAAGAAAATTCGAGAAGGGAGAACCTGGAGGAGAGCAAGTATATGCCTACTCTACGTTTCCCCCAAAAGCAAAGTAGAGAAAAGCTGGACAAGCAATTTGGGAGATTTCTGGATGTGCTGAAACTTGTTCATGTAAACTTACCATTCATAGAAGTGCTCTCACATATACTTGCGTATGCCAAATTCTTGAAAAAGATCCTTACGAAGAAGAGGAATATAGAGGATACCTCACTGGTCAAGCTCACAGAGCATTGCAGCGCGATTTTGCAAAATAAACTCCCACAAAAGTGTGGAGATCCAGGGAGTTTTACTATACCTTGCTCTATAGGAACTATTCATTTTGATATATCCTTATGTGATTCTGGTGCTTCAATTAATCTAATGCCTCTATCAATCTATAGAAAACTGGAGAAGGAGATTGGAGAGATAAGGTCTGTACCCATATCTTTGCAGGTGGTAGACCAAACAACGGTAATACCAGAGGGGATAGTGGAAGATGTGTTAGTTTGGGTGGATAAGTTCGTATTTCTGTGGATTTTATAGTGGTGAATATGGAGGAAAACAAGGAGGTCCCCCTCATCCTAGGAAGACCATTCTTAGCGACAGGTAGAGTTATATTAGATATACACGAGACAAAACTCATGCTTAGAGTGGGTGAGGAGACTGTGACTGTTAAGATGGATGTAGAAAGGGGGCCCGAAAGGACAAACCGATTGCGAGTGTTGAGTGGAAAGTGATTGGCCCGAAAGAGAAGGCTGCGGTGAGCGAGAAAGATAAGTGTGGGGTGTACCCCAAGATGTCCGAGAAGAAGTTGTCTGCATCGATGCGTGCACTAGTCTAGAGGCGAGAAATGGAGCCCGACTTTGACTCAGACCCCGACTATATGTTCAGGAGAGTTTCCTTTACCTTACGCTTTTTAATTGTGTGTTATGGGGACATGCCACAACTTAAAGTGTGGGGTGTGGGATATTTGTATGCATGTTTGTATGTATATGTGTTTCTTTTTGCTTATTTTAGTAGATAGAAATAGAAAAAATTTAAAAACATTAAAAATTTTAAAAAAATCAATTTTTCCCGATGATGGATATCATCGACAGGTTTCCTGAGGGATTACAGTCGAAGGAAAAAAGACAAAAAGATTTTCTTTCGTTAGGTAGTGTAATAGGTCCCCCTTGATTTTTCTTTGTGTCGTAGTTCTTTTCCAAGGGTTTTGTTTGAACCGGGTGTAGTTAGTTTTAATTTTTTTAAGAGTAGAAACCTTGTGCTATGATGTGAAGTGAAGGCAATATCTCTTAGCTCTATTATACCTTGAGAATAGTGAGTTCTTTAGTTATGACGCTTAGGCTCAATTTTTGACTCTTGCATAATTACCTTAAATTGTATGATCATAAATTTGCTTAATCGCTTTGACTCGAGATTCTTGATTCGATCCTGAGTGATTTATGTGCCATGTGTGAGTGAGGTTTTGTGTTATTCTGTGCATTGCATCTATGAATTGCATTTGATGTCTAGAACTTTCCCCCTGTGTTTTTGAAAGCGAAATAGTAGTTTTATTCAGTCTTGGAAGTGATATAGGCAATTCTTTGTTGTGCCAGTTATATGCTTTTGCCCACCTAATTGTTATGTATCTTCGTTAACCCATTTGAGCATGTAATCATGTTTCTATGGCAACCACATTACAACCCTTACCCTTTTTTCAAATTGACCATCTATTTGAACCTTTTACCTCTCTTGAGCACTTGAGTTGTTATGAACTTTGTAAAAGTTAAAGTTGGGGATGGTGGTTTGGCTTTTGAGTGGAACTAATGAAATAAGTATAAAGGTGCACTATTTTGAAAAACCTAAGAGCCACTTGAAAATTGAAAAAGAAAAAGAAAAAAATAGTGTATGATTATGAAAAATATTCTTTAATAGTGGTAAATTTTGATGTATTTGTACTTAAAGAAGTGGGGAGTTGATATATATTGATGTGAAGGTGGATTTATGGTTTGGCATAAGTGTAGGGTTTTGAATGGTTAATTGTATGTATTAAAGTGCTTAGAGAGATGTAGTCACTCTTACATCTAAATGTATCCTACCCATCCCGCAGCCTACATTACAACCCAATAAAGTCTTACTTGATCCTTGACTGAATGGGCTCGATTAGTAGAGTAGTACACTACAGGCAAGCCTATGGTACGTCTTTTGTGGCATATGAATGTTGTTTCTGAGAGTGAGCGAATTCTTTCTATTTTGAGTTCCTAAGTGTTCTTAAATTTTATTGTGTGTGGAACTACTCTCTATTGTTGTGTAAGGGCACGTGATTCACGAAGGAAAGGTATTGTTGTTGACCTCTATTTTATAGTAAGTGAGCGGGTTATTTAAAATGCATGGTGCTTTTGAGTCAAATCTTGAGGCGAGGATGTTACGGTATTGTACTTGATCGGTTTTAAATATTCTTGGTATGATGAGTTAGGAGAGTTGTTTAAAAAAGTCGTGTCTATGTGAAGTGTAGTTTCATTGCTCGAGGACAAGCAATGGTTTAAGTGTGGGTTATTGATGGTAGGCTATAATCTCGTGTTTCAGTCGCTCACTGCACTCTAACTCATTGCACTTTACTTGTGTTGAGCTTTAATTTTTAGTGTTTTGCACATATTGTATGGCTTATGCCTTGTCGGAATGATTCCGAGCTATGTAGATGTTGTAAAACTAATTCTAGCTATTTGGAGCTTTGAAGTCTGAGTAAAATCCCAAAGGATTAAGTCGGGAACGTATTCGGGGTTCGAGGACCAAGTCTGGATGTCAAAAAGCGAGATTTAATCCGTACTCTAAGAAAAACACACAGTCGCGGTGTGTGGTGCGCCACGATTGTACAAACGCCGCCTAGTACAAAAGTGTCAAGCCTCTGAAGATCTCCATTGCTACCTCGCGTGGCGGGTCACTTACAGAGTAATGTTCCTATTTCAGCTAGGAAAGGGTGATTTCATCTAAGCCCAACCCTACTTGGTATAAATACAATGAAAAACATTTTTTTCTGGACTTTTGACATACTTTAGACCTACGGAAGCTAAGGAGGAGTTGGAAGAACACAAGCACACGGATTTCATCATTCATTCCTCACTCAAGACCCGAGTTTTGATCGATTTATGCTTTCCTTTACTTTAATTACATTTGTGATGAATTGCTCCATATCTATAGAGTAGTTCCCATTTGGGTTTGATGGATTTGGTGTCTTGATTATTGTTTGGGGATTATAACTCTAGTTTAATGTATTGAATCGTTTTGGGTGATTTAATTGTTGCATCTATATTGACTAGTTCATGTAATCGAGAGAGGCATAACTTGTGATATCTTTGCTTTATAATGTTGGTGGAGTTAATAGATTCTTCTAAGTAATCGAAAGAGGCAATTTCAATCATTGATTAAACTTTGTTAGGAGAATAATCGAAAGAGGTTTTCCTAGAGACCAATCCACTACACATTCTTCCATATCTTCACGTGCTTAAAATTGGTTCATCTCGTGAGGTTAAGGCTTAATCGAGAGAGGAGTTTTTGCTGAACATTTGAACTAATAATTGAGTGAATTCGAGAGACTCACTTGAACATTAGAATGAATTATCTAGAGTTAGATCCCGAACAATTATCTTGCACCTATCCTATCAAAACCCTATCTTCTCCCATTAATAACCTTATTTGCTCATTCTTTGTCTCGATAGTCATTAGTCAATAGCTTTAGATTCTTAGTTAATTTTAGTTATTAATCATATAAATCTCGATTGTTGATCCTCATGGATAGCAATCAAGCTAGAAACTATGAGAATACTATTTAAATTCAATCCTTGTGGATACGATATTACACTATACTATATTTGATTAGGGAACATAATTTAAGTGTGAGTTTTGCGCACGTCAATTTGCGCCCGAAAGCATTATTGGGAACGTGAACGCGGGGTCAGCTTGGTCTTCGCGATCAGAAGGGTTCTTCCGCGATCGCAATGAAGGAATGCCTGGGCAGAATACATGTTTTAATACGGGACTTTGGCTCATTTCAACCATTTTTCTCTTGGCTTGGTCCGTTTGGGAGCTCCTTGAAGGGGGATTTTCATCAAGTACCATAAGGTGAGTGATTTCCACCTATTATGAGTTAAATACATGGATCGGGTATGGATTTAAACATGAAAATTAGTAGATTATTGGGATTTTAGTGGAAACACCTAGAATTTGGTAAAAATAGGATTTAACCACAAAATTAACTATGGAATTGGGTATAAATTATGTATTTGAGCTCGTAATGTCATGGGTAACATTTATCTTCAAAAAATTTCAAAATCCGGGCACGAGGGCCTGGGTTTGACTTTTGTTGACTTTTCAAGTGGGATTGGGAATTGACTCTAATTGTTAAATTATGAGTTTTTGAGCATATATTTATTGGTTTGTACATCCTTTGACCAGTTTCGAGCTTCTCGACGTCGTTTTGAGGTAACTAGTAAGGTTTGGGAGCCGAGTGGTGTGCTTGGAAGCAAGGTAAGTCTCTTGCCTAATCTTATAAGAGGGAATTATCCATGCAGGTATTTTATTTGCTATGTGCTACACGTTGTGGGTGCTACATATGTATGAGGTGACGAGCATCCGTGACATAAACATATGATAGACTTATACATACTTCATGCCTTAACTATGCTACTTGAATTAATCTTCTTTGTTGATTTCTCAGAATTTACTTGAGATTTAGACTAGAATTTATGTTTTGACTGAGCCTCTTTACCTTGAGTTTTGGAGGGATACGTGGTTGTCGGCAAAAATTATGTTTTCTTTTTCATTCCTATCCTCGTGTTGTATTTATGTGATCGGTAGTTGGGGAAAGTTTCTCTATTCCTGTGACCGGTCTATACGCCTCGGCAATGCTATGAAATAGAATTATTGATTGGGTCGTACGACCTCAATAATATTATAAGATGCATCTATGGATCAGGTTGTATGACCTCGACAGTGCATACTATTATTATGGATTGGGTCGTACGACCTCGGCATAACTCATGCGTAATATTCGATAGAAGTCAGAGTACACATGAGTTTTTCCTGACTTGAGATTTGACATTGTCGTGGTTATCTTTCTTCGTTCCAGATAGAATATGATAATTGATGACTTCATACCTATTTCTATATTTATAATTATGTTATTTATATTTATTTATTTTGTTGCTACTTGTTGGGCCACATACCTGTCTACTTTTATATACATGTTATTGGACAACCAGTAAGTGTCGATGTCGACCCTCGTCATTACTTCTTCAAGGTTAGACGAGATACTTACTGGGTATGCATTGATTTACATGCTCATACTACACATTTGTACTGGTTGTACATGTACTATGACAGGTACTTTATGTGATCACTCAGGCGCGTAGACACACTATCGGAGATTTAGTGGTGAGCTTCTTTCCATGCATTGATCCGCAGCACCCGGAGTATCTCTCCCCTATGTTCATGTTGTTCTGTCTATTTTCATTCCTGATAGTAGTTATAGTAGTTTTTTATATTCTAGTAGATGCTCCTGTACTTTGTGACACTGATTTTGGGGGCTTCTAGTAAAGGTGCATGGTTGTACCTAATATTATCATCATTTCGCTTTATGTTTTATTCATACTTTATGACTTAGTTGGAACTAAAGTATGTTTCCATGGTTTCTACATTTAATTCCCGTTAGTTAATGAAACCCTTGATTTTAAAAGTTTAATAATGGATAATTAGGTTGGTGGTTCACTGGTTGCTTGCCTAATAGTAGCGTTGGGTTCCATCACGACCTATTGTGGGATTTGGATCGTGATAGCGTGGTATTAGAGCACTAGGTTCACATAGGTTTCACATGTTATGAGCACATCTAGTATATTCTTATGGGGGAGACGTCTGTGCTTATCTTTGAGAGGCTATGTGGCGTTAGGAAACTTATTTTTCTTCATCTCCAATCGTGCAGTCGATGTTGTGCTAAGTATGTATCTCTTAATCTCTCACAGATAGTGAGGACGCGCACGATGGCAGTACCCGGCGGCATAGGGGTTGCTCCCCAGATCGTCGGAGGCAGAGGTAGAGGGACGACCACAACTCTTGTTAGAGGACGGGGGCATCCTAGAGTTGCCCTAGTGGTACCCCCAATGGATCCTGTTATTGAGGAGTAGGATGAGTTACCTGCAGCTCAGTTTGCCCCAGTAGATTTTATGACCACACTAGGCTTTCAGGAGGTCATGGGACTTATGATACGGTCTATGGATTCTATGACTCATGCTAGACTATTCCCAATAGACCCGGTCATATCTTGAGCGAGAGGGGGAGCACAAACCTTACCACTTATAAGTCGGGGCATGTTACATCTATTCATCAGACCCTAGGTGCACTATCTGCGAGCAGGGTTCATCCGGTAGCATCAGCTAGAGTAGAGACTAGACCGAACGCGACCGTAGAGGAGCAGAAGCGGTTGGACAGATTTACTAGGCTTCAACATTCTGTCTAAGGCGGTGAGCAATCAACGGACCCACAGGATTTCATTGACCGTTGCAGGGAGAGGCTGCATAATTTGGGACTAGTCAAGTCCAATGGGGTGGACTTTACAATATTTCTGCTAGAGGGAAAGGCACATAGATGGTGGCAGTCTCATCTGATTCCTTGACTTGGGATCAGTTCACTCACCTCTTCTTGGAGAAGTATATTACAGCTTCTAAGAGAGAGTTGTTACGGGGTCAGTTCAAGCAGCTCTAGCAGGGTGAGATGTCTATGACCAACTATGAGGCGAGATTCTCTAATTCGTCTCGTCATGCAGCAATCACACTCTTCACAGATGTAGAGAGAGTGCAGTGGTTTATTGTGGACCTGCACAATAGGATTCGGGTTTCTATGGCCCGAGAGTAGAGATGGGGACTCCTTAAAATCAGGTTGAAGAGATAGCTCGGAGGATCGAGTGTATCCGCAACCAGGGTAGAGAGTTCACATCGAGGGATAATCGGCCTCGTCATTCTAGTAGATTCAGTGGCGCCCCGTCTGAGGGTAGAGCTTAGTTCATGAGGGGCCATCCTAGCAGGACCATGTATTCAGCACCACATCCTACTTGGGGTGCTCCTACACAGCCTTACTTCTGCGCCATTCAAGAGAGCACCTACCTTCTGCTAGCTATTCAGGGTTCCTCCCGTGGGCACTCAGGCTATTCGGGCCAGACCGAAGGTCAGCAGTTTTCTGCACTGAGAGGTTGCCTAGCATGTGAGGAGCTTGGTCATGTGAGGAGGTTTTGCCCCAGGCTTCGGGGCAAGGCAGTACAACCAGACCAGATGCAGTAGCCTTCGTTGCCATGATCACAAGTATAATTTCTATCTGCCGTATGGATGCTTCGATACTATTTTATACAGGATATACCTATTCATATGTCCCTGCTCTATTTCCTCCATATCTGGAAATATCTCATGAGTTCTTGGATGTTCCTATATATGTGTGCACGCCACTGGGTGATTTTGTTGTTATAGATTGGCTTTACAGGTCCTATGTAGTGTCTTTCTATTGGTATGAGACCAGAGTGGATCTTGTATTTCTCGATATGGTTGACTTCGAGGTTATTCTGGGCATGGACTAGTTGTCTTTGTACCATGCCGTTCTCGATTGCCATGCCATGACTGTTACCTTAGCGATGCTAGAGTTGTCTAGGATGGTGTAGAGAGGTTCATCTATTAGTGCATCCAGTCAGGTTATTTCTTTCTTAAAGGCTCGAAAATATTTTTCCTATCTGGCCTTTGTTCGAGATATTATAGTGGAGACTCCCACGATAGATTCAGTGCCAGTGATGCGAGAGTTTTTTTATGTATTTCTTGCTGATCTATCGGGCATGCCACCAGATCATGAAATCAATTTCAGAATTTATTTGGCACCAGGCACCCAACATATATGTATTCCGCCTTATCGTATGGCTCTAACGGAGTTCAGAGAGTTGAAGGAGAAGCTTCAGGAGTTGCTCGAGAAAGGGTTTATCCGGCCGAATGTGTCGCCTTGGGGCACACCGGTATTATTTGTAAAGAAGAAGGACAAGAATATGCGGATGTGCTTGATTATCACCAGCTGAATAAGGTCACCATCAAGAATAAGTATATGTTGTCGTGTACTGATAATTTGCTTGACCAGCTTCTATGATGACCCAAAAGGTCATCTCTTGTTTTAGCAGTCGAATATGTATTGCGAGGCCTTAAAAACCTCCTTTTATTTCTCTTCGATTTGCGAGCGTAGTCCGGGCGCATTGTCGGAAAGCTTTTGTGTGACAAATTTAAGAAATAATATTTTTTGGCTTAAAAGATGATTTTAGTTGACTTCGGTCAATATTTTGGGTAAACGGACCTTGACCCGTGTTCTGACAGTCTCGGAGCATCCGTAGTAAAATATGGGACCTGGGCGTATGCTCGGAATCGAATTCCAAGGTCCCTAGACCCAGAAATGAATTTTTGAAGTTGTTAAATTTGAAATATAGTAGTTCGTAGAAGTGATTTGATGTAATTCGGAACGTTGGTTGAGAAAATAGGAGTTTTGAACTATCTTGAAAATTTTCATGAGTTTTGGTGTTGAATTCAAAGTTCTAGATGTTATTTTGGCGATGCAGGCAAGTTTGTATGATGTTTTAAGACTTATGTGCATGTTCGGTTTGGAGCCCCGAGGGCTCGGGTGAGTTTTGGATAGGCTATGGAGTAAGTTTGAACATAGAAATATGTTGTTGCATCTGATACCTGTAGCAGGCCTCTGATCTCGCAATTGCGAAATCAGGCTTCGCATTTGCGAGCTTCTCACTCTTGGCAATCGCGAGGTCTTTATCGCAATTGCGAAGAAGACCTAGGCTAGCATAGTTCGCAATTGTGAACCTCTGGTCGCAATTGCGACAGTAGAAGAAATGCGACAGGTTCGCATTTGCGATGCGTGTCTCGCATTTGCGAGCTTCGCAATTGCAAAGCTCTGGTCGCAAATGCGACATCTGCAACTGTTCAAAATATAACTTTGACAGGATTTTCACCCATTCTTCACATTTCTCAAATCCTAAAACCCTAGAGGCGATTCTCCCAAGACCAAATCTTCCCCAAAACATTGGTAAGTGATCCTAACCCACTTTCTTTCACTTTCCCATCACATTTCATGAATTTCCAACCAAAAATCTAAGATTTCTGTGGTAGAAATTGGGGGTTTGGGTAGAATTAGGGATTTTTATAAATTGGGAATTTAGACCTCAATTTGAGGTTGGATTCCAAAACCAATTGTATGTACGGGCTTGGGTGTGAATGGGTCATCGGGTGTTGGTCCGAATTTTGAGTTTGGACCAAGCGGGCCCAGGGTCGGGTTTTGACTTTTCAAGTAAAGTGTTAGAAAACCTATGATTATGCATTGGAATTGAGTTATTTAGCATTTATTGATGTTATTAAGTTCATAATGACTGAAGATTTGAAGGCATTATCTATATGGCGTGTCATGTGCGGTGTTCACGAATCATATGAGTTTGCAGTATTTTTTCAATCAGAGGGAGATAAATTTGAGGCAGAGAAGGTGGTAGGAGCTATTGAAAGACTATGATATCACCATCTTGTATCATCCCGGGAAGGCCAATGTGCTGGCCGATTCTTTCAGTAGGAAGTCAGCCAGTATGGGAAGCCTTGTGTATATTCCAGTCGGTGAGAAACCGCTTTCTTCGGATGTTCAAGCTTTGGCCAATCAGTTCGCGAGGTTGGATGTTTCTGAGCCCAGATATGTTTTAGCTTGTACAGTCACTCGATCTTCATTATTTGAGCGTATCAGAGATCGGAAGTATGATGACCTTTATTTGCTTGTCCTTAGGTGCACGGTACGACACAGTGGTGCCAAGTAGGTTACGGTTGGAGATGATGGGGTTTTGAGGATGTACGGTTGTGTTTGTGTGCCGAATGTGTATGGACTTCGTGATTTGATTCTAGAGAAGCCCCATAGTTCCCGGTATTCCATTCACCCGAGCTAATATGTATTAGGATTTGCGGCAGCATTATTGGTGGAGGAGGATGATGTAGGATATTGTTGCGTATGTATCTCGGTGTTTGAATTGTCAGCAGGTAAAGTACGAACATCAGAGACCTGGTGGTTTGCTTCAGCAGATTGACATTCCTGAGTGGAAATGGGAGTGTATCACTATGGATTTCGTTGTTGGGCTCCCACAAACTCAGGGGAAGTTCGATGTAATATGGGTTATTGTGGATAGGCTGACTAAGTCAGCGCATTTCATTCTTGTGTCAGTTTCCTATTCTTTGAAGCGATTGGCAGAGATTTACATCCGTGAGATCGTTCATCTTCATGGTGTGCCCATGTCTACCATTTCTGATCGGGGTACACAGTTTACCTTGCATTTTTGGAGTACAGTACAATATGAGTTGGGTACGCAGGTCGAGATAAGCATACCATTTCATCCTCAAACGGATGGACAGTCCGAGCGTACTATTCAGATCTTGGAGGATATGCTCCGCGCTTGTGTTATTGACTTTGGAGGCTCTTTGAATCAGTATTTGTCGTTAGCGGGGTTTGCCAACAACAACAGTTATTAGTCGAGCGTCCAGACGACTCCCTATAAGGCATTATATGGTAGACGCTGTCGATCGCCAATTGGATGGTTTGAGCTGGGGGAGGCTCGGTTGTTGGGTACAGATTTAGTACAGGATGCCTTGGATAAGGTTAAGATCGTTCAGGATAGACTTCGTACAGCTCAGTCTAGGCAAAAAAATTTATGTCGACCGTAAGGTTCGTGATATGGCATTCATGGTCGGGGAGCGAGTGTTGCTTCGGGTGTCTCCCATGAAGGGCGTGATGAGATTTGGGAACAAGGGCAATCTAAGCCCTAGATTCATCGGACCTTTTGAGATCCTTGATCGAGTGGGAGAGGTGGCTTATAGACTTTCGTTGCCTCTAGGTTTATCAGTTGTGCATCCAGTGTTTCATGTGTCCATGATTTGGAAGTATCACGGCGATCCATCCCACGTGTTAGACTTCAGCACTCTCCTGTTGGGCCAGGATTTGACCTACGAGGAGGAGCCGGTAGCTATTCTCAACTAGCAGGTTTGTCAGTTGAGATCGAAGAATTACCCATCGGTTCGTGTGCAGTGGAGAAGTCAGTCTGTAGAGGCAGCTACTTGGGAGTCCGAGTCCGATATGCGGAGCAGATATCCTCATCTTTTCACCGACTTGGGTACTTTTCTATGTCCGTTCGAGGATGAACGGTTGTTTTAAAGGTGGAGAATATGATAACCTAAAAGGTCATCTCATATTTTAGAAGTCAAATCTGTGTTCCGTGGCCTTAAAACCTCATTTTATCTCTCCTCAATTTACGTGCGCAGTCCAGGCACGATGTCGGAAAGCTTTTGTGTGAGAAATTTAAGAAATAATGATTTTTGGCTTAAAATATGATTTTAGTTTACTTCGGTCAACATTTTCGATAAACAGACCCGGACCCATGTTTCGATGGTCCCGAAGGGTCCGTAGTAAAATATCGGTCCTAGGCGTATGCCTAGAATCAAATTTCGAGGTCCCTAGCCCAAGAAATGAATTTTTGAAGAAAATTGTTAGACTGGAAATATAGTAGTTCTTAGAAATGGAATAATATTTGAACTTGTTGGTATCGGGCTCGTATTTTCGTTCCGTAGCCCAGTACAGGTCCATTATAATATTTAAACCTTATCTATGAAATTTGGTGAAACATGGAAGTGATTTTATGATATTCGGATTGTTGGTTGAGAAAATAGGAGTTTTGAACTATCTCGAAAAATTTCAGTAGTTTTGGTGTTGAATTCATAGTTCTAGATGTTATTTTGGTTAGGCTACGGAGTGAGTTTGAACTTAGAAATCTGCTGTTGCATCAGATACCTGTAGCAGGCCTCTGATCTCGCAATTGCGAGATCAAGCCTCGCATTTGAGAGATTGGCAGTCTTGGCAATTGCGAGGTCTTTATCGCAATTGCGAAGAAGACCAGGGCCAGCACAAATCGCAATTGCGAACATATCTTCGCATTTGTGAAGTAGTAAGGGAGGGGAAGTCATCGCAATTGCGACAGTAGCAGAAATGCGACATGTTCGCATTTGGGAGCTTCGCAATTGCGAAGCTCTGGTCGCAAATGTGACATCTGCAACTGTTCAAAATATAACTTGGCCGGGATTTTCACCCATTTTTCACATTTCTCAAATCATAACCCACTTTCTTTCACATTTCCTGAATTTCTAAATAAAAATCTAAGATTTCTATGGTAGAAATTGGGGGTTTGGGTAGAATTAGGGATTCTTATAAATTAGGGATTTCGAGTTTGGGCCAAGAGGGCCCGGGGTCGGGTTTTGACTTTTTGGGAAAATGTTAGAAAACCTATAATTATGCATTGGAATTGAGTTATATAGCATTTACTGATGTTATTAAGTTCATAATGACTAGATACGAGTGAATTGGTGGTGGAATCGAGAGGTAAAGCGGTGATTGAGCTTTGAAATACCCGTTAGCTTGAGGTAAGTGTTTGTTCTAACCTTGACTTGACGGATTAGGAATCCTCGACTTATTTGCTATGTGCAATTCCATGTGTGTGGCGTATAGGTGTGGTGACGAGTTCCTATGCGCCACCAAATTATCATTTTAGCTTGTTCCCTTCCCCGTTTCCCTATATATTGCTCTCCTGTCTTAATTGCTACTTGCTCGTAAATGTTTCCATGTCTAATTGCTTCATGTTAACTGTTGTTCTCTTTATTGAAGTATTTAATTGTTTCATGGTTTCGTTTTATTACCATGTTGGCTTATATTGGGTTTTTGGTGTTTCATGGTACACTTTGGTTGGTCTCGCTGTGTCGTTTTCACTGGTGAAGTTTCATAATCGTAGTGATATTCCATTGTGTGGATGGAGGTATAAGTGTTGTGGAGGATTTGAGTTAACTTGTGAAACACTTGTCTTTGTTTTTGTGATTGGTGCTGATATATATTGGGATCGGGTTGCACGCCGCAACAGGAGGAATAAGGGTGAATGTGTTTGTCTGGTGGGATCGGGTTGCACGCCGCAACAAGGAGTAATAAGGGTGGACATGTGGGATCGAGTTGCACGACACAACAGGATGAATAATGGTTATATGTGTTGATGAGTAATAGTGGTGGACTAGTGAGATTGGGTTACACGCCGCAACAAGGAGTAATAAAGGTGAATTTTATACGGTTATTGATTATATGGTGGGATCGGGATGTACACCGCATCAAATGTTATTTATGTACTCTTTTCTGCTGAAATTCATTATTGTAGTGTTGAAAATCTCTTAAGGATTGGTTATAGTTGAGTATTGGTAGAAGACTGAGTTCCGTATTCATTTAATGCTAGTCACAGTTATATTTCATTCTTTATTTCCTTTCTGTTTTAGTATCAACTGTTGCAAGTTATATATGTTGATTATGCCCCGTAGTAGCCTCGTCACTACCTCATCGAGGTTAGGCTTGGCACTTACCAATACATGGGGTCGGTTGTACTGACACTGCACTCTACACTTCTTGTACAGATTTTGGAGCTAGTGGTTGATCGAGAGGTTGGTTGCTGTTACTGCATTCTGGAGACCCAAGGTAGTCCTGCAGGTGTCCGCACGCCCTGCGTCCCCTTCTATCTTACTTCATTTATGTTTTATTTACGTTCAAGACAGATGTAATCCTTTCTTTATACCATTATTTGTAGTAATCTGCAGAAAGTTCGTGAGTTGTGACACCAGTTTCTGGGTGGAATTGACTTATGTTTTCGTTAATAGTAAATAGTTAAATTATATACTTCTGCTTTCATTTTCTGTTGGTTTAGTTCTGTTAAACTGTAATTATAAAAAGGATAAAGGTGTAATGTTCTGTAACGTTGGCTTGCCTAGCGGGTACAATGTTAGGTGCCATCACGATCCCGAATGTGGGAAATTCGGGTCGTGACAAGTTGGTATCAGAGCTCGAGGTTATTAGGTCTCACAATTCACGGACAAGCTTGGTAGAGTCTAAGGGATTGGTACGGAGATGTCTATGCTTATGCCCCAGAGGCTACAGACTTAGGATCAATTTCACTTCTATTCATCTCTGTCGTGTGGTTCGATCTCTCAATGTTAATTGGACTCTCTATTCTGTTCTTTTGCAGATGGCGTGAATACGTACCGCTTCATCAGCTCATCAGCAGCCCGAGTCCGTGCTAGAGGCCGAGGCAGGGGCAGGGCGCAGCCCAGAGCTCGAGCAGCAGCACCAGCAGCGGAGCCTCAGGCAGAGTTTGATGATGAGGTTCCGGCCCAGACCGTTCCACCAGGGCCATGTCAGGTTCCTAAGTGGTCGGCATGCTTCCTGTAGCACCAGCCGTCTCTCGTGCTGGTGGAGGAGCACAGACTCCCGTTACTCGCACTCCGGAGCAAATGGCTCCCCAGTTTCAGACTCCAGCAGCTCATCCAGTTGGGGTAGTTCCACCGGGTGTTGTAGCACAGACTGGTGATGGATCGGCTATGTCTTCTAATGCTTTATGGAGACTAGACAGGTTTACCAAGCTTTTCACTACTACCTATGGCGGTACATCTTCATAGGATCCCTATGACTATTTGGACACTTGACACGAGGTTCTACGGAACATGGGGATAGTGGAGACCAATGGGGTCGACTTTGCTGCTTTTCGCTTATCAGGTTCCGCCAAGAAATGGTGGAGGGATTTTTTTTGGCTAGACCAGCTGGGTCACCTGCTTTGTTTTGGGATCAGTTCTCTCAGCTATTTCTTGAGAAGTTCCTTCCTATCACTCGGGGAGAGGACTATCGGAGGCAGTTTGAGCGCCTCCAGCAAGGTTCTATGACCATCACTCAGTACGAGACCAGATTTATTGACTTGGCATATCATGCTCTTCTTATACTTCCCACCGAGAGAGAGAGGGTGAGGAGGTTCATTGAGGGAGTTGCTCAGCATATCAGATTGCAGATGGCTAAGGAGACAGGGAGTGAGATTTGTTTCCAGGATGCAGCCAATGTGGCAGACGAGTAGAGATGGTTCTATCACAGGGGAGTGGTCAGGGGTCTGACAAGAGGCCTCGTCACTCCGGTGGATTCAGTGGGGCCTTATCTGGAGGCCGGGAAACTATTGGTAGGGTCCATCCTCCCAGGCCATTTCATTCAGCACTTCAGACATCCCATGGAGCTTTAGGGGGTCGTGGTCCTTATGTACCTCCTTCAGGGCAGCCAGCTTATAGTGCACCGCCAGCTCCTATCAGGGCACCTCCTCTTCAGAGTTATTATCGCGGTCAGCCGGCCCGTCAGTGTCAGCCTTAGTTTCCTCAGCCGTAGTATTTAGATGGATATTTCGAGTGTGGTGAGTATTGGCATATTCGGAGGACCTGTCCGAGATTAGTGGGTGTTCAGCCATAGCAGCAGGGTTCTCGTGCCATGATCCCGGCACCGCCTGCTCAGCCAGCTAGAGGTAGGGGTCAGGGAGCCTGAGGTAGGGGTCAGCCCGCTAGAGGTGGAGGCCAGGCCGCTAGAGGTGGAGGCCCGCTAGCAGGAGGCCATCCCAGAGATTTAGTTTAGAGTGGTGGGGTCGAGCCCCGATGTTATGCTTTCCCAGCCAGGCCTGAGGCTGAGTCCTCCGATGCTGTTATCACAGGTATTGTTTTCGTTTGTAGTATAGATGCTTCAGTTCTGTTTGATCCAGGATCTACATACTCCTATGTGTCTTCTTATTTTGCTTCGTATTTGGTTGTGCCTCGTGATTCTTTGAGTGCTCCCGTATATGTGTCCATACCGGTAGGGGATTCTATTATTGTAGACCATGTCTATCGTTCGTGTGTGGTTGTTATTGGGGGTCTTGAGACTAGTGTAGATCTGCTACTTCTCGATATGGTGGATTTCAATGTCAATATGGTGATGGATTGGTTGTCACATTATCATGCTATATTGGATTGTCACGCAAAGACTGTGACCTTAGCTTTGCCAGGGGTTGCCTCGATTCGAGTGCAGGGGGACTCTTGGTCATTCTACCATCAGGGTTATCTCTTATATGAAGGCTCGGTGTATGGTCGAGAAGGGGTGTTTGGCTTATTTAGCTTATGTTCGTGATTCTATTGATGAGGTTCCTTCTATGGATTCTGTGCTAGTTGTTCGGGAGTTTCCAGTGGTATTTCCTACAGACCTTCCGGGGATGCCACCCGACAGGGATATTGACTTTTGTATTGATTTGGCTCCCGGATCCTGGCTCCCGGCACTCAGCCTATTTCTATTCCTCCATATCGTATAGCTCCGCCAGAGTTGAAATAATTGAAAGAGCAACTGCAAGATTTGCTTGATAAAGACTTTATTAGACCTAGCGTCTCGCCCTGGGGTGACGGTGTTGTTTGTTAAGAAGAAGGATGGGTCGATGAGGATGTGCATAGATTATCGGCATTTGAACAAGGTCACCATCAAGAACAAGTATCCATTGCCGAGGATTGATGATTTGTTTGATCAGCTTCAGGGTGCCAAGGTATTTTCAAAGATTGACTTGAGATCTGGCTACCATCAGTTGAGTGTTAGGGCATCTGATGTCCGTAAGACATCTTTTCGGACTTGATACGGGCATTATGAGTTCATAGTGATATCATTTGGGTTGACAAATGCCCCAGCAGCGTTTATGGATTTGATGAACCGAATGTTCAAGCCATATCTGGATTCCTTTGTGATTGTTTTCATTGATGATATCTTGATCTACTCCCCCAGCCTAGAGAGCATGAGCAGCATCTTGGGTCGTTCTTCAGACTCTGAGAGACTTCCAGTTATACGCTAAGTTTTCGAAATGTGAGTTTTGGTTGGGTTCAGTTGCATTCCTGGGTCATGTCATATCAGCAGAGGGCATTTAGGAGGATCCTAAGAAGATTGAGGTAGTCAAGGGCTGGCTAGACCCACATCACCTACAGAGATCCGAAGTTTCTTGAGTTTGGCGGGTTATTACCGTCTGCTTGTGGAGGGGTTTTCATCTATAGCAGCCCCGATGACTAGGTTGACCCAAAAGGGTGCCTAGTTTAGGTGGTGGACGAGTGTAAGGCGAGCTTTTAGAAGCTCAAGACAGCTTTGACTACGGCACCGGTGTTGGTGTTGCCCACGGGTTTAGGGACATATACAGTATATTGTGGCGCATCTCTTAGTAGACTTGGCGCGATGTTGATGCAGAATGGCAAGGTTATTACATATGCTTCCCGGCAGTTGAAGATTTACGAGAAGAATTATCCAGTTCATGACTTGGAGCTAGCAGCCATTGTTCACGCACTGAAGATTTGGTGGCATTACCTCTATGGCTTGTCGTGTGAGGTGTTCACAGATCATAAGATTTTGCAGTATTTGTTCAAGCAGAAGGAGCTAAATTTGAGGCTGAGAAGGTGGTTGGAGCTATTGAAAGACTATGATATCACCATCTTGTATCATCCCGGGAAGGCCAATATGGTGGCCGATGCTTTGAGTAAGAAGTCAGCCAGTATGGGAAGCCTTGCGCATATTCCAGTCGGTGAGAGGCCGCTTGCTTTGGATGTTCAGGCTTTAGCCAATATGTTTGTGAGGTTGGATGTTTCTGAGCCCAGACGTGTTTTAGCTTGTACAGTCGTTTGGTTTTTATTATTTGAGTGTATCAGAGATCGGCAGTATGATGACCCTCATTTGCTTGTCCTTAGGGACACGGTACGATACGGTGGTGCCAAGCAGGTTACGGTTGGAGACGATGGGGTTTTGAGGATGCAGGGTCGTGTTTGTGTGCCTAATGTGGATGGACTTCGTGATTTGATTCTAGAGAAGGCCCATAGTTCCCGGTACTCCATTCACCCGGGCGTCGCTAAGATGTATCAGGATTTGCGGCAGCATTATTGGTGGAGGAGGATGAAGAAGGATATTATTGCATATGTAGCTCGGTGTTTGAATTGTTAGCAGGTAAAGTACGAGCATCGGAGACCTGGTGGTTTGCTTCAGCAGATTGATATTCCTGAGTGGAAGTGGGAGCGTACCACTATGGATTTCGTTGTTGGGCTCCCACGGACTCAAAGGAAGTTTGATGCAGTATGGGTTATTGTGGATAGGCTAACTAAGTCAACGCATTTCATTCCTGTGGCAGTTTCCTATTCTTCGTAGTGGTTGGAAGAGATTTACATCTGTGAGATCGTTCATCTTCATGGTGTGCCCGTGTCTATCATTTCTGATCGGGGTACGCAGTTTACCTCGCATTTCTAGAGGATAGTGCGGGTCGAGTTGAGCACAGAATTTCATCCTTAGACGGACGGACAGACGGAGCGTACTATTAAGATCTTGGAGGATATGCTCCGCGCTTGGGTTATTGACTTTGGAGGTTTTTGGGATCAGTTCTTGCCATTAGCGGAGTTTTCCTACAACAAGAGTTATCAGTCGAGCATCCAGATGGCTCCCTATGAGGATATGGTAGACGGTGTCGATCGCCGGTTGGATGGTTTGTGCTGGGGGAGGCTCGGTTGATGGGTACAGATTTAGTACATGATGCCTTGGATAAGGTTAAGATCATTCAGGATAGACTTCGTACAGCTCAGTCCAGGCAAAAAAGTTATGCCGACCATAAGGTTTGTGATGTGGCATTCACGGTCGGGGAGCGAGTGTTTCTTCGGGTGTCGCCCATGAAGGGCGTGATGAGATTTGGGAAGAAGGGCAAGCTAAGCCCTAGATTCATCGGACCTTTTGAGATCCTTGACCAAGTGGGAGAGGTGGCTTACAGACTTGCGATGCCGCCAGGTTTATCAGTTGTGCATCCAGTTTTTCATGTGTCCATGCTTCGGAAGTATCATGGCAATCCATCCCATTTGTTAGACTTCGGCACTGTCCAGTTGGACAAGAATTTGACTTACGAGGAGGAGCCGATAACTATTCTAGACCGGCAGGTTCGTCAGTTGAGATCGAAGATTTACCCTTTGGTTCGTGTGTAGTGGAGAGGTCGGCCTGTAGAGTCGGATACCTGGGAGTCCGTGTCCGATATGCGGAGCAGATATCCCCATCTTTTCACGGTATGGGCGCTATGCCGGAAAGCTTTTGTGTGGAAAATTTAAGAAATATTGATTTTTGTCTTAAAAGATGATTTTAGTTGACTTCGGTCAACATTTTGGGTAAAAGGACCCGGACTCGTGTTCCGATTGTCCCGGAGGGTCCGTAGTAATATATGGGACCTGGGCGTATGCCTGGAATCGAATTTTGAGATCCCTAGCGCGAGAAATGGATTTTTGAAGAAACTTGTTAAGCTGGAAATATAGTAGTTCTTAGAAACTTGGTATCGGGCCTGTATTTTTGTTCTAGAGCCTCGTACAGGTTCACTATAATATTTAAACCTTATCTTTGAAATTTGGTGGAAAACGGAAGTGATTTGATGTAATTCGGACCGTTGGTTGAGAAAATAGGAGTTTTGAACTATCTTGAAAAATTTCATGAATTTTGGTGTTGAATTCATAGTTCTAGATGTTATTTTCGCAATTTGATCGCGCGAGAAAGTTTGTATAGAGTTTAAAGACTTGTGTGCATGTTTGGTTTGGAGCCCCGAGGGCTCGGGTGAGTTTTGGATAGGCTACGGAGTGAGTTTGAACTTAGAAATATACCATTGCATCTGATACTTGTAGCAGGCCTATGATCTCGCAATTGAGAGATCAGGCTTCGCATTTGCGAGCTTCACAGTCTTGGCAATAGCGAGGTCTTTATCGCAATTGCGAAGAAGACATGGGCAAGCATAGTTCGCAATTGCGAACATATCTTCGCATTTGCGAAGTAGTCAGGGAGGGGGGAGTCATCGCAATTGCGACCAAAGGTTCGCAATTGCGACAGTAGCAGAAATGCGACATGTTCGCATTTGCGATGCCTTTCTCGCGTTTGCGAGCTTCGCAATTACGAAGCTCTGGTCACAAATGTGAAATCTGATACTCTTCAAAATATAACTTGGACGGGATTTTCACCCATTATTCACATTTCTCAAATCCTAAACCCCTAGAGACCATTCTCCCAAGACCAAATCTTCCCCAAAACTTTGGTAAGTGATCCTAACCCACTTTCTTTCACTTTCCCATCACATTTCATGTATTTCCAACAAACAATCTAAGATTTCTACTATAGAAATTGGGGGTTTGGGTAGAATTAGGAATTTTTATAAATTGGTGATATCGAGTTTGGACCAAACAGGCCCGGGGCCGGGTTTTGACTTTTTTGGGAAAATGTTAGAAAACCTATAAGTATGTCTTGGAATTCAGTTATTTAGCATTTACTGATGTTATTAAGTTAATAATGACTAGATACGAGTGAATTGGTGGTGGAATCAAGAGGTAAAGCGGTGATTGAGCTTTGAAATACTCGTTTACTTGAGGTAAGTGTTCGGTCTAAGCTTGACTTGAGGGATTAGGAATCCCCGACTTATTTGCTATGTGAAATTCCATGTGTGTGGTGTATAGGTGTGGTGACGAGTACCTATGCGCCACCAAATTATCATTTTAGCCTGTTCCCTTCTCCGTTTCCCTATATATTGCTCTCCTATCTTAATTGCTACTTGCTCATAAATGTTTCCATGTCTAATTGCTTCATATTAACTGTTGTTCTCTTCATTGAAGTATTTAATTGTTTCATGGTTTCGTTTTATTACCCTGTTGGCATATATTGGTTTATTGGTGTTTCATGGTACACTTTGGTTGATCTCGCTGTGTAGTTTTCACTGGTGAAGTTTCATAATCATAGTGATATTCCTTTGTGTGGATTGAGGTATAAGTGCTATGGAGGATTTGAGTTAACTTGTGAAGCACTTGTCTTTATTTTTGTGATTGGTGCTGATATATATTGGGATCGGGTTGCATGCCGCAACAGGAGGAATAAGGGTGAATGTGATTGTCTGGTGGGATCGGGTTGCATGCCGCAACAAGGAGTAATAAGGGTGGACAGGTAGATTGCACGCTGCGACATGAGGAATAAGGGTGATATGTGTTGAGGAGCAATAAGTGTGGACTGGTATGATCGGGTTGCACGCCGCAACAAGGAGTAATAAGGGTAACTGTTATACGGTTATTGATTATATGGTGGGATCGGGATGCGCGCCGTATCAAATGTTATTTATGTACTCTTTTCTGCTGAAATTCATTATTTTAGTGTTGAAAATCCCTTAAGGATTGGTTATAGCTGAGTATTTGTATGAGACTGAGTTCCTTATTCATTTAATGCTAGTCACTATTATATTTCATTCTGTATTTCCTTTCTATTTTAGTATCAACTGTTGTAGGTTATATATGTTGATTATGTCACGTCGTAGCCTCGTCACTACCTCGTCGAGGTTAGGCTCGACACTTACCAGTACATGGGGTCGGTTGTACTGATCAGCACTCTGCACTTCTTGTGCAGATTTCAGAGCTAGTGGCTGATCGAGAGGTTGGTTGCT
This sequence comes from Nicotiana attenuata, assembly GCF_001879085.1. NCBI lineage: Eukaryota > Viridiplantae > Streptophyta > Magnoliopsida > Solanales > Solanaceae > Nicotiana > Nicotiana attenuata. The sequence goes on from NW_017670423.1 coordinate 250,674, forward strand.
GTTACTGCATTCCGGAGACCCAAGGTAGTCCTGCAAGCGTCTGCAAGCCCTAGCGTCCCTTTCTATCTTACTTCATTTCTATTTTATTTACTTTAAGACAGATGTAATCCTTTCTTTCAGACCAATATTTGTAGTAATCTATTGAAAGTTCGTGAGTTGTGACACCAGTTTCTGGGTGGTATTGACTTTTTTTCCTTAATAGTATAATAGTAAATAGTAAAATTATATACTTCTGCTTTCATTTTCCGTTGGATTAGTTCTGTTAATCTGTAATTATAAAAAGGATAAATGATAAAGGTGTAATATTCTGTAATGTTGGCTTGCCTAGCGGGTACAATGTTAGGCGCCATCACGGTCCCGAAGGTGGGTAATTAGAGTCGTGATAACTTCAGGGTGCTAGAGTATTCTCGAAGATAGACTTGAGATCTGAGTATCGTTTGCTGAGGATTCGTGCTTTGAATATTCCAAAGACGGCTTTCCAGACTAAATATGGGCACTATGAGTTTCTAGTGATGTCCTTTAGCTTGACTAATGCTCCAGCGGCATTTATGGATTTGATGAATCGGGTGTCCAAGCTGTATCTTGACCCATTTATCATTGTCTTGATCGATGACATATTGATCTACTCGTGTAGCATGGTGGATAACGAGCAACATTAGAGGATATGCTTCAGATACTGGGGGAACAAAAGTTATATGCTTAGTTCTCCAAGTGTGAGTACTAGTTAGATTCTGTTGCTTTCTTGGGGCATGTTGTGTCAGATGAGGGTAGTAAGTTGGATCCCATGAAGATCGAGGCAGTTCAAAGTTTGCCTCGTCCTACTAGAGCGACCGAGATTAGGGGTTTCTTGGGGCTAGTACATAATTATCGTCGGTTCGTGGAGGGCTTCTCATCTATTGCAGCTCCTTTGACTAGATTTACTCAGAAGGGTTCTCAGTTTAGATGGTCTGATGATTGTGAGATGGGCCTTCAAAAGCTCAAGACCGCATTGACTACAGCACCAGTATGGGTTTTGCCTTCCGGTTCAGGGATGTACACTGTGTATTATGAAGCTTCATGCATTGTGTTGGGCTTTGTGTTGATGCGGGAGGGGTGAATAATTGCTTATGCTTCACATCAATTGAATCCCTACGAGAAAAATTACCATGTGCACAATTTGGAGTTGGATGCGATAGTTCATGCTTTCAAGATCTAGAGGCATTATCTTTATAGAGTTTCATGAGAAGTTTACACCGACCACCGCAGTTTGCAACATCTATTTAAGAAGAGGGAATTTGAGGTAGCGCAGGTGTCTTGAGTTGTTAAAGGACTATGATATTACCATCCTTTATCATTCGGGCAAGGCGAATGTGGTCACGGATGCCTTGAGAACAAAGGTCGAGAGTATCGGTATTTTGGCATTCATTTTAGTAGAGTAGAGGCTGTTAGCTTTGGATATTCATCCTTAGATAACCGACTTATAAGATTGGATATTTCATAGACCAATCAAATTCTTGCATGTGTTGTGGCTCGGTCTTCTTAATTCGAGCAGATTCAGGCTCGTCGGTTTAATAATCTGCATTTGCTGGTTCTTAGATAAACGGTACTGCAAGGTTATGCCAAGGAGGTTACTATAGTTGATGATGGTGTTCTGCAACTCCAGCTTTGCTTATGTGCTCCTAATATTGATGGCCTGAGGGAGACGATTCTTGAGGAGGCACACAGTTCGCATTATTCCATTCATCTAGGTTCCACGAAGATGTATCGTGACCTGAGGCAGCATTAGTGGTGGTGGAGGATGAATAAGGACATAGTTGAGCATGTGGCGAGAAGCTTGAATTTCAAACAATTTAAATACGAGCACCAAAGGCCAGGTGGCTTATTTCAGCAGATGGTTATATCGGAGTGGAAATGGGAGTGCATCACCATGGATTTTTGTGGTTGGTTTTCTGTGAAGATTGAGGAAATTTGATGATGCTTGGGTCATTGTCGACAGACTGACAAAGTCTGCAAACTTTATTCTGGCAATAACTATATATACTTTGGAGAGGTTGGCCAAGATTTATAACCAGGAGATCGTTCAATTGCATGGTGTGCCTATTTCTATTAATTATGATCTAGGCAATCAGTTCACTTTGCATTTGTGGAGATTAGTACAAAGTGAGTTGGGTACCCGTGTAGAACTCAGCACGACGTTTCATCCGTAGACCAACGGACAGTCAGAGTGCACAGTTGAGATTCTGGAGGATATGCTCAGAGCATGTGTGATTGACTTCGGAGGACAATGGGATCGATTCTCACTGTTGGCCGAGTTTGCTTATAAAAATAGCTATCAATCCAGCATCGGGATGGCTTCATTTGAGGCCTTGTATGGTCGATGGTGTCGTTCCTCCATCGGTTGTTTGAGCCCGGAGAGACTAGGTTATATGGTACTGATATGATAAAGGATTTCTTGGATAAGGTAAAGTTGATTTTGGTGCGGCTTCGCACAGCACGGTCCAAGCGGAAGAGTTACTAAATCAAAGGGCATATGATTTGTCATTTATGGTAGGCGAGAAGGTACTTTTGAAGGTCTCGTTGATGAAGGGTATCTTGAGATTCAAAAGGAGAGGAAAGTTTATTGCAAGGTTCATTGGTCTATTCGAGGTTTTGGAGCGAGTTAGTGCGGTTGCATACAGGCTTGCTTTGTGTCCTATCCTATCTGGAGTCCATCCGGTATTCCACATGTCTATGCTTCAGAGGTACTATGCTGACAGGTCCATGTGTTGGATTACATCACTACTCAGTTGGATGAGAGCTTCGGTTACGAGGAGGAGCCAGTTGCCATTATTGACAGACATGTTCACAAGTTGAGGTATAAGGATATTGTAGCCGTAAAGGTCCAGTGGAGGGGTCAACCAGTCGAGGCAGTGACTTGGGACACTGAGGAGGACATGCAGAGCATATATCCGCACTTATTCAGCACTTCAAGTATGATGCTAAACATGTTCGAGGATGAACGTTTATTTCAAAGGTAGAGAATGCAATGACCCGACCGGTAGTTTTTCTTTCTAGATCTCAATTACCCTATTAAAAACCTCCCATATGTTATTTTCTTAATATATGAATTGTGGGGATGGTTGGTTTGGTTTTAAAAGGGTTCAGGTTGAATTCGGAACACTTGGTTCTATAATAGTGGCCTAAGGTGTCCAAGTTTGACTGGAGTCAACACTTTGAGTAAACAACCTCGGAGTAGGGTTATGAAGGTTCCAATAGGTTTGTATGGTGATTTTGGACTTGGGAATATGTTCGGATTGAGTTTCGGGTAGATCGGAAGCGTTTTGGTGCTTATTGTCGGTGGTTGGCGTATTGAAAGTTTTAGTGCTTTTTATGTTTGATGTTACGTAGACTTTGGTGTTATCGGATCTCATTTGGAATTATGAGCCTCGGAGTAGGTTTGCTTTGTTATCCGACTTACATGTGAAATTTGGTGTCATTCCGAGTTGTCTAAGTATGATTCATTACATTCGGAGTTAGTAGGACGAAGTTTGAAGTATAAAAGTTGATTAATTTGGTTTTGAGGTGCGATTCTTAGTTTTGATGTTATTTTATGTGTTTCAAGACTTCAAGTACGTCAAGATTATTTATATGGAGTGTTGGAATAATTGGACGAGGTCACGGATGGGTTTCGGACGAGGTCAAGGTTGAAGCTGGCAGATTTTGCTTATGTTTGGTGTTAATCGCGATCGTAGAGGAAGTCTCGCTATCGCGCTGGGCTGCATGTGGCTGAGGAAGAGTTGTTCTACGTAATCACGAAAAAGGCATCGCGATCGCGAGAGTTGGTCGGGTAGGGCTTCGCATCCAAACGACTGAGATCGTGAACGTGATGAGTTAGAGGCTTGGGCCAGGGTAGGCAGCTGGCGTATGGGATCGCGTGTAAGGAGTCACGATCGCGGAAGAGGATTTGGAGGGGCAGGAATGATGGAAGTTGAGCTCCCGAGATGAAATTCGACTCAAAAAAGAGTTTCCAAAGCACAAGGAAATGAAAGGAACGGAAACATAAAAGTGCAGTCCGCAGAAGGTATTCTACGGCCGCAGAAGAAAATTGTGGACCGCAAAATACATTCAGCAGCCGCAAGACAAGAAGACAACTTTAGCAAAGAATTGTGCAAATCGTGGACTGCACATTAATTGTGCGGCCAAAATGTTGAGCTAGAAGTTGAAGATAAGAGTGTGTGAAAAAAGACTAAGTCCAGGAGAATTGCGGACCGTACAAGAATTGTGCGGCCGTAGAAGAATGCCTTGCTGCCGTAGTTCTAAATATGCAGACCGTAGAAGAAGTACCTCGCGACCGCAGTTCAGAATTGTGTGGCCGCAGAGCTCCAGTTCCTATTAGATGAAGACATATGCGGACCGCACATGGAATAGTGCGGTTGCAGAACCACCCGAGGTGGATTTTTGCCTGAGATTTCCAGCTTTGTATAAATAGACGTATTTCACGAAATTAGCTCAAGATTTTGATATTTTTAAGTACTGTAGCTGTTTCTCTTTGTTTCATTAGGAAACTTTAGCTTATTTTGGTGATTTAACATTAGATTTCTCTATTTTAATCTTCTAATATGAGTTTTATTATCTTTTCTTCTTTGTTTTCTTCTACACCCACTTTGAGTAGCTAAATTTTTACTAGGGTTGTGACTCAACCTAGTGTGTAAACCTGTTGGGTGATTAATTATATGCTTATTTATGAATGGTTATTATCATTTAGCTTTGTTCATGCTTCAGTTGTAGAATTAACTGTTGCAAACATTGATTTAGGCCTATTTGACTTAGTCTCTTCTTAAGAAAGAGAGACCTAGTCTAGGTTAACTTAGCTAACAAGGAATTGGGTCAACTGAGAGATTGATTAACCCAATTAAAGGGTTCAACCTAGAGATAGTAGCAACCCGACTTGAGCTTTATCAACCGTTTTGGTAGATACCCATTTGGTCTTCAGAAACCCAAATTGGGCAAAACCGCTCTCTGACCAAGAGGTGTTGAGTGTGCAACTTAGTGTTGTGAGCTAGAATACACCCAGTCAATAAAACGAGCATAAAAGTCCTTATCCCATTAGGAAAACACCTAGGTCATGGTCACAGCCCTAAGCCTTTTATATACTTGGAAAACGCTCAAAAACAATTATCTCTTGTTTTATATCTTTAAATTTGCAATCATTAGCTTAATATTAGAAGTAGAAACAAAAACCTATTTGAGGAAATACAATCTAGATACTTCACTTACACATTCCGGGTATATACTCCTAGCTCCCATCTTAGCTCCCTAAGGACTCGATCCTAATTCTTTGTTGGGTTATATTATTGCAAATGACCGTGTCATACCTCTTTTTAGGTGTGGATTTAGACGTGATCAAGTTTTGGCGTCGTTTCCAGGGAGTTAAAAATGATGTTAGCTATATATCTGGGTGTGTTTTTGGAACATCTTCTTTTCCTTCCGTGTTACTAACTTGTTTGAGAAATCGTAGGTACAACCATGGCAAACAATGAGCTCAAAAATATTGCTTTAGGAGATGTGGAAATCGAGGATGAGCAAGTTGATGAGGTTCCTCTTGAACCTCAAGCCAGTAGAAGAGGTCGAGCGCCTCATGACAATGTCTCTGCTCCACCCCCACCTCCTCCACAAGCGGCTCCACACCGGGTGTTGCTGAATGAAGGGTATGCAAGTGCAATAGTCCCTCCCCGTATTAGGGCGGGATACTTTCAAATCACCAATGTGATGCTCACTTTGCTAGAGCAATGAGGTTTATTCACCGGGGCTCCATGTCAAAATGCATACAATCACTAGAAGGGGTTTGTTGACACTTGTTGGGGGAGTAAACAAACAAACGTCTCCGAGGATGCTTTGGGGCTAAGGATTTTTCCCTTCTCTCTACGGGGAAAAGCCTTAGATCGGTTGGAACGATTGCCGAACCATTCCATTTCATACTTGGGATGAGTTGGCGAAGAAATTTATTGCCAATTTCTTCTCTCCTAGGCATATGGCTACTCTTAGAGATGATATTCTAGCATTCAAGCAAGATCCCAATGAACGTCAACACGAGATATGGGAGCGGTATAGAACAATGGTAAAAGAATTTCCCAACAATGATATGACGGAGAATATGATTCAACAAACTTTCCATCGTGGTATTAATACGACTAACCTATGTGTGGTGAATCAACTTGCCGGTGGAAATTTTATGATAACGCCGTATGTGGAGGCTTGTGAGATTTTGGATGAAATGGCGGACACATCATCGGCATGGCAATCCCGGGCTAATGTTCGACAAGGTGATCCGAACAAAATTCACCTCCATACATAGTTGCATAACCATGGGCAAGCCATTGCCAAATTGACCACCACCATGAATCAATTATCAAAGGCTCAACTTCAAAAATTGCAAAATCCTAAGCAAGTCAATGCCATGGAGGGAGTGAACACGATGGTGAACAAAAGAAGGACCAAGGGTCCACAAGTGCGAAACCGAGTGGAGAATTATGTGCAAGAAGATAGTAGTTTGATCAAGATGAACCTTACAATGAACAAGAGGATGAGGTGCAATATGTGAACAACTACCAAGGGCAAAGAAACAACTCTCAAGGCTCGAATAAACAACAATGGCGACCTCAAAGCAATCAAGGTAATTGGAACTCTAACAACCAAGGTAATTGGAGTGGTAGAAACAATCAAGGAAATTGGCATAACAACAACAATCAAGGAAATTGGAGTGGCAACAATCAAAGAAATTGGGGAGGTAACAATCAAGGGGGTGGAAAAATAATCAAGGCAACCGGGGGTCGGGGTTTCAAAGGTCCCCGATGTATCAACAACCGAGCAACCCGCCTCCTTACCTTCTAATGGTCCAAGTTCTTCCAACAATGAAATGGGGCGTATTAAAAATATGTTCAAACAAATGATGGAGAAGAATGCCGATTCTGTTGCCCAACTCGCCTCATACAATACATCAATCCGCAACTTAAAAGTTCAAATGGGACAAATCTCTCATGCTCTAAATACTCGTCCTAAGGGGGCACTACCAAGTGACATGGTTGTGAATCCAAAGGGTGGTAACAACACGGGGCATGCCATGGCCGTTACTACAAGCAATGGAAAAGGTGGGAATGCACCTACCTCAAGCCAAAGGCAACTTGTGGATAGAGAGCAAGTGGTACAAGAAGAAGAGATCCCGAACAATGTTTAGCAATCTAATGATGAGGTACAGATTGATATTGATGGTAGTGTGGATGACATTATTGATATGCCGGAAATGATAGAGCAAAAGGCTAAGGCACCATTGTGTAAAAACCTGGCCGGTCGTTTTGAGATTTATAGCCCTGATCCCCTATTTACTACTTTCCCCGTGTCTTCTTTTGGTTATGTGAGTTTCCGGGAGGATTTGTTTTTGGTTTCGGAGTGATTTGGGACACTTAGTCCCTAAACGGAAGCTTAAGACTTAGGATTTTGACCATAGTCGGAACTATGTAAAGAAAACACGAAAATGGAGTTTTGTCGGTTCTGTTAGTTCCGTTGGGTTATTTTTAGCCTTAGGGGCGTGTCCGTATTGTGTTTTTAAGGTCTGTAGTTGATTTAGGCTTGAAATGGCGAAAGTTGAATTTTTAGAGATTTTGACCGGTAGCGGAAGTTTTTGATATCGGGGTCGAATTCTGATTTCGAAAGTTGGAGTAGGTTTGTAATGTTTAATATGACTTGTGTGCAAAATTTGAGGTCAATTGGACGTGGTTTGATACGTTTCGGCATCGGCTGTAGAAATTTGAAGTTTCAAGTTCATTAAGTTTTGATTGGAGGGTGATTCGTGTTTTTAGCGTTGTTTGATGTAATATGAGGGCTCGACTAAGTTCGTATGGTGTTTTAGGACTTGTTGGCATGTTTGGTTGAGTTCTAGTGCGCCTCGAGTGAGATTCGGATGCTTAACGGATCGAAATTGGACTTGTGTTCATTGATGAAGCCTTCAGGCTTCTGGTGTTTTCGCACCTGCGGTGGGGAGACTGTAGGTGCGGGATCGCACGTGTGTGAGGGAAGGAGTAGAAGAGGAAATGGGAGGAGTTTCCATGGGTTGCAGATGCGAGGGAAATGTCGCATCTGCGATGCCCGTAGATGCGCTAGAGGAACCGCAGGTGCGGAGGGAAATCGCAGAAGCGGACCATTGTCCACCGGTGCGACCACCTTATCATAGATGCGGACCCTATTAATTTAAGTTAAGTCCGCACCTGTGATGGAATTTCTGCAGGTGCAGCGTCGCAGGTGCGATTCTTGCCTCGCAGATGCGAAATCGCTGGGCAAAAAAGGGCTAAGTTCGAGGTTTGATTTCATTCTCCATTGTTTGACCTAGAGAGCTCGGATTGAGGCAAAATTTCGAGGGTTTTTCAGAGGAAGCTTATGGGTAACGATTCTTAACTTCTTTATGGTTATGTCACATTAATATATAGTTAATTCCACCCTTTTATTAGGGATTTGAGTTGGAAATCGGGGGAAAATGGTGGAAACTTCCTAGACTAAGCTTCTGAGTTTTGAAAGGTGATTTGAGGTCGGATTTGAGAAATTCTTGTATGGTTGGACTCGTGAGTGAATGGGTGTTCATATTTTGTGACTTTTACCCAATTCCGAGACGTGGGCTCGGGGAGGCTGGTGATTTTCAAATTTCTTGATTAAGTTTTGATTTCATTAATTTGGCTAGTCTATTATAGTGGTATTTATGATATGAAATTGTGTTTGGCTAGATTTGGGCCATTCGGAGTCGGATAATCGAGGAAAAGGCATTCTTACAGATTGATTTGAGCTTGGTTCGAGGTAAGTGGCTTACCTAACCTTGTGGGGGGTGGGGATCCCCTTAGGATTTGGTACTGTTGTAATATGTGAGCATCATGTACGTGAGGTGACAAGTGGGTAAACGGGCTATTTGTTGTAAAACCCAACTTTTACTGAATAATAACCTATTTTCCCTTAATTGAGTTATACTATCATGTGTAGTTATCTTGTTTAGCCTAGAATGACATGTCTACGTGTCTTAAATGCTTATCTGAACTCTATGCAGCATGCTCAGTGAATTTATCTATTTTTCCTTGACTTGTACTCAATCTAAACTGTAGGATTTCGTGGTGTTAGCGGTATTTCCATTGTCTTGAGCTGTGTATTTACTTTGGGACTATGGGACGGTATCCTGAGAGATCCCCCTGCATATTTACTTTGGGACTACAGGACGGTATCCCGGGAGATCCCCCCTGCACAATTAATTTTAATACTATAAGGCGGTACCTCGGGTGTTCTCCCTGTACATTTATCTTTGGGACTACGAGACGATATCTCGGGAGATTCCAGGTTGTTTCTTCCTGTGTATTGCACTATTTTTTTCGATGTGTTATCCTTTGTTTAATTCCAGTCTTTTATTATATTGTACTTTCTCCTGATTTAATTATTATATACCAGTGGGCCTGACCTGACCTTGTCACTACATGACCAAGGTTAGGCTTGGCACTTACTGGTACCATTGTGGTGTACTCATGATACTCTTCTGCACATGTTTTCGTTTGCAGATCCAGGTACTTCTTACTAGCCTCGTCATCAGTGAGCAGCGACAATACTTCAAGGTATATCTGCCACCTCCCCAGACCTCGGAGCCCCCCTCTGTTCTCCCCTATGTCTATTAGCCTCGTCATCAGTGAGCAGCGACTCACCAAATCAGCTCACTTCTTGCCAGTCAAGTCCACCGATACTGCAGAACAATATGCTAAGTTGTATATCAAGGAGGTAGTAAGGCTTCATGGCACTCCACTTTCTATTATCTCGGATCGAGGGGCCCAGTTCACAGCTAATTTTTGGAAGAAATTTCAGCAAGGTTTGGGTACTCAGGTGAATCTCAGCATAGCTTTCCATCCACAGACTGATGGTCAAGCGGAGCGGACTATTCAGACGCTTGAAGATATGTTACGGGCTTGTGTCTTGGATTTCAAAGGTAATTGGGATGATCACTTGCCACTTATAGAATTTGCTTACAATAACAGCTTTCATGCTAGCATTCAAATGGCCCCATTTGAGGCATTGTACGGAAGGAGGTGCAGGTCTCCGATCGGATGGTTTGAAGTGGGTGAAGCAGAATTAATAGGACCGGATCTTGTGCACCAGGCTGTGGAGAAAGTTAAAGTCATTCAGGAAAGTATGAAAACTGCTCAGAGTCGCCAGAAATCCTATGCGGACGTTCGTCGAAGAGAATTGGAATTTCAAGTTGATGATTGGGTGTTCTTGAGGGTATCTCCTATGAAGGGAGTCATGCGATTCGGGAAGAAAGGTAAGTTGAATCCTAGGTACGTCGGGCCGTACCGGATCGTTCAAAGGGTAGGTCAGGTGGCCTATAGGTTGGAATTGCCTCCTGAAATGTCATTAGTGCACCCGGTGTTCCATGTATCTATGTTGAAGAAAGTAGTTGGAGATCCGTCCGCTATCGTGCCAGTCGAGACTATCAAGGTTAATGAAGAGCTGTCGTATGAAGAAGTTTCGGTTGCCATTCTTGATAGACAAGTCCGTAAGTTGAGAAATAAGGAAGTTGCCTCAGTTAAGGTGTTTTGGCAAAGTCAACAAGTTGAGGAAGCTACGTGGGAAGCGGAGAAAGAAATGAAAGAGAAATATCCCCATCTATTTGATCAAGTCTAGAAGAAATTATGTGACCTTTCTATCTCTAAAACAACTACCATTGTGTCCAAGTTGATTCCTTCCTAAATGCTAGTGAAGTCCCTCTAGTTGTGCAAGACTTATAAGTGTAGGGATTGTTTCAAGTCATGTGAACACTTCTTTGGTAAATGAAGGCCTTATAAAGACTCTTGTGTTAAGTAATCAATTAATGGTTGTATAAGTTGGTAATGAATTACTTGTATGCTTGTAATGTGTTGAAAGGGCTAAATTATGTGAAACTCATTGCAATAACTGATTCATAAGCAAAACGTATCAAGTGATCAAATGTGTGCAACTGTTAAGGTAGGAAATTATATGACAGTTGTAGGAATGGTTGTAATTCTGTTATGGTGTTTGGAATTTGTGTTTCGGGGGCCCTCTGTCAGGTGGACATGTCCAAATTACAAAGGAAACTCTGGCAAAATTTTTCTAAAAATTTGGAAAATAGTGAAAGGGGTAGGAACCTGCATAACATGTTTTCAAAACCAACTGATCTTAGAAATATTGAAAAGCTTGAAATAGGTCCTCATTCGGGGAGGAATGATTTTAAGTGGGGGAGGATGTGAGGCCCCGTAAAATTTTTGGCTCAAAACCTAGTATGTTGTGGTGTCGATTCCGAATGTGTGTTAGGAATGCGTAGAATTCTTCGCGGCTCGCAAGCTCGCCGCGGTTCGGACCCTTGGTATTGATCTAAGCTTGTAAAAAATCAAAAGAAATCAATTTTCCAGAAAAATGCAATTCTGCGGCCAGAATGCGGTCGCAGATCTAATATGCGGACCGCATTTCTGCCGCAGAGTGAAACAGAAGAGTTGTCAAAATTAATGTTGAAAATGCGGTCTATGATGCGATCGCAAAATCAATATGCGGACCGCATAATCGTCGCATAAGTTCCTCAAGGATTTGTGAAGTCAGTTCTGCGGTGCACAATGCGACCGCATAACAGGAATGCGGACCGCATTCCTGTCACAGACCCAAACAGACCCCTCAGAGTTTTGGGGGCAATTCTGCGGTCCACTCTGCGGACCGCATTTCGATTCTGCGATCGCAGAATGCGACCGCAGATCTTGCTCGGCTTCTATTTTTCTAAATTTTAAAACCCGACCCCTTTGTAATAAAAACACCCATCCCCTCATTCTTTAACGACCTTCTGCACAAAATAAGAGAGAGGAAGAGAGGGTCTTGAGAGAGAAAGTCATCTTCTCCAAAATTTGATCCTTCAAAACCATCCGGGCCGGGAAATCTCAAGCTTATCTTCATCCCCCTTCTTCTTGCAGGTAAAATCCCTAACCCTTTTTCATTGAATTTCTGGTTTAAACTAAGGGGGGGGGGAGTCTCATGCATTGGTTCTTGATTGTAATGGTTGAAATCATACATGCATGTCCATTAAAACCATAAACCTAGTGGGAGTAATTGGGTGGGAGCAAAGACTTGCACAAAGAAGGGGTTAATAACCTAAATATGTTCGGGTAGTGATTTTGAACCTTGAATTCTAAGCTATGTGTATTAATTTGGCGCTATATTGCCGTTGCTAGATTTTTGGTGAATTGGAAGTAGAAATTAAAAAGGGATTCAACTCCAGGTATGTATGGCTAACTTTAACCTTTGTAAAATTGCCATGCTTGGTGTCCAAATACTTGGTATGTGATATCTTCATGGATTAGATGTGAAGTTAAACTCTTGTGAGTAGTATGTGTTTTCTTGTGTAAACCATTTGTGAATTCATGTCAATGTTGTGCCTTAAACGTTGTTGGTTAAGATGTCTGGTTTGGTTGTGCAAGTAAATGGCAATAAACCAAGTTGTAATTATGAATGTGTTATGTGGTAAGAACTGTGGAATAAATGATGGAAAGGAATCGAAATTGGTGATATTGAAATAACTGTGGTAACATCCTTTGTGGCTAGCTGTGGAAAATTATTGCTGTGATTTAAATGGTACAACGGGCTGTTGAAAAAGATGGAAATGGCATTGATAGTCATATAAACTCTGTGTGAGTTGTGTTGTTGTTCTTTGAGATATGTTGTTGTTGTTATTGGGATTTGTTGTTGTTATTCCTGAAACTTGTTGTTGTTCTCCTTGTAAATTATTGTTGTTGTGCTATTGTTTGTGAATTGTGATTGCTCGGTGGGATCGGGTTGCGCGCCGCAACACGAAGTAATAAGGTATGGGTTGTGGTGATAAGGGTGGCCGAGGTAATAAGGGTGGAAAGTGATCGATATCACTAGTGAAATGAAACATGAGAACATTGAGAAATTGAAAATGTGGAAATGATGATGGGAAAAATGAGAGATTGTCAACTTGTTTCCCTTGATTGTTTTTCCTTGTGTGTATTCAATTGATGTTTCCCTCTATTGTTTGTTATTCGTGTATGGTTTGAGGTTACTCAGGGTAAAGTTTGTTATACATACCAGTACAATTCAAATGTACTGATGTCCCTTTTGCCGGGGGCGCTACATTCGTGTTATGATTGTAGGTGGATCCGTAGCAGGTACTCCAGCCCACCGATCGTAGCTCCCCTTCGTCCTCCATCAGCTTTTGGGTGAGCCCCTTTCCTCTCGGGGCCCTGCGTGGCTCAGGCCGCTTGTTTTCGGAGTCTTATTTTTTTTTTTTCATTTTGTGTAAGGTATAGCCGGAGCCTTGTTACCGGCAAATACTATATTATCCTGTTGTACTTTTAGAGGCTCCTTAGACAGTAGGTGTGGGTTAGAAACTTGTGTAGATCCGTGTTTTCATACATTGGTAACGAGTTGGTGATTTCATTACTATTATGTAAGTATGTATGTGTTTTGTAAATTAAAAAGTGTTCTTAATTAATTACTTGGCAAATTCTTTGAATAATCGAGTAAGGAAAACAGGGGGTAACATGGGGGTTAGGAAAGGCACCTAGGTTCGCTTGGCTGGGGCTACCCGGTCGGGCGCCTGTCATGTCCCTCGAATTTGGGGCGTGACAGTTAGACTCTGGTGTATAGAGATACTAGTTTCCTTTGGTAGTTTGTGACTCATGATGTTTCGGGTTTTGGGAAAAGCTATGTATTATTGAGGATTTGGTTATTGTACATGCCGAGCGGCATGGTTTTTGGTTATGTTATTATTGTTGCAGTTAGTTGTGAGTTTTTACTTCTATTCCTCTTATTTTTCGTAATTGTTTAGGCTTACCTAGTCGTAGAGACTAGGTGTCGTCACGACGTCTTACGGAGGGGAGATTGGGTCATGACAAGTTGGTATCAGAGCTCTTGATTCATTGGTGTCGTGAGTCACAAGCAGGTTTATTAGAGTCTCACGGATCGAAATGAAGATATTTGTACTTACCTTCGGGAGGCTATGGAATTGTTAGGAAAGTTACACTTCTTTAGATTACTTGTCGTGCGAAGATTTGCTTACTTCAAAAATTCTAAACTTCTATATTCTATTCCCTCACAAATGGTGAGGACACGTACAGCAAGATCTGATACGAGACACCCGCGCCCCCTGCTGGAGCCGCCAGAGGTCTAGGCCGGGCCCGGGTAGAGGCCGAGGACATCCACGCGGTGCAACCAGAGCACCCGCACGAGCTGCTACAGAGGAGCCCATAGTAGCCCCAAGTGGAGGGCAGACACCTGAGGTACCTGTTGCTGCATATGTCCTCCAAGAGACTTTAGCCCAAATTCTAAGCATGTTCAGCACCTTAGCTCAGGCTGGATTGATTCCACTTGCTCCTGCCACATCTCAGGACGGGGGAGGAGCACAGACTCTCGCCACCCGTACCCCAAAGCCGCGGGTTCCGATCGACCAAGTTCCAGAGATTATACCGATGTAGCTGGTAGCTCCAGTCCGGCCCGAGGCTAGTGCAGCGGCTTTAGAGGCGGAGCAGCTCAGACTGGATAGGTACAAGAAGTACCACCCTCCTACCTTCAGTGGATTGGCGACAGATGATGCTCAGGGTTTCTTGGAGGAGTGTAACTGTATCCTCCGCACCACGGCTGTAGCGGAGTCTAGTGGAGTTTTTTTTACTACATTCAAGCTTAGGGGAGTAGCCTATCAATGGTGGCGTGCTTATGAGTTTGACAGTCCGGCTGAGGTAGCTTCACTTACATGGACTCAGTTTTCGGATATGTTTTAGAGGGAGTATGTTCCCTAGAGCCTCATAGATGCATGGAGCGTCGAGTTTGAGCAGTTACTCCAGGGTGCTATGACTGAGTCAGAGTATGCAATTCGCTTCACTGATTTGGCCCGACATGCACCAGCCTTTGTTTCCACAATTCGAGAGAGGTTTGTCGGTTTATTGAGGGACTCCATTCCAGCATCAAGACTAGGATGTCCCGGGAGTTATAGATGGATATCTCATATCAGCAGGTGGTGAGTATTGCTACGAGAGTGGAGGGCATGCTTACTCAGGAGAGGGAGGAGAGAGAGGCCAAAAGGTCTTGAGAGACTCGTTCTTATTCTGGTGCTCGTGCCCTAGAAGCAGTTCGACATCATAGGGGCTATGTGAGTTGCCCCGTTCATTCAGCTCTTCCAGCCGCCAGTGGTATTCCGACTGCTCCTAGGCTCCAGGAGCCTTACTATGCACCGCCAGTATCTAGTGTGCCTCCTGCACGAGATGTTTTCGGTGGTTAGTCCAGCAGACCTGGCCCGAGCCAGCCACAACATCCTCGCCCTCCCAGAGCTTGTTTTGAGTGTGGCGACACTCTCCATATGGTGGGGAATTTCCCTAGACTTAGGAGTGGTGCACCTCCACAGACTTCTCAGCCACCATGTACTCCACCGGGTCCCCAGGCTATGGTTACAGCACCAGCTACCACTTCACCTGCTCAGCTAGCTTGAGGTGGAGGTCGGGGAGGTAGAGGTCGCCCTAGAGGGGGAGGCCAGGCCAGATACTATGCCCTTCTTGCTCATATAGAGGTAGTTATTTCCGACTCTATCATTATAAGTATTGTTCCGGTCTGTCATAGAGATGTGTCTGTCCTATTTGATCCTGGATCCACTTATTCCTATGTGTCATCTTATTTTGCCCCGAATTTTGGCGTATCTCGTGATTCTTTGAGTTCCCTTGTTTATGTGTCTACACTTGTGGGAGATTCTATTATTGTGGACCGTGTGTATCGTTCATGTTTTGTTGTTCTTAGTGGTTTTGAGACCAGAGACAATTTACTATTGCTCACCATGGTAGACTTTGATATTATTCTGGGCATGGACTGATTGTCGTCCCATTATGCTATTCTTGATTGTCACGTTAAGATCGTGATGCTGGCTATGCTAGGCTTACCGCGATCAGAGTGGAGGGGTACCTCATATTACACTCCCAGTAGAGTTATTTCATTTCATAAAGCTCAACGAATGGTTGTGAAGGTGTGTGACGCGTATCTAGGTTACGTGAGAGATGTCAGTACTGATACCCCTACAGTTGAGTCAGTTCCAGTAGTGAGGGATTTCCCTTATGTATTTCTCGTTGATCTTCCGGGTATGCCGCCCGACGGAGATATTAACTTTGGCACTGACTTGTTGCCGGGCACTCAGCCTATCTCTATTCCTCCATATCGTATGGCTCCTCTTGAGATGAAGGAGTTGAGGAACAGTTACAGGAATTGCTTGATAAGGGCTTCATCTGACCTAGTGTGTCACCTTAGGGTGCTCCAGTCTTGTTTGTGAAGAAGAAGGATGGTTCTATGCGTATGTGCATTGATTATCGCTAGTTGAACAGAGTTATAGTGAAGATCATGTATCCATCGCCTCGTATTGGTGACCTACTTGATCAGTTACAAGGTGCCAGGGTGTTCTCTAAGATTGACTTGCATTCAGGCTATCATCAACCAAGACATTGGAAATTGGCCAACCAAGGCCCACCTCTATGAGAATGCAAATGGTTGATCATAATATGAAGAGACCTTTGGGAGCGATCGAAGATGTTTTTGTTCGTGTTGCTAAGTTCATTCTTCCGGTGGATTTTATTATTCTAGATTGTGAGGTTGATTATGAGGTGCCGATTATTCTTGGAAGACCTTTCCTTGCTACGGAGAAGGCTCTTTGTGATATTGAGGCCAGAGAACTTACTTTTAGGGTTGGTGATGAAAAAGTGGTTTTCCATGTATGTATGTCCATGAGGCAACCCAATACCAATGAGGTGTGCCCTTTTGTGGACTTGGTAACCGATGTGATTGTGGATGAAACAAGTTCTATGATAAATGTTGGTGATATGTTGGAGGTCGTCTTACTCAACTTTGATGATGACGAGATGGATGGCTTCGTGGAATGTGTGAACTCTTTGCAAGGAATGGGGTCGTACACATATGAAACCCCCAAAATGTCCTTGGATCTTGAAAATAGGACAACTCCTCCTACAAAGCCTTCAATTGAAGAGCCTCCTACATTAGAGTTAAAGCCATTGCCTCCACATCTTCGGTATGAATTTCTTGGCCCGTCTTCTACTTTACCGGTTATTCTTTCCTCTTGTTTGACTAACGTGCTGCTAGATTTTACATTGGCGGTGCTATAAAAGAGGAAGATGGCTATTAGGTGGACCTTGGCGGATATTCGGGTGATAAGCCCTGTATTTTGCATGCACAAGATCAACTTGGAGGAAGATGCCAAGCCATCTATTGAACATCAAAGAAGACTAAATGAGGCCATGCAAAAGGTTGTCAAAAAGGAGATTATCAAGTGGTTGGATGTCGGTTTTGTCTATCCCATCTCCGATAGTTCGTGGACTTCTCCGGTTCAATGTGTTCCAAAGAAGGGGGCATGACGGTGGTAACCAGTGACAAGAATGAGTAGATTCCTACAAGAACGATGACCGGGTGGAGAGTGTGTATGGACTATCGTAAGCTCAACAAAGCCATAAGGAAGGACCATTTTCCACTTCTCTTCCTAGATCAAATGCTTGATAGATTGGCCGGTCGTGCTTTCTATTGTTTCCTTGATGGATATTCCGGCTACAACAAAATTCTTATTGCTCCGGAAGATGAAGAGAAAACAACCTTTACATGTCCCTATGGTACTTTTGCCTTCAAGCGGACACCATTTGGTTTGTGCAATGCACCGGTGAATTTTCAAAGGTATATGATGGCTATCTTCATGGACATGGTGGAGGATTACTGATCACGGCTGTCTCAACACTACTCAATGGCAGGAAGAGTGGGTAGCAATAACTAATACCCGAATAGTGGATCGGGGTCGAATTTCCACAGGGAGCTTGGAATGGAGTTGTATTGCCTGTTTAGTTTAGAATTGCGTTTGTACTTCTAATTGCACTCCTAACATTTTTGGGGGTTTTTATATTTAAAACTACTATTGTAATCTAAGGATTAAAGCTAAATTATGCTAAGGAAATATTGCTAAGTTGTGCTTAATATAGGAAAAAGGCACTAGGGTTGTGACACCACCTAGGTGGCTAGCTAACGGGTAGAAGCTACTAAGGGGAGATTGATAAATCTGGGTTTAGTGCTATAGCCGTTGCACAATTGCACTCATTCTCACACCTCTCGGTAGAGAGAACGATTTTGCCCAATTGACTCTCGAGAGACCAATTAGGTAGGCCAATTAGACCGGGCAACTAGGGCTCAAGTAGGGTAGTTACTCTTTCGAGGTTTAACCCGTTAATTGGGACGACCATTCTCATGGGTCCATCCCAATTCCTTGTTGGGTTAACTTTTAGGGTCATATGACTCTCTCTCTCAAAAAGAGTTAAACCCACTAAGCTTGAATTCATGTTTGCAACCACAAATTCTAGATTGAAACACAAAATCAACCCAAATAACAAATACCCAATTTCAATCTCACCCTAGAATGCAACACCCATTAACTACCCACACTAGGGTTGACCCACAACCCTAGCTAATGGGTTTAGCTAGACATAATTAAAGAAGAAACAGTAGAAATAGATGATGAAATGAACATAATAATTGATTACTACTTAAAATCTACGATATTCAAGAGTAAAATTGCCAAAATAGGCTACAAAATACTTCTCACGAGCGCAGCTCTTGTTCAGTAACTAAAAACATAACCTAAAAATGTTAAAAAGATCTATTTATACCGAGCTATAAAATCTGGACAAAAATGCCCCTGCGGGGTAGGCGCGGACTGCGCAAAAAGGGAGTGCGACCGCGTTGGCTCTTGGACTCTTGAACTCTGTTCTCTGAAGTTGGGACCGCGGACCGCGCAGAAATGTAGCGCGGCTGCGTTTCAGGACGGGCTCGGACCGCGTATAAATGGAGCGCGGCCGCGTGGCAGTACTTTGGCAAAAACACCATCTCTCTGAATCTCATCTACGCGGACCGCATAAAGAGGAGCGCGGACCGCGGACCGCGCAGGATGCCCTTGAATGAACCAGTCTCTGAATCTCCTAGTGCGGCCGCGTGGCAAAACAGTGCGGTCCGCGCTAGGTCTTCTTGTTCCCCACTTCAATTGGTCTTTGACACTTGGCAGGTTTCACTCCGTTTTGAGCCGATCTTTTACATTTGTCATCTTGTCGCTCAAACCTGCAATCAAGCACAACTTGTAAGCATTTTGGGATCGTTTTGTAGCAATTCATAACAAAAGCAATAGCAAGTAGGGGTATAATCATGTTAAAATCCTAACTTATCAACTCCCCCAAACTTAAACCTTTGCTTGTCCTCAAGCAAACAAAATAAGACCCACCCCAAAAGAGCAATCCAAGAATTTCCAGCTATCCTAAAGTAACCTCAACAAGCGTCAATTGGGACTAACAATTGCCCTCAATACGAATGCATCATTAACACATTTTAGGCTTTTGAAAACTATGGATCAAGTGTGCCACAAGAGCATCAAGGGTTGACACATTTCATCAAAGAGCTTTTCTCAAATACCTCGGTCATTGTGGAACCCAAACTCAAACATCCTCAACTCTCCCTAAGCGAACCTCACCTTTTAGAGTAATGACACACAAACCGAGGTTGATGGGATTTTCACTCAATTCTCTCAAAAAGAAGGTCACAAGTCCGGCTCTAGGTACCATATGCTTGCCCCTTATGTATGTATCCACTAATGTAGGTTCCGTTCAACTCAAGATCATATAGGGCTTTTGTGGAGTCATTGTAAAGACTTTTGGTTTAAGGATAGGACTTGTTTTTGTTCAAGTGGGTTCAATCTTCTCTTAAGCACTTCTTTTGATTCATTTTGGCACACTTTCTTGACTCATTTGAGTATTCACTTCTTTTTCAAGGGGTTAGAGAGACACACTGTCACTCTTTCTTATGCAATTCAATACATTTCTCCTTTTTCTGCTTTTTCCACTCCCTTTTTCACTTTTGTTTTCTTTGAATCCCCTTTTTATCGAGCTTATTCAATTTGGTCTTTCTTTTTGTCTTGTCTTTTCTTCCTTTTTCATTGCCTTTCTTTTCTTTTGCTTTTGTACCTTTTACCATATTGTTTCCTTTCTTGCCTCTCCCCCAAAACTTATACATTTGTCATTTACTCAAGGGAAGATGTGGGTACCAAGAGAGGGTCTCATTAAAAACGGGTATAGGCTTGTAGCTTTGGTTCTTGAAAGAAGAAAGTTTACGGCTCAAAAGGGTTAACTAGGGAATCATTTCATTGGTAGGCTATGGAATTGTTCAACTTAGCATTTGGATCAAGGAGAGCCTATAATCACTTATCAAGTCAAATTTCACCTAGGATTTCGCCTCAACAAACATTCAGGGAAAGTTCTAGACCATCGGCTCGGGACTTGGACTCAAAATTCTAATTCTCACCACACACCCTCAAGGATTGCTAAAGACATCGAGTCGAGGGCCCACAACGACCTTAGTTATGATTCAAGCGCACAATGGTTCAACAAGACCACATGATGATTGTTTGGTCAACACAAGAGTCTCAAGGCCACGACTTTCACCATCCTAAGCACAACATTATGTCTTTGACCATGGGATCAAAGGCAAATGTGTTAGGCCCAAGTGAAGCTTTGCATGAGGTAACCTTAACTACGCAAAATCAAAAAAAGGTCAAAAACGGACTGAAACCCTTAAGAAGGTTGTCACTCCATCTATCATTGGGAAGAGCCACCCGGTTCGCACAACACTCTACCCTTGGAAAGAACTGTGGCATTAAGAAAACCAAGGGCTTATTGACAACGCCAAAACCAAAACAAAAGGCTACGAGCCTAAATACCAGGCTAAAAACAAAAACTTTTAACGAAAATAGAAAAACCGAATGAATATGTACAATGGGGAGTAGAATATACAACGGGGATGAATATATACATAAAGTAGAGAAGTAGCCAAAATTAGCAGTTATATACAGGCCAACTATCAAATCTAAAAACATAAACTAAAAGTCAAATATATATAATCATCCAAATGTATCAAAAATCAAAACAGTAGGGCGCACCCCCACGAATAAGAGCTGGCATTGTCCCCAATGCCAACTACCAAAATAAGCATAAAAACAGAGAAAAGATATAGAGTGGCTCCTCAAGCCTGATCCGTCTGCATGGGCTGATCAGTGGTCCTCTGGTCCTCTGTACTGGCAGGAACCTTAGACTGGTTCCCGGCCTGCTGCTGCTCTGCTGCTGGGATAGGGGTCGGGTCATGGACCGGCTGAACATCTGGTGGAGCAGTGGAGGTACCCTCCTGAACCTGTGCCACCTCTATCACAACACTCTCAGTGCTAGGAAGCTTCCTCTTCTTCCTTGGGTGCCTAGGCTCCTCCTCCTGCTGTGGCTGTGCTGCTGCTGGATCTAGAGCTGGATCAACCAATAGCAAGTCTAATGGCATCTGGTCTGCCAAAAGCTTGTCCACATCTGCTCGCAGTTTCTTTACCGACTCCCGAGACGCCCTCGACTTTCTCATTTTCTTATGTTCCTTTGCAAGCTCCTTTAAAGCCTTGCCATATGAGGCTACCGCCGTAGTCAAAGTGGCCTGGGTCTCCAAAATCTTCTCCTGGTTGGCCAGGAGCTTCTTCAATGTCTCCTCAATGGAAGGAGGAATCTGAGCAATGGCTGGTGTTGAATGTGCCTCAACTGTAGTAGCCAATGTGGACAACTTGGATGTCGCTGCTGACATCCAGTTGTTTAGACTAGCTAAAGACTGACTGAGCTGGTGGGAAGTGAACCGATGAGTCTTTGAAACAGGAACTGCCGGGTCAGTTGAAGTAGAAAGACCTGGGGGTAAGGGCTCACTGGTGGAAGTGGTCGGGATGGAGGATGGTCCAATAGAAGGCTCTACCGCAACTGGCTCCTCAGACTGGCCAGTTGGGGCAGAGGTGGGTGGCTGGTACTTTTTGGATTTTGGGTTGTCTGAACCCAACTGGCTATACCATGAATAGGGGGCCACCGGCTTTGTCTTGACATCAAAATGTTTTTTCTTCACCTCCAAATCCTTAAAGTACATGGACAGAGTGTTCGGGAAGGGGTAGTTTGTGTTGGTCTCCTGTCCGACTGCAGAGATCACCCTCGAGATGATGTTGCCCACATTGAGAGGAAGCCAGGCCATGATAGATGCCACAAGAACAGCCCGGGCAAGAGGAACTGAGTGATCATGTGTGGAGGGATCAAGTCTACTACAAACGAATGTTAACCAACCCTTTGCCTCAAAATTGAATGTGTTCCGTAGAATCTTCTCCCCTGCCTTCAACCATTTTGGAACAGTGCCCGGGGCTGCCAAGTACTCGGCCAACCAGGGACGCACCTCCTCACCCATTGCTAGCTTCGCTAAGTATTCTGTTTCATCCTCCTCTTTGAACCCCACATATTCATTCAAGGACTTCCCATCAAAAACCACCATTTTATCTCGCACCTTCGTCGCCTTTGTGTCCTTAACCACATGAGAAACATTGCAATAGAACTCTTTTNTGATCGCGGCCGTCTCAACACTACACAATGGCAGGAAGAGTGGGTAGCAATAACTAATACCCGAATAGTGGATCGGGGTCGAATTTCCACAGGGAGCTAGGAAAGGAGTTATAATACCGGTCTAGCCTAGAGCTGCGGTTGTGCTTCTAATTGCACTCCTAACATTTTTGGGGGTTTTTATATTTAAAACTACTATTGTAATCTAAGGATTAAAGCTAAATTATGCTAAGGAAATATTGCTAAGTTGTGCTTAATATAGGAAAAAGGCACTAGGGTTGTGACACTACCTAGGTGGCTAGCTAACGGGTAGAAGCTACTAAGGGGAGATTGATAAATCTGGGTTTAGTGCTATAGTCGTTGCACAATTGCACTCATTCTCACACCTCTCGGTAGAGAGAATGATTTTGCCCAGTTGACTCTCGAGAGACCAATTAGGTAGGCCAATTAGACCGGGCAACTAGGGCTCAAGTAGGGTAGTTACTCTTTCGAGGTTTAACCCGTTAATTGGGACTACCATTCTCATGGGTCCATCCCAATTCCTTGTTGGGTTAACTTTTAGGGTCATATGATTCTCTCTCTCAAGAAGAGTTAAACCCACTAAGCTTGAATTCATGTTTGCAACCACAAATTCTAGATTGAAACACAAAATCAACCCAAATAACAAATACCCAATCTCAATCTCATCCTAGAATGCAACACCCATTAACTACCCACACTAGGGTTGAGCCACAACCCTAGCTAATGGGTTTAGCTAGACATAATTAAAGAAGAAACAGTAGAAATAGATGATGAAATGAACATAATAATTGATTACTACTTAAAATCTATGATATTTAAGAGTAAAATTGCCAAAATAGGCTACAAAATACTTCTCACGAGCGCAGCTCTTGTTCAACAGCTAAAAACATAACCTAAAAATGTTAAAAAGATCTATTTATACCGAGCTAGAAAATCTAGACAAAAATGCCTCTGCGGGGTAGGCGCGGACTTCGCAAAAAGGGAGTGCGACCGCGTTGGCTCTTGGACTCTTGAACTCTGTTCTCTGAAGTTGGGACCGCGGACGGCGCAGAAATATAGCGCGGCTGCGTTTCAGGACGGGCGCGGACCGCGTATAAATGGAGCGCGGCTGCGTGGCAGTACTTTGGCAAAAACACCATCTCTCTGAATCTCATCTACGCGGACCGCATAAAGAGGAGCGCGGACCGCGCAAGATGCCCTTGAATGAACAGTCTCTGAATCTCCTAGCGCGGCCGCGTGGCAAAACAGTGCGGTCCGCGCTAGGTCTTCTTGTTCCCCACTTCAATTGGTCTTTGACACTTGGCAGGTTTCACTCCGTTTTGAGCCAATCTTTGATATTTGTCATCTTGTCGCTCAAACCTGCAATCAAGCGCAACTTGTAAGCATTTTGGGATCGTTTTGTGGCAATTCATAACAAAAGCAATAGCAAGTAGGGGTATAATCATGTTAAAATCCTAACTTATCAATTACCTTTAAGTTTTCATGGATGAATTCTCGGTGGTCGGGAATTCTTTTGATGATTGTCTCACGAACTGGGATAAAGAGTTGGCAAGATGTGAAGAAACAAATTTGGTGCTAAATTGGGAGAAATGTCATTTCATGGTCGAGGAGGGCCTTGCCCTTGACCACAAGATCTCAAGGAATGGAACAGAAGTTTACAAGGTAAAGATTGAGGTGATTTCTAAACTTCTACCTCCATCTTCGGTTAAGGGCGTGTGGAGTTTCTTAGGTCACACGGGGTTTTACTGGCACTTTATCAAAGATTTTTCTAAGGTGGTGAACCCGTTGTGCAAGCTTCTCGAGAAGGATGCAAAATTTTACTTCAATAATGATTTCATGAGAGCCTTTGAATTGTTAAAGTTCAAGTTGACAACTACTCCCGTTATCACCGCTCCAAATTGGAGTGTTCCTTTTGAGCTCATGTGCGATGCAATTGACATAGTAGTGGGGGCTGCTTTGAGGCAACGCATCAACAAGATTTTTCATCC
The DNA here is from genome assembly GCF_001879085.1 of Nicotiana attenuata. Taxonomy (NCBI): domain Eukaryota; kingdom Viridiplantae; phylum Streptophyta; class Magnoliopsida; order Solanales; family Solanaceae; genus Nicotiana; species Nicotiana attenuata. Next base: position 275,137 of record NW_017670423.1, read on the forward strand.
GGTCTACTATGCTAGTAAGACCATGAATAGTGCCTAAGTCAACAATACCGTTATGGAGAAAGAGCTCCTTGCCATTGTGTTTGTCATTGAGAAGTTCCGCCCGTACTTGATGGATGCAAAAGTTATTGTCCACACGGATCATGCGGCACTTCATTATCTTATGAGCAAGAAAGATTCCAAAGCTCGGTTGATGAGATGCGTTCTTTTGTTGCAAGAGTTTGACAACCAAGATAGAAAAGGAAGTGAAAACCAAGTGGCGAACCACTTGTCTTGTTTGGAGGAGGAGGGGAGGCCGCATGATGGCCTTGAAATCAATGACTCCTTCCCTCATGAGCAACTCTTGGGTATTTCAATGAAGGAGGTTCCATGGTTCACGGATCTAGAAAATTTCCTTGTGTGTGGTATCATCCCGGATGAGTTCTCTTCAAACCAAAGGAAGAAGCTCAAACGGGATTGTTAAGACTATTATTGGGATGAACCTTACCTTTTCCGTATTTGTACGGATTGGGTGATAAGAAGATGTGTACCGGAAGAATAGCAATGTGAAATTCTTGGGGCTTGTCATTCTTCGCCATATGGTGGTCACCATGGTGGACCAAGAACGGCGGCCAAAGTGCTAAGTTGTGGTGACCCACTCTTTACAAGGATGCAAGTGATCTAGTGAAACGATGTGATGAATGTCAATGGGCCGGTGGAATCTCAAAGAAAAATGAAATGCCCCTCACCACCATTTTGGAGATTGATATTTTTGATATGTTGGGTATTGACTTCATGGGTCCTTTTGTGAGTTCTTGTGGAAACACCTACATCTTGGTTGCGGTTGATTATATGTCCAAATGGGTTGAGGTCGTGGCTCTACCCAACAATGTGGCGAGAAGTGTGGTGGCATTCTTGAAGAAGAATATTTTCACAAGGATTGGTACTCCGCGGGCTATCATAAGCGATGGCGGGTCACATTTTTGCAACAAAGCCTTCGACACCTTACTTACCAATTATGGTGTCACTCATAAAGTCACGACTCCCTATCATCCACAAGCAAGCGGTCAAGTGGAAGTCTCCAACGGGGACATAAAGAGTATTTTGTCCAAAACAGTGAATGCTAACCGGACGGATTGGTCCAAGAAACTTGATGATGCTTTATGGGCTTATCGGACGGCTTATAAAACATCTATCGGAATGTCTCTATACCGGTTGGAATTCGGAAAATCGTGTGATCTTCCGATGAAACTTGAGCACAAAGCCATATGGTCTCTAAAGATGTTGAATCTTGATTTGGATGTAGCCGCTAACTTGAGGGTGCCACATTTGAATGAGCAAGATGAGTTCTAATAACATGCATACACAAGTTCGTCTTAATACAAAGAGAAGATGTAATATCTTCATGACAAGTACATTTGGAACAAAGAGTTCAAAGAGGGCGATCTTGTGTTGTTGTTCAACTCACGGTTGAGGATGTTTCTCGGGAAATTAAAGTCCAAATGGAGTGGACCGTTTGAAGTTGTAGGTGTGACACCCTTTTGTGCATTGGACTTGAAGAACAAAAACAATGAGGTATTCCGAGCCAATGGTCACCGGGTGAAGCACAATTTGGGAAAAGTTGGAGATGGCCACATAGAGGCAGTGATTCATTTCAATTGATGGTATTATGCGTCGTGCTGCTACGTTAAGTTAGGCGCTTCTTGGGAGGCAACCCATATTTCATTTTCTTTTATTTGTTTCTTTTGTCGTTAGGAGTTATTTTTTTGCTAACTTGATTTGAGGTGTATTGTAGGAATGAGTGTGCTTTACAGGAATTGTGCCCAGAAATCTGGTCAAGTGTGGAAGGAACTGCAGCCTGCAATTGCATTTTGCGGACAACACAATTATAGTGTTGCAGCAAAAAGGTGCTTCGTGGCTGCAACATTAAATTGCGGACCGCACTAATTGAAGGTGGAAAGTGATAGCTCTCTAAACGTGGCCTGTCAGAAAAATGGTCGATTTGTGGCCGCAACACAAATTCTGTGGTCTGCAACAGAGATTTGCTGCCACACACACAATTCTACGGACCGCAAAACAAAAGGGCAATTAAGCACCCAGGTAACAGAGTGCGCACCGCAATTGGAATTCTGCGGCCGCACTCACTTCTCTTTCCCTTAGAGAAAATCAACAAGTATAAATAGAGGGCTTAGGGCTACTATTACTTTTTTCCCTCTCTGATCACACAACTGGTACAAATTTGAGATCCCTTGCTAAATCATCTGCCCACACGTCTAGATACTGTTGATCACTCATTTATTGCACTCACTCACTAGGTATGCTTCATAATCTTGTTAATTTCTTTAAAAAAAATTAAGATTTTTAGGCAAAATTTTAGGCCAGTTGTCTATTTATTCTAATTATACATACTTTTAGGGTAAATCTGTAGTAGTTCAACTAGTACTTGCTAATTAGAGATTGGGTAACTAGATTTTCATGCTTGTACGATGTTTCCATGTCAAATTTGTGAAAAATTTGCAAGCCCTAGAAAACTGTTCGTGATTGTATTGAAATCTACGATCGCACAAGAAATTCTGCGGTCCGCAGAAGCTGAATCTAGGGTACTTAGTAAGGAAGGGTTCTGCGGCCGCAAGATAATTTTGCGGACTTCAAAAATGCCATTGTAGCCGCAGAACAGCATTTTACCTATTATCAGAGAGTTGTCAATTTGATGACTCACATGTGCGGACCGAAAAAACAAGTGGTGGCAGCACATCAGCCGAATTCTATGTTATCAGAGAGTTGGCACATTTGGATTTCAAAGTTGCGGCCGCAAGGAAAAATGGGTAGATCGCAGTCCGCATCTGCGGCTGTAAGGGAAAATTGTGCGGTCTGCAAGGCTCAATCTGCGGCCGCAAGGAAAATTTTGCGGACCGCAGATCCCTATTATGAAAGAATGTTTCAACTGTGTTCTTCACTGTCTTCTCTGGTGTTTCCTTCTCTGTTTGTACTTGAATTGCACCTAACAACTGCGTTTTCTTGTTACAGACAATGGTTCGATCTCGAGGCAGAGGGGTTAATACAAAGGGGAGGGGTGAACCTTCTAGGGGTCGAGGCAAGAGTGCTTTACCCCTCGCCCTACAAAAGATAATCACAAAGAAGACTATAGCCGGCAGAGGGAGAGGTGTAGAGCCCTCCGAGTCCAGCTCTTATGTCCCGTCTAGGGAAGCATCGGAGGGAAACTCGGTTCAAGAGCAGCCAGTTATCTAGTAAAAGCCACCAGGAAGGTATCAACTCAGGGACGAGTCGTACACATCTCAGATACTTCCGAAGGTTTGAAAGGTACTAGTCAGGCTTTTGAGTCATCCAATACACCTGTCCCTGAGGAACTAGATACTACAGTTGATGACAACCCCAATGATGGCAGAGGGGGAGATGCTACACTTTCCGGACTTGAAAGGTCGAGAAAGAAAGAGGTATGGGAGGATCGGTTTGTCATCTTAGCGGCCTGCTTCAGCTTCTGCGAACGGTGGCCAGTGAAGTCGATCACTCTTGAGCGACAGTTTCAGTTGAAGGATCCGGAGAAGTATAACCCGGCTGTGTTGAGACAGTTCAAGCAACGCAAAGGGTGAATGTGGTTTACCCAAAGCGTGGTGGACGCCAAGGAGTACATTGTTCGAGACTTCTACGCCAATGTGGAGCATATCAAAAAGGGGACAAAAGTGACAAATATGAGAAACCTCAAGGTTTGATTTTACCAGCACACATTGATCACATACTTGGGATTTGATGATGTCGAGCCCATAGAGTACTTAGAGAAGTATGCACTTGGGGAGGCAGCTCGTCCTTCATTAGCAGAGATTTTAGTAGCTCTTGGGCCACCACCACCATGGATCACAACAGGGGTTCCTATTCAGAGGAACACTCTGAACTATAAGGCTAAGGGGTGGCAAACCTTTGTTTGCAACAGACAAGACCCGTGCCAGAATGAGACCTATCATTCGATCCCCAGATTGTTCTAGTTGCTTCTATCATGGCCGGGTACCCGATCAATGTGGGTGTCGTGATGTCATCCAACATCTCTGGATCTCTAGGAAAGATGACTTGTCTTACCCATATCCCAACACTATTACAGAGTATCTCACGGATGTGATGGTAGAGCCGAGAGATTATGATACGAAGGTGCGGCCGAAGAGGCCTTTCACATGGTACTCTCTGATGGATGCTAAGAACCCAAAGAAGAAGTTTCAGCCTCCTACCATTGCGGGCCAGTTTGACGAGCCAGCTATGGTAGTTGCGGAGGCAGTTGATGGTCCATCCACTTCGGTTGAGCCCTCCTCCAGTGCCACAGTGATGCCTCCACCACCATCTTTAGTTCCCACTACATTTCCTGCATAGGTTCCACCTCGGCTTTGAAGCTGATGCACATGCCTACTGCTTCACTCTTTGCGCTGCGAGTCTCCTAGACACTGGCGAGCCTCAACAACTGGATGTAGACGGCCACTACAAAGCTATCTGACCTATCCAGTACTCTTGCAGCGCAGTCATCCATTCAGGCACCTCAGGTTTCTCCGACAGTGGAAGATATATTGAAGAAGCTCCTGGAGAACCAGACTACAATCATAAACACTTTGGTACAACATGGATCCGTGATTGAGGATCTATGAAAAGAAGTAAAGAAAATTAGAAAGTCCAATGCTACCAAAAATTCAGTTGAAAAGCTCATGAGGCAGGTGACCAAGATTGCAGCAGTCGGAGATCTCCCATTTGATATGCTGATTGATCCAGCTCTTACAACACCAGTAGCACCATCGGTTCCATTGGTATCAGCTGGCCAGTCTGAGGATCCAGACCTAGCTACCGACACTGCCAAGGCAGTGCGCCAGATGTTCACCAACCCGTCCACCCCTAGAATTGAAGATGATGAGATCCAATTGGAGCCTGACACTGCTGGGGACACTGAGATGTCCAAGGAGCCATAGGGAGTCTTCTTCACTCTTTCCCTTCCTTCACTCTTATTTTGTAAGCATTGAGGATAATGATTATTTTTATTTGGGGGAGTGGAGTTTATTTGATCTTATTTGCTGATTCTGAGACATTTGGCATGTACTTAACTTGATACTATATTCTTTTTCTTTCTCATTATGTGTATCTTCTCTCTCTTCTCTCATTATGTGTATATATTCTCTTTCATTCTCATTATGTACATTCATTCTACTTTCAATAGTTTTTGTTTTTTAACTTCTTTATGTTTATTTCCTTATTAATTAGTGTTTAATTTACTAGCTTCTTTTTATGTTTCAGTAGATAATAAGCCTTTGATTTTCTTAATGCCACGGTTCTTTCCAAAGGTAGTTGTTGTGTGAACCGGGTGACTTATCCCAACAATGGATGGCGTGACAACCTTCTTGAGGAATGAATTTGTTCTGTGTTTAGGTAATAATAGTAGTAGTAGTGAATAAAAAGAGCTAATTAAGTCAAACTCGAAGAGTTAAACATGCTTTATTTGGTACCAACACACTTAACTGCGTGCTTATGGTTAGAGACAGGGTTTTTAAAAGGAAATAGCTCTAGTTAGTGACTTTGTGACACTTGTGTTGACTTTGATACTATCGAGTGGTCTAATTAGACCATAGTGATCTCCTATATTGACTGTAGTCGGTGTGGGCCCTCGACTCTATTCTCTTTAACAATCTAGTTGCGTAAGGGGTGAGATGATTTGTTGCTAATCCAAGTATCTGTGTGGAAGGTCTAGAACTTTCCATGTATGTATTTTAAGGCAAAATCGTAAGTTTGCATGGCTTGAGAAGTGATTGTAGGCTTTCCTTGGCCTAGTCAACCCCTTCGAGCCTTTAGCCTTTCTCATTTGAAAACCATGTTACAAGCCTTCACCCGTTCTATCGTGCCCCTCTCTTGGCACTCGAGCTTTCCTTAACACTCATGTGAAATAAATGGATAAAAATGTAAGTTTGGGGGAGAGACGAGGAAATTGAAAACGAAAGGTATCAAGGCATAAAAAAAGAAAAGAAATGGTGATAAGGAAAGTCAAAGAACAAAAATAGAAATGCAAAAAGTTAATAAATGGAAGATTTGAAGGGATTCAAAGAAAGGCAATGATCCCAAACATGAAGAAACAAGAATGTAATGATCAAGAAAGAGTGATGTTAAGTCTCTCTAGTCTCCCGTGGAAAATAAAATGCCACAAGGAATTGGCAAAGTGCGAGCATAGAATTGAAAGATAGAGTGCTTAAGGAATGTGTAAGCATTAATCCATATTATATCAATCCCTAATCCAAAAGCCTTCATTACAACCCGAAATAAGTCCTACTTGATTTTGAGCCGAGTGAGCTGCATTAGTGGTGATCTACATAGGGCAAGCCTATGGTACTTGAAGTCGTACTTGTGACATTCCCTTGAGAGAGAAGAGTGAACCTTTCATATATCTTTGAATAAAGTGCTATATTCTTAAATGAGCTTTGAAAACGGAGAGTAGAGGAAGAGTTTCGAGTCCACCATGACCTACAAGATAAAGCGAGAGTCCTTGATGAGTAAAGTAAACCCTTGATGCTCAAATGTCACATTAGAGCTATATATGCATAAATGTTTAACTTGTTTACTTGTCAATAATGCAGTGGTGTGGGTAATAGTTGGTCCCAACTGAGGTGTGAATAGTTCACCTGTGGCTAGATATAAGGTCCCTTAACTTTTGGAGGTGGGAACTATTTTATTTTCTTGAGGAAAAGGAAAGACTTATGTTTTGGGGAGTTGATAAGTGGGGATTCTAATTGCTTACTAGCGCCTTTTAGCTTTCGTGTTAGTCTAAAAGCATTGAATTGTCTTCCTAAAATTGATCAAATTTTGCAAAATTCTAGGAATGATGGAAGTTGAGCTTCCGAGATGAAATCTGACTCAAAAAGTAGTTTCCAAAGCACAAGGCAATGAAAGGCACAAAAACATAAAAGTGCAATCCGCGGAAGGTATTCTACAGCCGTAGAAGAAAATTGCGGACTGCAGAATACCTTCTGCGGCAGCAAGACAAGAAGAAAAATTTAGTAAAGAATTGTGCAAATTGTGGACCGCACATGAATTGTGCGGCCGCAAAGTTGAGCTAGAAGTTGAAGATCAGAGAGTGTGAAAAAATACCAAGTCCAGAGCCTACAAAATTGTGGACCACAGAAGAATTGTGCGGCCGTAGTTCTAAATCTACGGACCGCAGAAGAAGTGCCTCACGGCTGCAGTTCAGAATTATGCAGCCGCAGAGCTCCAGTTCCTATTAGATGAAGACATCTGCGGACCGCACATGGAATTTTGCGGCCGCAGAAACTCCCCAGGGGCATTCTTGTCCGAGATATCCAGCTTTGTATAAATAGACGTGTTTCACAAAATTAGGTCAGGTTTTTGAAGTTTTTAAGTACTGTAGTTGTTTCTCTTTGCTTCTTTAGGAAACTATAGCTTATTTTTGTGATTTAATATTAGATTTATCTATTTTAATCTTTCAATACGAGTTTTATTATCTGTTCTTCTTTGTTTTCTTCTACACCCACTATGAGTAGGTAGATTTTTACTAGGGTTGTAACCCAACCCTAGTGTGTAAACCTTATGGCTGATTAATTCTATGCTTGTTTATGAATGGGTGTTTATCATTTAGCTTAGTTCATGCTTCAATTGTAGAACTAATGGTTTCGAACATTGATTCATGCCTATTTGACTTAGTCTCTTCTTGAGAAAGAGGGACCTAGTCTAGGTTAACTTAGCCAATAAGGAATTGAGTCAATTGAGAGATTGATTAACCCAATTAAAGGGTTCAACCTACAGATAGTACCAACTCGATATCGACCATTTTGGTATATACTCATTTGGTCTTAAGAAAGCCAAAATGGGCAAAACCACTCTCTGGCCAAGAGGTATTGAATGGGCAACGTAGTGTAGTGAGCTATAATACACTCCAGTCAATAAAACGAGCATAAAAGTCTTTATTCTAGTAGGCAAACACCTAGGTCATGGTCACAACCCTAGGCCTTTTATATACTTGGAAAATACTCAAAAACAATTATCTCTAGTTTTATATCTTTAAATTTGAAATCATTAGCTTAATTTTAGAAGTGGAAACAAAAACCTATTTGAGGAAGTGCGATCTAGATACTTCACTTATTCATTCCAAATAAATACTCCTAGCTCCCATCTTAGCTCCCTGAGGTTTCCATCCCGACTCTTTGTTGGGTTATATGTTCCAAATGACCATGTCATACCTCTTTCGAGGCGTGCATTTGGACGTGACCAATCACCTCCTCTCACATGAGCTCAGTTCTCGTAGTTATTCTTGGAAAGGTTTATTCCCTTCACTAAGAGAGAGGAGTTGTGCAGTCAGTTCGAGTGCCTTCAGCAGATTAGCATGACTGTTACTTAGTATGAGACTAGATTTGTTAATTTGTCTCGCCATGCAGCTATCCTCATCCTAACTGAGAGGGAGAAGGTACGGAGGTTTATATGGCATCAGACTAGATAGAGCGAGACCAAGATTTTTATTATTCATGTAGCGAAGATCGCTAAGAGGATTGAGTGTATCAGGGGCCAGGCAAGAGACACAACCTCTAATAAAAGGCCCCATCATTTTGGAGGGGCCTCGTTTGGAGGTAGGAATTCCTTTGATAGAGTCCATTCTACCAGGCCGATACAATAAGCATTGCAAGTCACACAGGGTACATCAGACAGCCACAGTGTTTATGGATCGCATTCTGAGCATCTAGCATTCAATGCACCTTCAGCTCCTATTAGTGCACCATCGATTCAGAGCTATTACAGTGGTCATGATATAAGCGACGAACCTGACCATGACATCAGTGACAAGTGGATAGTGAAATGTCATGTCAATTCAGATATCGAGGCATTAAATGCATGTTAGTTGTTGTCGGCCACTACCGGTTCTGAACTGTTGTCTTCAACCTATAAATGTATCTTTCTTCTTTTTCCAAAACTTTACCTTCAAATCTTCTTTACTCTAATCTTCAAAATCCTTTGCCTTCCTAAAAGCATCGAACTTTCAGATCTCTTGTGTTTCTTCGCCTTTTTCATCACAAAATACCAAGCATTTCTTCTAAGTTTCCATTATTCTTTATTCGTAAAAGTAAAATGGATAAGACTTCAAAACCTGTTCCGCAAAAAGAAGCTACTTCCTCGTCCCGGCCGGTCAGCGAGCAACCAGCAGCGGAGCCACGCCCTGAAGAGTTCTTTCCTGCAGGGTGCATCATCGATTCTGACTTCAAGGTTAAAAATACCCCCTCGGTCCCGGGTCGATGTGAGCCAATGTCAAAGTATATATATGCATGATCACCGATGATCTCCTCTCTCAAGCTAAGAAAGACTGCAACTAGGATAAGAAGCTTGTGGTGGTGCCTGCTCCCGAAGAATCAATCACCAACCACGTGGAAGGGTTCTTAAGTGTTTACACTTACCCCTTCATGTTGGGTCCTTTGGATCCGGTTATTATAGACTTCTGCAAGAAGTACGAGGAGACCCTTGGTCAGATTCACCTGTCTTTCTAAAGGATAGTGATATTGCTTCGCTTCTTCGTGAGCAAAGTCGATGGGCTTTCCTTCACCCTCGACCACCTCATACGTTTATATACTCCCCAGCTATATCGGGGAGGACTAATAAAGTTTCAATGTCGAGCCACCAAGGCACCTTTCTCGAGCATAAATGAGGACAAAGACCGGGGCTGGATAGGCCGATTTGTCCGAGTGAAGACCTCGGACTTGATCGCGGCCGAGAGTATGCCATTTCCTGAGAAATGGAGTGTGAAACGTAAGTATAATTTCGTCTTTAATTTATTTTTATCGTATTCATTTTTTCACGCTTTCTTATCAGTGTTTTACTTGATGTAGTCGTTGCCTGGATGACGAGTGTGGTTCCCCAACTCGAGAACTGGGTCAGGAGCCTAATATCAAAGTCGACACATTGAGCGTGCATGGCGTGACTTATTGAAGGGTCGATGGGAGGCTCTTAACCATGGTAAACTTTCCTCTGTGACTCAACAATTCGACCATTGTTTGAATTTTCCTTCGATCTTACTCAACGTTCTTTTGTAGGTTTTGGGAAGGATGTGGAAATGAGGCCCCCATCTGGTGATGAAGAAATCCTTCCCTAACCATCTGCTCTGAAGCAAAACAAAGAGAGAAAGAGAAGAGGGGCTCCGAGTTCCTCGAAGTCAGATGAAAAAAAGCCCAGAAAGAGGCAGGCTGGTAAATCCAAGGGGATCATCATCCCTCTGACTTTGGAGTTAGTTCCACGGCTAAGGGATGAGGCCGAAGAAGATTAAGAGGAAGAAGACTCCGGGCTAGTGGCCCGCGTGCGAGCTTGCACCGAGGTTCGAGGAACTACTGAGCCGGTGGGAGCTGAAACTGCACTGCCTCGACTTGATGAGGTTGAGGGGGAAGCCTAGGTTGAAGTCCCTGAGCCGAAAATAGCTGAAGACGCTTCACCTTGAGGTGAGAAGGTTGTCGAGGAAGCGTTCAATGTTGGGGCAGCAACCATGTTCGAAGCCCCCCGAGATGAAGGTGGCCCCCCAAACGATCTACTTGGGGAAATATAGATTGGGGATTCCCCTTCCTTGCCTTCGTTCTCTGATTCGATGATCAAAGACGCTTAGGCGAGGAGACTAGCCACGGTGAAGGGGTACACGGAGCAAAAGACCCTTTTCATGGTTACTTTGTTGGAATGGAAGATATCACCGGTCTAGGTGACATGGAAGTACCAAGGAAGAGCTCGAATGAAGTGTTCTCGAGTGTTAAACTAACTGATCAGTTCTCGGCCACAGCATCAATCCCGGGCATAAGTGATCAACTATCATCTTAGTCCCGAAGGATGCTCGGGTTCTTTCTGCCCCCGTAAGGGTGGCTAGCTATCTCCGATGACTGGTTACCGAAGAAGATGAAGCCAAGATGGATGAGGTGGAAATACCCTGCCTTTTCAACGAAGCCCAGCAGGCTCTAAACCGGGTAATTCCAGATTTACTTGTTGATGTCAATTTTTGTAGTTAGACTTTTGTTCCCTTACATAACTCTTTTTTCTATGTATATAGGCTTCAGTTCTTCACCATGAGGCTTTCTTCCGATCCTGAGGGGAGCTGAACCGGTATGAGACCGAGATCCGAGGGCTTACTGCGGAAAACGATGCCTTCAAGCTTCTGAGTGAGCAAAGAGAAATGGAAGCTAAAGGCCTTCGTGCTGAGCTAGAAACCGCTCAAAAAGAACACGCTGAACTGGTCGAGCAGGTAAGAAGAATCTTTGAAGTTAGTGACGGTGATCCGGTCGTGTAGCTAATGTTTCAAGCCGCTCAGATTCGAGCAAAGGAGGTTGCCGAGGCCGCTCAATTTCGAGCAGAGGGGATCGCCGAGCATGCCAAATGTCAATCTCGAAGGTAGACCTAGAGGAAATCCATGCTCGGGGCTTTGACCTTACAACCGAGATCGGGAACGCTAAGGAGCTCGAAGCTAAAGCTAGGAAATTAGCCTTCCTTAATGATGATTATGAATCTGGAAGCTTGAGTGAATCCGAAAGTGAAGAAGACCTCGACGGTGGAGATGCCTCTCCCGAAAATGACCAGGCCACTTAGGATTTTAAATATGTTTTTGTATTTCTATTGAGACTGCTTTGGCCTTTGTAAAGAACTGCCATCGGGCCGTGTTGCCCTTGTAAAAAGTTTTTGATGAATATATACAACTTTTTCCCTTTCATGTTGTCTTTTTGATTTATAAAAAGTTTAAAGTGCTTTAGCATAAAATTATGATGTTGTATTCGAGGGTCTATGGTCGGGATGGTAAGGAACAATAATAAGTACTGCCCTCGACCGTTGTTTATCGATAATCCCTGGGCAAATGTTCGAATTCTAATTAAGGTAGCCCTTAGGCTTAATATGTAGTCCCCGAGTGAGGATTTGTCTGAACTCGATTTAAGGTAGCCTTTTGGTTTTATGGTCGAGTGAGGTCTTGCTCGAATTCAAAATAAGGTAGCCCTTAGGCTTTCTAGTCGAGTGAGAATGATCTCTCGAACTCGAAGTAAAAGTAGCCCTTAGGCCTTTGTAGTTTGCTTTCTTTTATTTTTGGCCGATTTGACCTTTGTAAAGAGATCGTTTATATATATGGCTTTCCACCCTTTTTGGCTCTAAAATTTTTCCTTTATTTATTTCTTGTGTTCACAAAGGTTGGAATGGCTTAGCACAAAATAATAAGGTTATGTTCGAGGGTTCGAACAAACCTTGCCTTTATTGCCCTTCTGGGTCAAGGTATTATCGGGGTTCGGTGTTACCGAAGTTTTTTTTCCGTAAATATCTTAAGTTTAAGATTATGTCGAGGGTAGCCTTTAGAACTGGTTGTGAAAGAATTTTTTCTTTTTCGAAGGCCTAATTTATTACGAATTTCAAACATCTCCGAACCGTGTTAAATTGGCCGTAGTTTAGTATCGGTGTATCCCAGTGAGCTCGCTTTCCTGAGTTATCCAGGCTTGCCTAAGATAACAGTCCACCTGGTATGGTCGTGGCCTTTAAAATTCGAGGGTTGCCTAAGAGGTCTTATATCCTCAATGTTCAATAGTTCGATCTGTTCGAGTTTATTTTATGGACGGCAATCCCCTAGTATGGGAGTGATTATCCGAACTCTGGCTACAATCGGCCCTTGGGCTCGTTTCCATAATAAATCGATAATATGGGGTTTTATAGTGCAAATTTTTCCAAGATATTAGATAGTGTCAAGGAAAGTACTTCTCTTTATTCTTGTAAAAAATAGTCACACATGCGTACATGTTTTATGTCAGGGCTCGAGCAATCTATGTGGGCACGATTCGTTTTGACCATTTGGCCCTTACAATAAATCCTACCTATTGAGACTCTTTCATTTCGAAATAATTTCTTTGCTAGAACAATTCAATATTCGAGGGTAATCCCCCCAAGTATTCGAGGTTGATTGTAGAGAAATCTTGGATACTATAAACATAGTCTTTGAAACCGATTTGTGATCAGCCTTCAATTTTAAGTTAGCACGATACGCTATTGCCTCGTCAAAAACCTTGCCTAAAAACCCAATTGGGACAAAAACGGTTTAAGGGAAAAAGAGTGCAACGCGTGCTTTCAGATCTAAAGGCTTCGTGCCGCTCCTTGTCGATAACCTACAAGTGTTAGTCAAGAAAGAAAGAAAGAATTGAAATGGGGTCGTACCTCAACAGTAATACCGTTTGAGATGAGTTACGTTCCAATTGTTAGGTAGTTGTTCTCCATCCATCGTTCCGAGCTTGTAGTATCCTTTCCCTGTGATCTTGAGAATATGGTACGACCCTTCCCAGTTCAGACCCAATTTCCATTCATTTGGATCTAGGGTGTATAACGTGACCTTCCTCAGTACCAAGTCCCCGATATTGAAATATCGAAGGTTGTCCCTTCGATTGTAATACCTTTCAATCCGTTGTTTTTGGGCAGCCAATCGAAAGAAGGCAGCTTCACGTCGTTCATCTAATAGCTCTAGGCTCGTATTCATGGCCTCGTCATTCTATTCCTTTGTTGCATATCGGAATCTGGCGCTCGGCTTCCTGACTTTGACCAGTATTAAAGCTTCGGCGATATAAACCAAAGAAAATGGGGTTGCCCGGGTACTGGACTTGGAAGTTGTCAGGATTTCACTCAATTTTCCTTTGGCATCGGTTAATCTTTTCTTGAGGTTTTGTATTATGGTTTTGTTGGTCGATTTGGCTTTCCCATTCCCACTAGGGTGATAAGGTATTGATAAGATCCTTTTGATCTTAAGGCCTTCGAGAAATTTGGTCACCTTGCTACCGATAAATTGCTTTTCGGTGTCACATGCAATTTCGGATGGTATTCCGAATCGACATACAATATTGTCCCAAATGAAGTCAATGACTTCTTTCTCCCTGACCTTCTAGTAGGCATGTGATTCAACCCACTTAGAGAAATAGTCAGTCATAAATAAAACAAATTGAGCCTTACCTGGTGCCAATGGAAGAGGGCCGACGATGTCCACCCCCCGCGTCATGAACGGCCATGGGGATAAAACTGAATGCAGCTACATCCCAGGTTGATGAATCATCGGAGCATGTCTTTGACATTAATTACATTTTTGCACAAACTCCTTCGCATCTTTTTCCATAGCAACCCAGTAATACCCGGCTATGATTACATTTCGAACTAGTGATTCGGCGCCTGAGTGGTTCCCGCATGTGCCTTCGTGGACTTCCCTCAAAACATACTCGGTATTTCCCGATCCCAGATATATTCCTAGCGGACCATTGATCATTCTTCTGAGTAAGGCTCCATCTTCGGACAGGCTAAATCGCGCTGCATTCGTGCGTAGGGCCCTCGATTCCTTTGGATATGAGGGAAGTTTTCCATTCTTCAAATACTCTATGTATTTGTTTCTCCAATCCCAGTTCAAGCTTGTAGAGTTTATCTTTTATCTTGGCGTGGCCTTCTTCGACCATTGACCTCGTGAGTTGTATGACAGCTCTCGAATTGAGTTCATTATCTTCGACCGATGACCCTAGGTTTGCGAGGGTGTCTGCTTTGCTATTTTGATCTCGAGGCACACGTTGCCAAGTCCATTCCTTGAATTGGTCTAGAGTTACTTGTAGCTTATCCAAGTATCTTTGCATTTGTTCCTCTCGAACTTCAAAGGTTCCGTTAACCTGATTTACCACGAGGAGGGAGTCATATTTGGCTTCGATCACCTCCGCTACCAAGCTTTTAGCTAGTTCTAGACCTGCAATCATGGCCTCATATTCGTCCTCATTGTTAGTCAATTTTACAGTTCTAATAAATTGTCTAACTATGTTATTTGTGGGTGGTTTTAACACAATGCCGAGCACGGACCCTTTTACTTTCGAAGCACCGTCCATAAAGAGGGTCTAGATTCCCCAGGATGTACCCGCGTTGACTAACAGTTCTCTTTCGACCTCGGGTACTAGGGCAGGTGTGAAGTGAGCCACGAAGTCTGCCAAGATCTGAGACTTGATGGATGTTCGGGGTGGACACTCAATATCGTACCCGCTGATTTCTACAGTCCATTTGGCCAATCGTCCCAAAAGTTTGGGTTTATGCAAAATATTTCTAAGAGGATAAGTCATTACAACACAAATCGGATGACATTGAAAGTATGGTTTAAGCTTCCTAGAGGCGCTTATCAAAGCGAACGCTAATTTTTCTAGATGGGGATATCTAGTTTCAGCCTCTCCTAAGGTCTGCCTAACATAATGATAGGGAATTGCGTACCTTGTTCTTCTCGGACAAGGACTCCACTTACCGCTATATTCGATACTGCCAGATACAAGTAAAGTTGCTCATCTGTCCTCGGCGTGTGAATCAGTGCCGGGCCCGATAAGAACTATTTAAGCTCCTCCCAAGGCTTGTAGACATTCTAGGGTCCATGAAGTTATTATTTTCTTTAGAAACGAAAAGAATCGATGGCTCTTATCTGAGCATCTCGAGATGAATTGACCCAGAGCGGCTATGCGCCCTGTTAACCTTTGCACGGACTTTATGTTGTCTACCACCGTGATGTCCTTGATAGCTTTGATATTGTCGGGGTTGATCTCGATTACTCGATTGGATGCCATGAAGACGAGAAATTTGCTAGAGCCGACTCCGAATGCGCATTTTTCTGGGTTAAGCTTCATGTTGTATTTTTCAGTATACCGAAGGTTTCCTGCAAATGCTTCAAATGGTCCTCTTGTCTTTGAAGAAAGCGTGTTTGACCTCGGATTGGGGTCTTCTCTTTTGCTTCACCGGATGGAACTTCGGGTCCAGGCTTAGTTTATGGGTGGTGATATCCGGTGGGATCCCTGTCATATCGAGATGGGACCAAGAAAAGCAATTCATGTTAGTTGTAAGGAATTGAATAAGCTTTTCCCTGAGTTCGGGGGTTAGCCCCGTGCCCAGGTATACCTTTCGTTTGGGCCGGTGTTCGGCCAGTATGATTTGCTCCAGCTGTTCGACCGTTGACTTGATGGCGTCGGGATCATCGGGGACAATTAAAGATCGAGGAACCCCATAGTCATCATCCTCGTCAGTCCCCTGCATCTTTGATTGGGTCAAGGTCGGTGTCTGTTGTTGCTATTTGGCTTCCTGTTTTCCTTTCGAATTTGACCCCTTCGTCGATGAGAGTGCCGATATAGGTATTACTTTGTCGACGGCAAACATTTTCTTGCCGATGGGTTGCTCTCTGTAGACTGTTTTGACTCCTTCTACCGTCTCGAATTTTAGAAACTGGTAAAGGGTCGAGGGCACCGCTCTCATGTTGTCAATCCAAGGCTTCCCGAATAGGGCATTGTACCTCATATCGCCCTTGATCCCATAGAACTTTGTCTCTTGGATGGATCCGTCCACGTTCACTACAAAGTTATTTCGCCTTTGGTGGTTTCACACGCCATGTTAAAGCCATTCAGCACTAGGGCTGCGGGCACAACCTTATCCTGTAGGTTGAGTTGTTCTACCACCCTTGATCGAATAATGTTGGCCGAGCTACCTGGATCAATTAAAACACCTTTAACTTGAGTCTTATTCATAAGTACAGATATTACCAGTGCGTTGTTATGGGTTTGCACGATCCCTTTTGCATCATCGTCATTGAAATACAAGGTTCCTTCCGATACGTAATCTCGGGTTCGCTTCTCCCTAGTGATCGATACCTTGGTGCGCTTTAATATTGATCCTTGTGGAATATCTACCCCTCCAACAATTGTGTGAATCACGTGTCGTGGTTCTTCATGCTCGTTCTGTCTGTTTGAATTCCTATTTTTGAAGTGATTCTTGGCGCTCGCATAAGAACTGCCGAAGGTGCCTCTCATTGAACAACCGGGCTACTTCTTCCCTTAGCTGCCTGCAATCTTCTATTCTATGGCCATGGGTGCCATGATACTTGCATATTTGATTGGGATTTCTCTGGGTTGGATCAGCCTACAGAGGTCGAGGCCATCTAGAATCTTTGATACATCCGATGGCCGATACGATGGTGGATGCATCAATGTTGAAGTTATATTTTGCCAGTCACGGTTCTTTTTTGGGCCCGGCGTCCTTGTCGAAACTATTCTTGCTCATGATCCCCCGAGAGCTCTGACCTCGATCATTTCTTCTTTCACCTCAAATAGGTTTGTGCCCAGGCCCGTTCCTTCTCCAATCTCCATTATATGGCTGGTAGCAATCCCTAATTGAGTGTGGTTCTCGGTCGATGTGCCTTTTGACGTTGTCCACGAGCTTGATAGGATGAACAGACCCAAAAGGAATCCCCAGCTAATCATCTTCGACCCTAATCTTTGATTGGTACCGATTAAGTACATCAGCCCAAGTGACAGCTGGGTATTCGATCAAATTTTGCTTCAATTGCTGCGAAGCCACTAACCTTCGAACGTTGAGACCTTGAGTAAAAGCTTGAACAGACCAATCATCGGTGACCGGTGGAAAATCCATCCGTTCCATTTGGAATCTAGAATGAATTCCCGGAGCATCTTGAAAAGGTCCAACTTCCTGGTTGCGACCTTGATGGCCCCGGCGTGTGCCTTTACAAAAGAGTCTGCAAGCATAGCAAACGAGTCAATAGAATTAGGTGGTAAATTATGATACCATATCACAGCTCCCTTTGACATGGTCTCTCCTAATTTCTTTAACAATACGGATACGATCTCATCGTCCTCCAAATCGTTCCCTTTAATCGCAAATGTGAAATAAGTGACATGCTCGTTGAGGTCAGTTGTTCCATTATACCTGGGAATTTCTGGCATGCAAAACTTCTTGGAAATTGGTTTAAGGGCCGCGCTCGGGGGAAAGGTTTTTGCACGAACTTCTTCAAATCCAAACCTTTCAAAATCGGTGGTTCCCCCGGAATTTGATCAACCCTAGAGTTATAGGTTTCCGCCTTTTTTTTCATTTGCCTCAATTTTCTTCTTCCCTGATTCAACTCGCTTTGTTAGTTCTTTGAGCATTTTCATGATTGAGGGATCGGTTCCTGATTCACCTCCATTCGATCTCTTTGTCACCCATTTGGCCCTATGAACAACTTTCTTGTGAAGGCTCGAGCTCGATCCTGCTTGGTGCACGGTTATGGTATTGGAGTTGTACTATTACAGCTTGTTGAGTCTGCAATATTTCTAATATCACTCGAATACTGATCTCGCCTTCTTCACAATGCTGATATCCCCTTCTTCACCGCCCAGTGCGTTCTGATCGGCTGGTCGAACGTCTCTGCGGACACTACTTTCAGGATTGACGGCCAAATTCCCATTAATGGTAATACGGGAACTGACGTTGATTGGGTCGACGGTCGGGGTTCCATTGAGGTCAACTGAAGGTACTCCATTTCCTGGGGCGGCTATGTTGTCGTTTTCGCAATGGAGACCAAGGCCATTGTCTGCATGTGTGGGTGTTGCTTGAGAGTTTGACATGCTAATCCTGGAATCAAAGATACTCTCAAAAATATAGTACCAAGCAATCACTATTATCCTTAGCCCTACGGTGGGCGCTAAAATGTTTACCCTAAAAATGGATAACTATTGACATTATATTGTAGTTTTAAAGACACGTAATTACACTTGGCACAAACTGAGAAAATAAGTAAACTGATATTGAAATTGACTGCAAACAATAATAAAAGCAAACTGAAATGAACGTATAACTTTGGCCCTCGAGCTAGGTCGCCCCCGAACAAAATGAATATTGCACTGGAAAGTATGAACTAAGTATCAGAGTATTGAGAACTTAAGAAGAAGATAGCATATTGCTTTATGTAAAGTGAATATGATGTCCTTTACAAATGATCAGACCTCCTTTATATAGTAGGAGAGTCCTACCTTTGGTATAATTCTAAATACAGTAAGAGATCTCATGATTAGCTAATTAATCGGCTTTTTCTTGATACGTGCCGAGATTTCCGCAGTGATCCTCGCCCGATTGCGGATATTTTGGTTTTCTGTTATTTGGCTCGGTAAGCTTCCCTCTATCTTGATCGATCACTATCTTGCCTGGCTCTAACCTTGCCCGGCCTCGATCTCGATCGGTCTCTGAGTCTTGAGCTCGGCAATCTAACTTTACACCGTGGTCCAATATAACATAGGGTCGACCCTTGGCCTGCCTCGTTCCAGGACATGCCCGATTTTGACCGTATACAGATGTTCTACCAAGTTTAACCTGATTTGTTTCCTAAGAAGACTTTTTGTGGCTAATCAAAATGTTTATATTTCATTTATATAAATTTTTATCTTCTCAATATACAATTGCTGATGAATTAAATGGTGTAATTGCAAGGTAATTAGTAGTTAAAATATCAAATTTATGTAATCTATTTATGTTTTTTTCCTAATTCTACTCCTTGAATCTTTCTTAGTTAGATAAAACTTAAATAAGCTTAGAAAATCTGTAACTATAACATATAATTAGTTGTTAAAAATTATGCCTTGCTGCTGCTTTTTGCTTCCGTTATTTGCATTGCTACCGTTTATCACTGGCAGACTTTGGATCTTGAAAGAATTCTTTCATTTTGGCCTCACTGCTATAAGAAAAAGACACATTTTCTGGTGCTCGTGAATGATATTTTGATGTTCCATATTCCGTGATAATGTATAATGTTACAAAGATTAAGGCCTAGGAAAATAACTTTACAAAGTATTGTCCCTCGGTTTGTCCCTCTATTATGATTGAAATTCTAAATAAGGAATTCTGTTAACCCGGGAAGGTGTTAGACATCCCCAGATTCCGTGGTTCTAGCACGGTCGCTTAAACTATCATAATTGGCCTATTATCTGATTTTAATACATGTTTTAGTCTATGGTATAATTTAAACCATTAACCGCTTTTAATTAATTTTAGGAAAAATGCATAAGTACCCCCCTGACCTATACCCGGATTCCCAACTACACACTTTTTATTTGCGGGAATCCTATTACCCCCCTAAACTTATTTTAAATGTAATTATTTGCACCCTTAACGCTGACAACCAAACTCTTGGCAAGTGGTGAGCTACACGCGCCCCCACATGTATTTTTAGTACTTTTTTAATTCTTTCGTCTTTTTCTTATCCTTTTTTCTTATTTCTTATTATTCTCATTTCTTTGGTTATTTCATTCTCTTTTTTTTGTTTTCCGATGATGAATTTTTTTTCCCCCAAATCTGAGTGTATTTTGCTTTGCTTATGAATAGATCTTTTTGAGAGTTTAATTTGTGTGTGAAAAGAAAAAATGGAAGAAAAACGGTTAGACAAAGTCGCCGGTGAATGAATATCCGCCGGAATTAGAGAAGAAACGAAAAAAAAAGTAAAAGAAAAAAGAAAAAGGAAAAGAAAAAGGAAAACAAAAGTAAGAAAAAATGGTAAAAAAGAATAAAAAATAATCTGAAAATCGTTTTTTCTTGCTTCTCACTCTCCTTTGGGAGAGTGAAATACACACACTCTGCCACGTCAGCGTTAAGGGTGCAAGTAATTCCATTTAAAATAAGTTTAGGGGGGTAATAGGATTCTCGCAAAGAAAAAGTATGTAGTTGGAAATCCGGGTATAGGTCAGGGGGATACTTATGCATTTTCCCAGAAGATTTCAATGTCATCTAAAACGCGTCTTTGGACCAAGCCACATGAAATGCACCCGCAATCCGAGACACATTTTATTTAACGTTGTTGAGATTTTGATTTGGGTCACAGGAAATGCACATCCGGGTTTAGAGAAGTTAATTTAAATTACGCGCCTAAAGCAACTACGCGCTTTCAGATTTGCGAGGGCCATGGAAAATTCAACTAAATAGCACACCTCAATTTCTAAAGGATTGTACTCAACTGAAGCAAACTACGGACGTTCATATGATTCGTTAGTTTAATGTTGACAGTTGCGAATGGGCTAAATAGTTAAGTCCAAACATTCAGCTTCAAACACACAAATAGCTCCCAATGACCATAGTCTGTGACTTGCGTCAATTCTTTTGATAACAATCTTAAGCACACAGTGCTTGAGGCAAATTCAAACCCTCGCTGCACAAAAGTTCTCCGTATGGACACTAAAGGGAAATTTTTCCCTCCTCATTCCTTACTAGCCAATTAACGCAAATAAGAGTATCAACAATTCACATGGCCAAACAATGTAGCATTGGAGTTCATTTACTCCAAATTCCTCAACCACTTCTAATTTATATATAAATTGGAATAATATAAATTATCAATTACAAAGTCTAACCATCTATAATTTTGCATCACCAAATGAAAACAAATATCTAAGCATTTAATCTTTCACAAAAGAGCTTATGGCAGCCATGATTACCAAAGTTTGGTAACGAAACATTTGTTAAGCAAATTCGTCCACTATTTAAAAACGAATGTTTGAAATGAACAACGGAACTCAGCAGAAAAGCCCAACAATTACAGCTCTAATCAAACAGCAAACTGAAGCGAGTGAATCCAGCCAAATGAACAGATCCGCAACAGAGGATTTCAACTGAAATTTCCTATTATTTTGGAAAACAAGACTAAAATCGGGAAAATCCAAAAGTGTAAACCAAAGAAGAAGAACTCTTTAACCCCCTTTTTTAGCTTTACATTCCGAAAATGCTTCTGTTTCTATCTCTCTTTTTTTTCTGTTTCTTCCTTCTCTTTGTGTGTGCGCGCGTTTTCTTTCCCTTTCTATCTTGAGAAAAACCAAGAAGATATCAGAAGGGTAAGGCTTGATTAAGAGATGGGGAACATGGGTCACGGCTGCTCCTCTCTTGAGTGTGATCTTTTCTTAGAAATGAAGGTGGAGAAGATGACCCAAAAAGGGTGATGCGCCTTTTTTTTCTTGTGAAGGGATCTAAGGGTAAGGTCTATGTAGGGATTAGATACTATTATATAAGGGTAGCGATTAGGTTAGAGGTATGGGCTTGGGAATTATGGGCTAGGTAGGAAAATTTGGGCCTAATTTGGGTACAAGAACTAGCTCAATATTCAATTAAATCTTTTCTTCAAATTCTTTTTCNATTGTTTCCACAAGGACGGAAATAAAAATTGAGAATGGGAATCAATTGAATCCCCATAGTCGGACACAAAAGAAACTCTTTTGATAATATATAAACTTGGACTATAAAGGAATCAGGTCAGTANTAGTTTTGGAAGTTTTGGTAGCTGGGACTACCGAAAGCTGTGATTTCACTGTTGCTGCTGCTGCTACTGCTTGCTGAACCCCCTTATTACACCAAAAGAAATAAAAAGCTAAGCTAGCTGGGCCTATCAACTACGAGTTACAAGATTCCTATCTATAAATCTCTTGAAGCTTGATCTTGAGTCTTAGCTGGTTTTTGCTGTTGACTCCGATCTGAATCTTAATGCTCTTCAGCTGTGACCACTGGTTCATTCTTCAGCTTTGGATCAAGGCGGGACATGCGAAGCTTGACTTTAATTGCATTCATGAGTAGTCCGCATCTTTGTCTGCTTCAACATTTTGAATTCACTTATTTTTTGTTCTTTTTCTTCTTTTCTTTATCCTGGACTGAGGCTCATTCTTTCGGCTACCTTGGATCTTGTGCCTCGAGGTCAAACCTGCCCAGATGCCAAAACAAACAAACGAACGAAATTTTTCTGCCCCAGTTTTCACTACGAAAATTTCGTGAGTTATTTGGTGACAAAAATCTGAATTTCTTCTCTTTTTTCTTGTCTTTTTTTTGTTTTTATTTTTTTTTCGAAAACCAATAAAATAAGGATTGCGTCTATCTAGAAGGGAAAAGATCAGGGGATGGAGCCCTATATCTGGAATATCAACTCAGGGATTGGAGCACTAATGTTGGTAAAAAGGCAACTAGGGAATTGAGGCCCTATGTCTAAAAACTCAACTCAGGGATTGGAGCCCTAATGTTGGTAAAAGGCGACTAGGGAATGGAGGCCCTATGTCTAAAAACTCAACTCAGGGATTGGAGCCCTAATGTTGGTAAAAAGGCGACTAGGGAATGGAGGCCCTATGTCTAAAATACTCAACTCAGGGATTGGAGCCCTAATGTTGGTAAAAAGGCGACTAGGGAATGGAGGCCCTATGTCTAAAATCTCAACTCAGGGAATGGAGCCCTAATGTTGGTAAAAAAGGCGACTAGGGAATGGAGGCCCTATGTCTAAAAACTTAACTCAGGGATTGGAGCCCTAATGTTGGTAAAAGGCGACTAGGGAATGGAGGCCCTATGTCTAAAAACTCAACTTAGGGATTGGAGCCCTAATGTTGGTAAAAGGCGACTAGGGAATGGAGGCCCTATGTCTAAAAATCTCAACTCAGGGATTGGAGCCCTAATGTTGGTAAAAGGCGACTAGGGAATGGAGGCCCTATGTCTAAAAACTCAACTCAGGGATTGGAGCCCTAATGTTGGAAAAAGGCGACTAGGGAATGGAGACCCTATGTCTAAAAAGCTCAACTCAGGGATTGAAGCCCTAATGTTGGCAAAAGGCGACTAGGGAATGGAGGCCCTATGTCTAAAAACTCAACTCAGGGATTGGAGCCCTAATGTTGGTAAAAGGCGACTAGGGAATGGAGGCCCTATGTCTAAAAACTCAACTCAGGGATTGGAGCCCTAATGTTGGTGAAAGGCGACTAGGGAATCGAGGCCCTATGTCTAAAAACTCAACTCATTGATTGGAGCCCTAATGTTGGTAAAAGGCGACTAAACTCAACTCAGGGATTGGAGCCTAATGTTGGTAAAAGGCGACTAGGGAATGGAGGCCCTATGTCTAAATCTCAACTCAGGGATTGGAGCCTAAGTTGGTAAAAAGGGACTAGGATGGAGGCCCTATGTCAAAACTCAAGGTTAAAAGGCGACTAGGGAATGGAGGCCCTTTGTCTAAAAACTCAACTCAGGGGTTGGAGCCCTAATGTTGGTAAAAGGCGACTAGGGAATGGAGGCCCTATGTCTAAAATCTCAACTCAGGGATTGGAGCGCTAATGCTGGTAAAAAGGCGACTAGGGAATGGAGGCCCTATGTCTAAAACTCAACTCAGGATTGGAGCCTAATGTTGGTAAAAGGCGACTAGGGAATGGAGGCCCTATGTCTAAAAACTCAACTCAGGGATTGGAGCCTAATGTTGGTAAAAGGCGACTAGGGAATGGAGGCCCTATGTCTAAAAACTCAACTCAGGGATTGGAGCCCTAATGTTGGTAAAAGGCGACTAGGGAATGGAGGCCCTATGTCTAAAATCAACTCAGGTATTGGACCCTTGGATGGAGGCCCTTGTCTAAACTCAACTAGGGATTGGAGTATGTTGGAAAAGGCGACTAGGGAATGGAGGCCCTATGTCTAAAAACTCAACTAGGGATTGGAGCCCTAATGTTGGAGATCGGATCCAAGTACCTGTATTCTCTGATCATTGAACTTCATTTGCTTTGACTCAGTGACATTTCCATCGAACTTTCTTTCCTCTTTTTGCTTTTTTTTCCACTCTTTTTTTCTTGTAGCTCTTTTCTCTCTTTTTTTCCACTATTTTTCTTTTTCTCTTTTTCACTCAATTTTATTTATCTTTTTTTTCCAAGTATCTCAATTTAAGGGAATGGAGGTCCTATGTCTAAAAACTCAACTTAGGGATTGGAGCCCTAATGTTGGTATAAAAAAAGGCGACTAGGAAATGGAGCCCTATATCTGAAAACTCAACTCAGGGATTGGAGCCCNAAAAGTTCTCCGTATGGACACTAAAGGGAAATTTTTCCCTCCTCATTCCTTACTAGCCAATTAACGCAAATAAGAGTATCAACAATTCACATGGCCAAACAATGTAGTATTGGAGTTCATTTACTCCAAATTCCTCAACCACTACTAATTTATATATAAATTGGAATAATATAAATTATCAATTACAAAGTCTAACCATCTATAATTTTGCATCACCAAATGAAAACAAATATCTAAGCATTTAATCTTTCACAAAAGAGCTTATGGCAGCCATGATTACCAAAGTTTGGTAACGAAACATTTGTTAAGCAAATTCGTCCACTATTTAAAAAAAAAAAAAATAGAATCAAAACTTTGAACAATTCCAATACAAGGTAACAAAGGTCTATTTAACATACAAAATATAAATGATAAATCTGTCTTTCGTGGTAAAAAGAACAACTAATTTAAGAACAGCTGAAGCTTAAGTTCATCCTCTTTCGTACTAAACAGTGATACAAATTAAGTAGGCGCAAAACTTAAATCACATTTTTTATGAAGAACAAAGTCCCACCACATCAAAAAAAATCAATAACTAAAACTCTAAGCATTCCAAAATTAACTTGAAATAACATATATGAACAGTAAACATAGCTCTAGCATTGAACGGTCATAACATACCAAATACAAAATAAAATAAAAGGAAAACATACCTAAAGTGTGAAAAATCAACGGATGAACAAACGAATGTTTGAAATGAACAACGGAACTCAGCAGAAAAGCCCAACAATTACAGCTCTAATCAAACAGCAAACTGAAGCGAGTGAATCCAGCCAAATGAACAGATCCGCAACAGAGGATTTCAACTGAAATTTCCTTTTATTTTGGAAAACAAGACTGAAATCGGGAAAATCCAAAAGTGTAAACCAAAGAAGAAGAACTCTTTAACCCCCTTTTTTAGCTTTACATTCCGAAAATGCTTCTGTTTCTATCTCTTTTTTTTTTTTTCTGTTTCTTCCTTCTCTTTGTGTGTGTGCGCGTTTTCTTTCCCTTTCTATCTTGAGAAAAACCAAGAAGATATCAGAGGGTAAGGCTTGATTAAGAGATGGGGAACATGGGTCACGGCTGCTCCTCTCTTGAGTGTGAGCTTTTCTTAGAAATGAAGGTGGAGAAGATGACCCAAAAGGGTGAAGGGATCTAAGGGTAAGGTCTATGTAGGGATTAGATACTATTATATAAGGGTAGCGATTAGGTTAGAGGTATGGGCCTGGGAATTATGGGCTAGGTAGGAAAATTTGGGCCTAATTTGGGTACAAGAACTAGCTCAATATTCAATTAAATCTTTTCTTCAAATTCTTTTTCTTATCTTTCTTTTTCTTTTTCTTTTTTTTTTAATTAAAAATCCTAAAATTAAAATCCTAGGTTATCTAAAAATGTGAAATTAAACTAATTATAAAAATTATAAAAGCTATTTAATCCTAAATTAAAAGAGAAAAAATCAATAAAAGGAAAAAGAGTAAAAATGAAAAATTTTTTTGTGATTTTCAATTTATTATAAAACAAGTAACTACCGATTGATCCTAAGAATGTAAAAATAAAGCCTAAATGTCATGCATGATATTTTTGGTATTTTTCATGATTTAAATAAAACTCAAACATGCACAAAATGCAAACAATCACAATGAGAACCACAATAGTCCAATGGTAATGCCTGAATCGGGTATTGCTCAGCAACTAGCTCCGGTTTAATTGTTACACTAGATGTGCTCCGACAATCATGCAAGCTCTGCCACCTAAGGAAACTGAAATTACTAAACTAACAGAGAACACTATGGCTACGATAGCGAGGAAATTGACCTACTCTGTTGGATCTAGCATTTCAAAGAGAACTATGGCTGATGTGGTCAAAGAAAACATAACAGGGCAACAAGGATTACAACTCAATTTCTTCCCGCCGGAGGTTAGAGTTGGAGTTAAAATAGTCAAGCTAAACCAGAAGGAAATCGTGCAACAATGTCAGAAGTGGGAATCGACACTCATAGGTTATATCATGGGTAGGAATCCAACCTTCAAGGAGATACTGAAATTTATCTACGATGTATAGAACTTTGTCGCTACACCAAAGGTATGTTTGCATGGCGATGGATACTTCATATTTTGTGTTGCTTCAGTAGAGGAGAATTTGCAAATTATGGAGAAAGTTCCATACACTTTTAACAACAGACCTATGGTATTGAAAAACCGGGAGCTTGACTTTGAATTTGAAAAGAGCCTATGCATGTGATCCCAATTTGGGTCACATTCCCAAGTCTATCTATCAAATGTTGGCTGAGAAAAATTTAGGGTGAATTGCGAGTTGTTTGGGGAAGCCTGCATGTACAGACAAACTCACAGCTCAGTTTGAAAGAATATCATATGCTCGAGTGTTGATAGAAATGGATATCACCCAGCCATTGCCAGATGTGCTGAACATAGAGAACCCCGATATTAGCATAAGGGAACAAGTAGTGCACTATGAACGGAAGCCCAAACTATGCAAGGAGTGTAATCAGTTTGGTCACTCCAATGGTGAATGCAAAATGGAACAACACGTAGAGAATCCAATGAAGAAGAAAGCTAAGAAGGAGAAATGGGAATGGAGAACTAAAATTATCAACACTGATGAGGTTGAACCTCCAAATGCTGGAAATGTTACTAACACTAAGGAGGTACCTCAGGAGGTACAAGTACAGTATGGTGAGAGAGATAAGCAAGTGATGGTATATCATGGTGGAACTAATAAAGAAAACCAACCACGAATTGATTATGAAGAGTTGACCAAGAGAAATTAGTTTGCCTCGTTGAGAATTCAAGAGAGTGAGCCTCTTGACATGAATGTAGGAACTGAACATAGTCACTCTCATAGGGTTAACAAAGGGCTTATTCGACCACTATACCACCCCCATGATATTTCGCACAAGGAATATAAGAGGACTGAATAAGTCCATTAAGCAGAGAGAGTTTAGATCATTCTTAACATCAAATAGGATTGATATGGTAAGGTATTTGGAGACCAAAGTCAAGTAGAATAAAGCCTTGACTGTTCAAAAGAAAATAGGTAGAGATTGGGAGTTTACAACAAACTACTCAGATGTACCTAATGGTAGGATTCGACTAGGATGAAAGACAACAAATGTTACCCTTGTGGTGTTGGAGTCCTCTTCCTAACTAATACATTGCCACATACAAGATAGGAACTCTGCATTCCATAGATGCATACCTATTGTGTATGGGATGCATACAATAGCGGATAGGATACCTTTGTGGGATCAATTGAGGGCCATCAATATAGAAGGTAGAGGTCCTTTGCTGATCATGGGGGATTTCAACAGTGTCTTAACAGTGGAGGACAGGATAAATATGGAACTTGTGCATCACCTTGAAGTAGTTGACTTTAAGCAATGTATTAGTGATATTGAAGTTAGGGTAATTTCTAAGAAAGGGGCTCAATTCTCCTGGAGTAATAAGAGGGGAGCAGAAGATAGAATTTACGGTCATATTGATCGGGTGTTTGGGAATGTTGAGTGGTTCTGTTCTTATGCAGAAGTTGAATCTCTACACCTACTACCAGGATGCTCTGACCGCACGCCTGTTTTACTAAATACTGAAGTACATAGGGTGCCTCTAAAGAAGCCATACAGATTACTAAATGTCCTGTTACAACACAAGGAGTATAAGGATGCAGTTAAATATATCTGGGGGCAAGACATACAAGGGAACACTATGTATACCATATGCAGGTAGCTTAAGTTATTGGAGATATATACTAGCGAAATACAAAGAGAATTCTCATCAGTGGAAGTTAAGCTAAAACAATTGAAGGGAGACCTTCAGGCTACACAGCAGACTCTGAATGAGGATCATCTTAACTCACAATTGATTGAGCAGGTGCAAAACTCTATTATGCTAATTCAGAAGTGGGATATGACGACTCAACCAGTCATTTTGAGTATTTGCATTATATTCAGCTGTTTGAAGTCTTGAGTAGCTTCATATGATGTATTATGACCTGTGCGAATTATCGGTTTTATTTTTCAGGTGATTCAGGATTTGTTAGGAAGAATGAATCTCATGTTAGAAGCTTTACTTTGGAAGAGTTAATCAAGTTTGACTTTGTTTATTTGATACTGAATCAGAGTTTTGATGGCTCCGCTAGGTCCGGGTGGTTATTTTGGACTTGGGCGTATGCCCAGATTTACATTTGGATGTTTCTTGAAGGTTTTAGCATTAATTGACGAAAGTTGGCAATTTGAAAGTTTGGCATATTCATAAATTTGACCGAGAGTACTTCGATGATATTGGGTTCGGAATGTGGTTCCAGGAATTGAAATAGATTCGTTATGTCATATAGAACTTGTATGCAAAATTTGAGGTTATTCTGACTTGATTTGATATGGTTCGGCACGAGTTTTTAAAGTTGAAAGTTCATTAAGTTTGATTTGAGGTGTGATCCATGGTTTTGATATTGTTATGTGTAATTTGAGGCCTCGATTACCTCCGGGTTATGTTTGGAACTTGTTGGTATGTCCGAATGGTGTTTTGAGGGGCTCGGGTGAGTTTCAGATGGGCTTCAGACCATTTTAGGCCGTGTTGTTATTACTGATTTCTATTGTTACTTGTTGCTTCTGGTGTTCTTCGCGATCGCGAAGGTCCAGCTGCGATCACGAAGTGTGTTTTGGTCTGCTGTGAATTTGTTCTTGAGCGGACGCGATATATGGAACGCGTTAGCGAAAGGTAAGGTGAATGTGTTTCGTGTTTGGAATGTTGTGTCACGTTCGCGTTGTGGAGCTGGAGTTGGAGGTCATGTTTTCGCGTTTGCGAAGGTCTGGTTCTATTGTGCATCGCGTTCGCGAGGTTTGCACCATGAACGCGTAAGGTCATTTTGTGTCGGTGAGTGTTTGTTCATTGCAAACGCTGGAATCCATCCACGTTCGCGAAGTGTATTCTTGGAGCAGTGTATAAAATACTCTATTTCGAAGGCTTTGCTCATTTTATCACATTTTAAGCTGGGGGCTCATATTTGGGAGATTTTTATCACGTGGATTGGGGTAAGTATTTTCTACTCGGTATTGATTATATTTCATGAATCTATCTTCGATTTTGGCATTTGGATTATGATTTTTAAAGAGAAATTAGGGGTTCTTGTCTAAACTTTCCTAAATTGAATTTTTCAATTTTTAACATCAACTCGAAGTCGATTTGAGTAAAATTAGTACGGTTGGACTCGTAATTGAATGATTTGTCGGAATTTATGAGTTTTGTTGAGTTTCGAGGTGTGGGCTCGGGTTTGACTTTTTGGTTGACTTTGAGTATTTGATTAAAGATTCGACCTTTATCGTTTGGGTTTTCTTCCTGTGGCATTATTTGATGATTTCGAGTTACTTTTGGCTAGTTTCGAGCCAATCGAAGATCAATTTGAGCGGGATAGCGCTTTTAGTGTATTGATTTGGCTTGTTTGAGGTAAGTCTCTTGACTAACTTTGTTGGAAAAATTTTCCTACTAATTGATGTTGTTTGCTACATGCGGGGGGTGATGCCTATATGAGGTGACGGGCGTATATGCATGTTCCAGGATTAATCATGTTTGGGGGTAGATTATGCAATTGTGCCTTGAAGGATTAAGTGACCTTCTTGCTTCGCGTTTTACTTGACTTCTAGATTAATATGAATATGAAGTTAAATGCTAGAAACCATGATTTAGCTTTCATAACTTGATTTAAATTTGATGGACTTTTTCTGAAATTATTGATGTGCTAAATTCGGTCGTCATTATACTTAATCATAAATACATCGCTACGAACATTATTCTTGAGATATTGGATTCTATACTTGAGTTGAAGATCATCTTTGTTTAGATTGGTTGAGATACTTTAACAATGAGATTCTTGAGGTTTGTCGAATTGTTATTAGCTTGAAAGCTCTTATTTATATTAATTTGTAATATTCACTTAATCACTCTCCTTGATGTTATTCATGCTTCTTACGTTGCTTGTTATTGACATACATGTGCTTGGTGAGGAAGAGTGTAAAGCACGAAGGGTGAGTAGACCTCGTAGACTGGAGAGACCCACTGGCCCTTATTTTGGAGGAAGAGTACGGCATGGTAGAGGTTTTGTGGGTCAGCCAGCTCAGTTTGCATCTCAGATTTCACACAGTGTTACAGGTGTTCAAGGGTCTTGGAGTACCCATACCGCATAATTCCCACTGCCACGTCCTCCCAGAGCTTGTTTTGAGTGTGGTGACATACCCCATGTGGTGAGGGATTGCCCTAGACTTGGGAGGAGTGCACCTCCACAGACTTCTCAGCCACAGTGCGCTCCGCAGAGTTCTCAGGCTATGATCACAGTACCAGTTACTACCCCACCTGCTCAGCCAGCTAGAGGGGAAGGCCAGGCCAGATATTATGCCCTTCCTGCCCGTACCGAGGTTGTTCCCTCCAATTCTGTCATCACAGGTACTATACTGGTTTGTCACAAAGATGCATCGGTTCTATTCGATCCAGGCTCTACTTATTCTTATGTGTCTTCTTATTTTGCTCCGCATTTGGGTGTACCTCAGGATTCTTTGAGTTTTCCTGTTTATGTTTCTGCTTCTGTGGGAGATTCTCTTGTTGTGGACCACATTTATCGGACGTGTTTGGTTGCCGTTAGTGGTTTTGAGACCAGAGCCGATTTATTGTTGCTTATCATGGTTGATTTTGATTATCTTAGGTATGGACTGGTTGTCGCCCCATTATGCTATTCGTGATTGTCACGCCAAAACCGTGACGCTGGCTATGCCAGGTGTACTGCGTGTTGAGTGGAGGGGTGCTTTAGATCACACTCCCAGTAGAGTTATTTCTTTCCTTAAGGCTCAGCGTATGGTTGAGAAGGGGTGTGACGCGTATTTAGCCTGTATGAGAGATGTCAGTATTGATACCCCTTCAGTTGATTCAGTTCGAGTAGTACGGGATTTTCCCGATGTGTTTCCAGGTGATCTTCAAGGCATGCCGCCTGATAGAGATATTGATTTTGGCATTGATCTGTTGCTGGGCACTCAGCCCATTTCTATTCCTCCGTATCGTATGGCTCCTCCTGAGTTGAAGGAGTTGAAGGATCAGTTGCAGGAATTGCTTGATAAGGGTTTTATCCAGCCCAGTGTATCACCTTGGGGTGCTCCTGTCTTGTTTGTGAAGAAAAATGATGGTTCTATGCGTATGTGTATTGATTATCGCCAGTTGAACAAGGTTACAGTGAAGAACCATTATCCTTTGCCTCGTATTGATGATCTGTTTGACCAGCTTTAGGGTGCACGGGTGTTTTATAAGATTGACTTGCGCTCAGGTTACCATCAGTTGAAGATTCGGGAGCCAGATATCCCGAAGACTGCTTTTCATTACGAGTTCCTTGTTATGTCATTTGGGCTGACCAATGCCCCAACAGCCTTTATACATTTGATGCACAATGTATTCCGGCCATATCTTGACTCATTTGTCATTGTCTTTATTGATGACATTCTGGGGTATTCCCGGAGTCGGGAAGATCGTGAGTAGCACCTGAGGGCAGTGCTTCAGACTCTGAGGGAAAAGAAGTTATATGCAAAGTTCACAAAATGTGAGTTTTGGTTGTATTCCGTGGCATTCTTAGGCCATGTGGTATCGAGTGAAGGTATTCAAGTGGATCCGAAGAAGGTAGAGGCAGTGCAGAGTTGGCCCAGACCTTCCTCAGCTACAGAGATTCGCAGTTTTCTCGGCTTGGCGGGTTACTACCGTTGTTTTGTGGAGGGGTTTTCATCTATTGCAGCCTCTATGACCAGACTGACCCAGAAGGGTGCTCCGTTCCAGTGGACGGAAGAGTGTGAGGCGAGCTTTCAGAAGCTCAAGACAGCTTTGACTACAGCCCCAATTTTGATATTGCCTACAGGTTTGGGGTCTTACACTATCTATTGTGATGCCTCGAGGATTGGCCTTGGAGCGGTTTTGATGCAGGACAGTAGGGTGATTGCCTACGCGTCCGGACAGTTGAAGGTGCACGAGAAGAATTTACCCGGTCCACGACCTTGAGTTAGCTGCCATTGTTCACGCCCTAAAGATTTGGCGCCATTATTTATACGGTGTGCCTTGTGAGATTTATACTGGCCATCGGAGCTTGCAGCACCCGTTCAAACAAAAGGATCTAAATTTGCGCCATAGAAGGTGGTTAGAGTTGCTGAAGGACTATGATATCACTATTCTGTATCACCCGAGGCAAGGCCAATGTGGTGGCCGATGCTTTGAGTCACCGGGCAGAGAGTTTAGGGAGTTTGGCTTATTTACCAGCATCGGAGAGGCCTATGGCGATGGATGTTCAGGCCTTAGCCGGCCAGTTTGTGAGATTGGATCTTTCAGAGCCTAGTCGGGTTCTAGCTTGCGTGGTTTCTCGGTCTTCCTTATTTGATCGTATCAGGGAGCGCCAGTATGATGACCCTCATTTGCTTGTCCTTAAGGACAAAGTTCAGCATGGTGATGCCAGAGATGTGACCATTGGTGAGGACGGAGTATTGAGGATGCAGGGTCGGATTTGTGTACCCAATGTTGATGGGCTTCGGGAGTTGATTCTGGAGGAGGCCCATAGTTCGCGGTATTCCATTCACCCGGGTGCCGCAAGGATGTATCAGGATTTGAGACAACACTATTGGTGGAGGCGGATGAAGAAAGATATAGTCAGATTTGTAGCTCAGTGCCTCAATTGTCAGCAGGTGAAGTATGAGCACCAGAGACCGGGTGGGTTGCTTCAGCAGATAGAGATTCCGGAGTGGAAGTGGGAGCGGATCACCATGTACTTTGTAGTTGGGCTCCCACGGACTTTGAGAAAGTTCGATGCTATTTGGGTGATTGTGGATTGGCTGACCAAGTCTGTGCACTTTATTACTGTGTGTACTACTTATTCTTCGGAGCGGTTGGCGGAGATTTATATCCGGGAGATTGTTCGTCTGCATGGTATTCCAGTTTCTATCATTTCAGATACAGGTACTCAGTTCACATCACGATTCTGGAGGGTCGTGGGAGCAGTTCTTGCCATTGGCGGAGTTTGCATACAATAACAATTATCATTCCAGCATTCAGATGGCACTGTATGAGGCTTTATGTGGTAGGCGGTGTAGATCCCCGTGGGTTGGTTTGAGCCGGGTGAGGCCAGATTATTGGGCACAGACTTGGTTCAGAGTGCCTTGAAGAAGGTTAAGGTGATTCAAGATAGACTCCGTACAGCCTAGTCCAGACAGAAGAGTTACGCGGACTGGAAGGTTTGTGATGTTTCCTATGTGGTTGGAGAGCGGGTTCTACTTCGGGTTTCGCCTATGAAGGGAGTTATGAGATTTGGGAAGAAGGGAAAGTTGAGTCCGAGGTTTATTGGCCCTTTTGAGATATTAAGGCGTGTTGGGGAGGTTGCTTATGAGCTTGCCCTACCTCCTAGCTTGGCAGGAGTTAATCCGGTATTTCATGTTTCGATGCTCCGGAGGTATCACGGCGATCCGTCACACGTGTTGGATTTCAATTCAGTCCAGTTGGACAAGGATCTATCCTATGTTGAAGAGCCAGTGGCAATATTGGACAGGCAGGTTAGAAAGCTGAGGTCAAAGAACATTGTGCCAGTGAAGGATCAGTGGCGGGGTCGGGGAGGCGACCTGGGAGATCGAGCAGGATATGCGCAGCCGTTACCCTCATCTTTTCACTACTTCCAGTCTATGCTCGTTCGAGGACGAACGAATGTTTAAGTGTGGGAGGATGTAACAACCCGGCCGGTCGTCTTAAGAATTTACGCCCCGATCCTCTATTAACTGCTTTCCCCGTGTTTATTTCTGCTATTTTGATTTGTCGGGATGTTCGGTTTTGAGTTTCGGAGAGTTTTGGGACACTTAGTCCCTAAATGAGAGCTTAAGTGTTGGAAATTTAACCGTAGCCAGAACAGTGTGAAGACGACCTCGGAATGGAATACCTATGGTTACGTTAGCTCCTTTGAGTGATTTCGGGCTTAGGAGCGTGATCGGAATGAGTTTTGGAGGTCCGGAGTAGATTTAGGCTTGAATTGGCGAAATTAGATTTTTGGCGATTTCTGGTTGGTAGGTGGGATTTTGATATAGGGGTCGGAATGGAATTCCGAGAGTTGCAGTAGTTCCGTTGTGTCATTTGGGATATGTGTGCAAAATTTCAGGTCACTCGGATGTGGTTTGGTTGGATTTTTTATCAAAAGCGTAATTTAGAAGATTTTGGAATTCTTAGGCTTGAATCCGATGCGATTTTGGTGTTTTGATGTTGTTTTGAGCGTTCTGAAGGTTTGAACAAGTTTGAATGAGGTTATGGGATTTATTGGCATGTTTGGTTGAGGTCCCGGGGGCCTCGGGTGATTTTCGGGTGGTCAATCGGACTATTTCATGATGTTTGGAGTTGCAGAAAAATTGCAGATCAGTGCTGCAGAGAAATGACCTTTGCGTTCGTGAGTGGGTCCTCGCATTCGCGAAGGGTCAGTTGATGAAGCTGGGATTTAAGCCTTCACGTTCGCGAGAAGGCTACACGTTCGCGAAGGGTTGGGCATTTGGTCATCGCGTTCACGTGAGGTCGACTGCGTTCGCGTAGAGGAAAAGTGGTCAGCAGGGTTTAAGGTATTTTATTCATCGCGTTCGCGAGAGGGGGAACGCGATCGCGAAGGGTGGTCGTTTTGGTCAAAGTTATTTTGTGTTTCGCGAACGCGAGGCTTTGACCGCGTTCGCGAAGAAGGATTTCAGGCCTGGGCAGAAGGTTTAAATGGTCGTCTTATCCGCGATTTTAGGGTTTATTTCTTCCATTGTTGGTCGTTTTTGGAGCTTTTTGAAGAGGATCGAAGAGGGATTCAAGGGGAATCACTTGGAGGTAACATTTTTGACTTCATAACTCATTTATATGTGATTAAAGACCTAATTAGTGGTGAAAAATTTGGGAAAAATGGATAATTAGGGCTTGAGATTAAGAGACCTTAAAAGGGGCATTTGAGGGGTCAATTGAACTTCGATTTAAGTGTTTTTGTTATGTATAGACTCGTGAGAGTATGAGGATTCTGAAAATATAAATTTCGCCCAATTTCGAGATGTGGGCCTGAGGGGCGTTTTGGTCATTTTACCTAATTTCGCGTATTAGCTTAGAATTTCTTTGTATAATCAGTTACTTGAAGTGTTATTTATATTATGAAATTGAATTGAATAGATTTGGGCCATTTGGATTCGAGTACTCGTGGCAAGAACATGGTTTCGAGTTGATTTTTAGCTAGTTCGAGGTAAGTGGCTTGCCTAACCTTGTGTGGGGGACTTTCCCCTTAGGATTTGGTATATTTGGTAATTGAAATGCCTTGTACGTGAGGTGACGAGTGCGTACTTGTGCTAGTTGTTGGAAATCCAGTTTTCATTAAGTAATTACTAGTATATTTCCTTTCCTATTTTTATCACTCGCACTTTTAAGCATGTTGCTAGCTTAGTAAAGCATGTCTAGGTGATTTAATTGCTTTATTTGCTCAAACTGCCTTACCTGAATTTTGTGCAGCATGCTAGGCTAGAATTTCCTGTTTGCCTTAATATGAAATTTGCCATTTCTGAATATTTTCCTGTTGCTGCTGTGTATTTACATTGGGACTACGGATGTGGGATTCCGGTAGATCCCCCTTGTCTGTTTATTTGGGACTACGGATGTGGGATTCCGGTTGACCCCCCTGCACAGTTATATGGGACTACGGGACTGCACCCGGTAGATTCCCCCAGTACTGGGTATTTACATTTGGGACTACGGTCGGGATTTCCGGTAGATCCCCGCACACTAATAGGTTGACTACGGGACGGGATCCCGGGTGATCCTTCGGATATATATGATGGACTACGTGACGTTATCCCAGGAGATCCACTGGATAGTTATAATTGGGACTACAGGATATTGTAATTTTGTGTTGAGCTGTATTTCTTTCCCGTGATTTATTTTGTTTCTATTCTAGTGGTTGTTGTTCTTTCAACTCTATGTTATTTGTTACTGTTGCGCTTATTTATATTGTTTTATTCCACACTGTTAACCCTTATATTTTATTTAACCTCGGTAGGACCCTGACCTTCCTCGTCACTACCCGACCGAGGTTAGGCTTGGCACTTACTGAGTACCGCTGTGGTGTACTCATGCCCTTCCTACGCATGTTTTTCATGTGCAGATCCAGGTACTTTAATTATTTCTTCCGCAAATTTTGTTTATTTCCGCATTGTTAGGCTTACCTAGTCGTAGAGACTAGGTGCCATCACGACAGTTCACGGAGGGCGAACTGGGGTCGTGACACATTGTCTTCCTTTTGTTTCTTCAAGTGAAGCTTCTTCCTTATTAAAGATGCAGTTATAACACTCCCACTAGATGTATTAGATGTGTTGTTAGATGAAGTAGAACTCGATGGAGATTGAGGACAAGATCCAGTTGAATACTTTTTTAGATACTCTCCAAATAAAAAATTCATATAAGCATACACCTCAGCATTTATTTCTTCCCTTTTTCCTCCACAAAAAGTTCTTCAAGTGCTCCCTCAACATATTAAAATTTGTTACGTGGATCCAAGACGGAAGCAATAAAAATCATTTTATTCATCTTTTCAGGATCACCCCAATACTTCTTGAACTTTTCTTGCATTCGCTCGGCCATTTTTCTCAAATGCTCAACCTCACTAACTAAACACATTTTTAAATAATAATAAAGTTCAAATACATCCTCAAATTGAGAATTACAAGTGACATAACGTGAACCTGAAACTTTTTAGTTAGCTCATGAAATCTTGCAAAAAACTCTATCACATTCCTCACATTCACCCAATCATCAGATAAGATGAGAACATTGATAAGCAGAAAATCCGTCATCAAAAAGATGAAACTTGTCAAAGACCTTTTCAAAGTTTTGTGCCGTATCCAACATCAAATAGGTGGAATTCCACCTAGTAGGAACATCCAAACACAACGTTTTGGTACATTCTATCTTTACATGTGCACAACACTGTTTAAACTTTAAGGTCCTTGCAGGAGAAGATCTCACATACCTCACAATATATCTAACACGTGTCACAGAAGCATCAAGTTCTTTCAAACCATCTTGCACAATTAGATTTAGTATATGAGCCATGCATCTCACATGAAGATGTTTACCACTCATCATATTAGTTTTTCACATATCTAACTGTTTAGACAATTCTTTGACTGTGACATCATTTGAAGAAGCATTGTTCACGGTAATAGTGAAAACCTTATCTAGTTTCCATTCAAGTAAACAATCTCTAATAGCTTTAGCCATCTCTTCACCCTTATGACTAGTGATAGGGAAAAAATTTAGTATTCTTTTATGCAACTTCCAATCCCTATTAATGAAGTGGGCTGGCAAACACATATAATTTATTCTTTGTAATGAAGTCCACGTGTCTGTTGTGAGGCAAATTTTTGGTTGTGCTTCTCTAAAAGACCTTCTTAGATTTTGCTTCAATTCACTGTAAACTTCATAACAATCCCTTGTTATTGTTCTACAAGAAGGAAGACGAAATAGTGGTTGAGTTTTTCTCATAAACTTCATAAAGCCTTCATTTTCTACAAAGCTAAATGGTAGTTCATCAATAACTATCATCTCAATTAAGGCCCTCCTAACCACTTCTTGATCAAATTTCCAAAGTGATCCTTCATCATTTTGGCAAGATTGAAAATTTATCTTTGTTTGACTATTATCTTTATCAACGTTAAGTGGATATTCTTCGCATCTAAGCAAATGATTCTTCAATCCTGTTGTTCCATTCCTAGATGAATTAGCAGCATAAGCTTGCTTACAATATCAACTTCTTGCTTTACCAACCCCATTTACCTCAGATTTATCAAAATGGTTCCAAACGTCAGGCCTAGGTTGCATGGTTTTCCTTTTCTTAGAATCTTGAGTATCAATGGTGTTGGTGTTGCTATCTACCTTAATAGGTAAACTTTCACTTGAACCAGCATCACTTACTCTATTTTCATCTGCCATCTATACAAAATTAAATAAATATAAACACAAATTAAGAATCAACAAGCTTTAGGTCTTGCAGCAGCTAAAAGCAAAGTTAGAGTATAACCATTTGAGCATTATTTTCCAAAGATGTGTAGATTACAAATGTATTGTCTTTGGGAAGGGAAAGCTTTTTTTTTTGTATTCCCTTTTATCATTGACAATTGACCTTTGGATCTACACTTTGTGTTTAGGAGTATCTTTCTTTGTATTTTTCACTTCTTTAACTTAATTCATTTCACTTAATGCTTCAGTCCACTTTTCATCTCTGTTTTTTGGATAATTATTTGCCTTTTAGTGGTGGGTTGATATAGTTCTTACAGACTCATATTTTGCACATTTATTCAATCATAATCTTAAGCAAAAACGAATAATATCTCTTATTATAATCTCAAGGATTAAATTTTCAAAAAGTCTATTTTCAAGTCTTTATTCCTGATATTTTTTTCCCGGAGACGGCACTGCTGGGTTATAGTTTCTTTTTCTCCTTTTTAAAGGCATTCGATATCTGAAATTCACTGGCATTTCAGCTACACTCTAAATTCCCCCAACCAAAGTTACAATATCAGCTACAATATCAAAGTTTCAGTGGCATAACAACTTCTACACTACTGATAATAAATTCATCAGTAGTAAAAGCACGAAGGGTGATGTTGTGTACGTGATTGCTGTGTTATTACTTTTGTTGGTTCAAAGCATGATATTTACTGAGTTCCTGTTCTGTACTATTTTCAGAATATTCATAGTCCCCTCAGCATGTTTTCCCCTTCCCATCATTATCTGTTAAATTTCTGTTGTTGTTATTTTCTCGTATGTGATTTAACTGCACAGGTTTATGTTATTTGTTGTGTCCTAGACTCGTCACTACTTCTACGAGGTTAGGCTCGGCACTTACCAGTATATGGGGTCGGTTGTACTGATACTGCACTCTGTACTTTCTGTGTAGATCCGGTACTGGACCGCACTGATCAGAGTTTGGGTTGCTGCCTTCAGTCCATAGGAGACCCAAGATAGATCTGTCGGCGTTCGCAGACCCTGGAGTCCCCTTCCCTCTATCTTAGATTTCATGTCTCTTTCATTTCGAGAACAGATGTATATCTTTTAAACCAGTGTTTGTAGAAAATTCTTAGAAGATCGTGGATTGTGATACCAGATCTTTTGGGGTAGTCGTGTATTAGTGTTTTGAACTATTATAAAATTTCTGCACTTCATACATGTTTAGTTTAAATTAATGTTCATTACTATTTTGGTTAATGATTAATATGTTAGAATTGTATCTGTTCGCTTGCCTAGCATTCTAATAGTTAGGCGTTATTGCGATGCCGACGGAGGGAAATCCGGTTCTTGACAATATGATATGAAGTTAAATGCTAGAAACCATGATTTAGCTTATTATAACTTGATTAAAAATTGACGGACTTTTTGTGAAATTAATAATGTGCTAAATTCGGTCGTTATTATACTTAATCACAAATACATCGCTACGACCATTATTCTTGAGATATTAGATTTTATACTTGAGTTGAAGATCACCTTTTTGAGATTGGTTGAGACTTGAACAATGAGATTCTTGAGGTTTGTTGAATTGTTATTGGCTTGAAAGCTGTGATTTATGTTCATTTGGAATATTCGCTTAATCACTCTCCTTGATGTTATTCATACTTCCTACCTTGCTTGTTATTGACATACATGTGCTTGGTGAGGAAGAGTGTAAAGCACGAAGGGTGATGCCATGTCATTTCATTAACATAACCATGAGAGGAAGAGTGTAAAGCACGAAGGGTGATGCTGTGTCATTTCATTTATATTATCATGTAAGGATGAGAGTAAAAGCACGAAGGGTGATATCGTGCCGTTGCTTTTATATTATCATGTGTCCATGGAACGACGGGTGTCTCCGTGTAGGCGAGGACGAGAGACATGCATTATATTGTGATATTATTTCCTTGTGTATACATTCATGCATTTATCTTGAGTTGTTACTTGTTACTATTGCACCTATATTTTCTATGTGACTTGTCGTTGTTGTTCTACCTTTGTCCTCTTCATCAGCTGTTGCAATATTATCCATTCCTTCTAACTGTTCAACATGTAAATATCATGCATTCCTTATTATTATTCATATCTACGTCTATGTTGTATCTCAATTGTTGCACTTTCCGTATAAGCCTTCTACCATATTAGTTATATATGCCTTCTATTTGTTTAGCTTATAAAGATCATGCTTTCCTTCATGTTTGTTATATCAACATCTAAGCCTTTTACTATGTCAGTTATCCTTGCCTTCTATTTGTTTAGCTTATAAAGGTCATGCTTCCTTCATGTTTGTTATATCTACATCTAAGCCTTCTACCATGTTAGTTAGTAAAATTTATGTTCTTCCGTCTTAATGTCTATCATTACTTCTATTGCCTCTCACCTAGTCTGTTACCGTTGTCCATACGTACTACCTTGCTTGTTATTGCTACTTGTGTAATTTCCACTTTGTCATTACGGTTATTGGCATTTTTTTTACCTGGTTGGTACTGTTATCCGTATATTTGTTGAGAATGAGATAACTGCACGAAGGGCGTTGTCGTGCTATTTGATTTGATAATTTGAGTACACTTCCCATGCTATGAAAGTTCTGGATTTACTAACTTAGGTTCGATGGTCGTCGTGATAAGGAAATGATTGGTTGTGATATTGAGGAATATTGACCGTAAATTCTTCTAATGATTCTTTTACTGCTTCGCATATTTTTTCTTGTACTCTTCTATGTT
Organism: Nicotiana attenuata; assembly: GCF_001879085.1. Taxonomy (NCBI): domain Eukaryota; kingdom Viridiplantae; phylum Streptophyta; class Magnoliopsida; order Solanales; family Solanaceae; genus Nicotiana; species Nicotiana attenuata. Next base: position 316,530 of record NW_017670423.1, read on the forward strand.
ATATTTTAGTATTGCTTCTATTGCTAGCCTATTGCATAGGTTTTATTAGTGAGTTTCTTTTAATTAAAAAGCCTCGTCACTACTTCACCGGGGTTAGACAATATACTTACTGGGTACATGGGTTCGGTTGTACTCATACTACACTTCTGCACCTTGAGTGTAGATTTTGGAGCTGGAGTTGTTGTGTATGGCGGATCTGGCATCGAAGATGTACCTACGTTCCATTTATAGTTGTCACTTGTCCTTGGTAGCTTTAGATTTTGCAAATCTATTTATGTATATTTCGAACAGATGATGTATTTACTTCGTACCAGCTTTTGTAAATTCTAAGTCATAGAAGCTTATGATTTGCACTACCAGTCATTGGGTTATTGTGTAAAAGTTCAGATAATTCTTCATTGCTTTTCTTGTAAATCTCAATTGGATTGTGTTGACTGTTAGTTGACTTATCTAGCGGGTTAGGTTACGTGTCATCACGACTAATGTTTTGGGTCGTGACGTGGGATGCCATCCATCAAAAGATCCTATAACTCTTCCATACCTTATTTATTCTTCATTCATTCATTCAAAGTTACTAAGTCAATTATCGACCAGTAGCTCATTTGAAAGTATTCTACTATATAGAAGAGCGCAGAAGCAGCTCACCGTGACATGCCTGCTTAGACACAGGGGTATTTAAGTATTTTCACATACCTTCAGTGTCCCTTGCGCTTACACATGTGCTGAATTTTGGTGAGTAAGCGGGCTATGAGATACTTGTCGATGTTTTCCACGAAATTTCATCGGATTTTACTCCCACCATCTCTCCTCCTCTGTATCTTCTATGGAATTTTCTCCGTGAGCATTTGCTGGACTTCTCAGTAACAACACGAGAATTTCTCCGCCGTTCTTCTTTACTCACTGGTATTTGATTAAAATTGGTAGGTGTTTAAATTAAGGATTTCTGTTTTCACAGTTTATTTCTTTCTTCTTCTTTTTTTGGGTTCCATCTCATTAGGTTTTTCCTTTTTGAGATATCCATCTCACAGACTGAAACACTTCTGAAATCTTCGATTTTCTGCCTCTGTCAGTGTAATTTCCTTACCAAAGAACTCAGCTTTTTTGATCTTTAATAACAACTTATTTTGCGTATCCATAAGTGAAATTTCTTGATCTTTTTGGCTGATTGTGCCATTGCTTTCGATGTTTTTGAATTCGAATTCTATTGAAAAATTCAAAGTTTTCTAGGGCCAAGAACTTAAATGGAATATCAATATTTTGTTTGTGGATTTTTTAATAGGTTGTATCATTGTGAAGAAATGGTGTTTATTAACAAGAAAAAGCTATATGTAGCTTAAGCCCCAAAGTTAACTCCTTCTCACTGTAAGACCTTCTTTGCCACCTCATTTGTATTCTTTATGATTATTTTTGGTTGAATATTGTATTTTGCTCTGTTAATCGAAATTTGGTTTTCTTAATGGATATTATGCGTAGTAGGGTTGGGTTCATGTTGATTTTTGTTTTACCTAAACCTGTGGTGTTGCAGTTGTTTGCCCTCTTTGTCTTGTAAGTGTTTGATAAAATTCCTCTTTCAGCTTTATTGTGTTTTCTCTGTTCAAAGCTTCAGCTACACTTAAATTCTGTTCTATTGCACTTATGACAACGCCGAAGCGGCTACTTGAGATTGTATCTAATTGTCTTTAACACACTGCATAAGTGAAAATAATATGCAAGCTTCAATTATGGAACCAATGGCAATAGAAACAAATAAAGACGCGGACACACGCACGCACGCAAAAGAAGAAAAATAGAAAATGACTGCTTCTGATAAAGGAAATCACACAATGAGTGGTATATTTAGTCAATTTTGAGAAAGAAGAGTTAGTATGAAGTCAGTAGAAGGAAACTTCCACATAGCTTTTCTAAACCCAATAAAAGCATAGCCTATGTTGTTTCTCTTTACGAGCTCCAGGAATACATAAGTTTGAATAAACCTTCAAGCAACCATACATAATAGTCCAGCGGAAGGGAAGTTCATGAAAAAATCTTAAACTTCTTCACTTCAAGTTCGTTGAGTTCGCTCTTAAATCCCATTTTGACAAAAATAAATAAAATAAATGAATCGATAGTGAAGGACTTGATGGACATTATTTTTTTCATTTGTGTTTGAATTGAATCTGAAAGTAGAGTGAAAGGAACCGTGATTTAAGTTTGTATATTTGCTCAACTTCAAAGGATTTTGGCCTATGAATTTCACTTACCATGCCAATCGTATTAACATCTGCCTTTTTTCCGTATTACCAAAATTTCTTGAATATCTTTAATGAAGTTTTCAATTCTTTCTTGATGTAGGGAGTTCCAACACTCTGAAATGTTTTAAAAAATCCAAATCCAACTTTTACTAGAAATTCCTAACTGTTGCAAAAAATTTCAAATGTATTTTACGTATATTTGTTGCCTCATATTTGTAATGTGGGATGGTTTGTTCTTGCAATTTTACATTTACCAATATGCAGGTTATATTGATAAAATGGAAGAAAGACTTAGTATTAGTAAAATTACACCACTAACTACAGAATGGACTTGCAAAGTCCAGGTTGTAGACAAATTTCAGTCGCGAGACAGTAGAGATCAACGAGTTCATTTTCAGACAATAATTGTCCAGGATGTAAACGTAAGTCAAGTTACAACTACAATTGTAACATAACTTCTTTTCACTTGTACTCTTCCAATAATTACTAAGTTATCATTCTTAATAACATTGTAGCGGGAACAAGTTTGTGTGATACTCTATGGTGACGATATTAGAAGATGTGATAACTTGTTCGAACTTTTTGAGACATATCTGATTTCAACTGCCAAGGTTAGAAATACATAGCCTTATTCACTACATATAGGCCAGTTTGAATAGATCGTTGACAGATTTACTATTGTGGAGTCTATCCCAAAAATAATGAAAAGGAGACACCGTTACCTCTTCCGTCGATACTGAGTACGATTTCGTTCGTCGATGTTGAACAACAGCCTTCCGGTGTTGAATTTGGTATGTTCCAAATTACCCTATGCCTTATAACAGCTTAATTGCTTGGAACTCACGCTGAATGCAAATATATTGGTTTTACGTACATTTGTTTTTTTAATAACAACAGATCTATTAGCTATGGTAGCAAACTGTGGGGCAATGCAATACAATGCTGATCAGAGTAAGAGATTTCAAGAGGCCATAGCTATGGACAAAACGTGAGTCATTTAATCTTCTATTACATAGCAAAATCTCTAGCTGACACTTACAAAAGTACATGTACAGGAAGAAACCTCTCTTTTTCACTATATGGGAAGACTTGGCAAGCAATGAAGGAGATGAGTTACTGAGACAAGTGAGGCAACTACAAGAATATCCTATTATTCTCGCAAAGCGGATAGGTACCACAAAATACCGTGGTGGTAAGTTCATGCAGCTCCTATTTCTACATATGGATAATGGTTCAGCGTTGGTTATTAACAAAATTTGCATACACAGTTTCCCGTTTGGCAACAAGATACAACTCAACAATCTTAATCAATCCTCCATATGTGCAAGCAACTGAATTACGGAATTGGTACAATACAAACTGTGCTTAAAATGTACCACATTATTATTTAACTGTTATTTCTTCTGTGGAAAAATAATTGTCCGGCATTTCCTGTGCGAATTACAGGATAAATGAGAACAAACAAATGCTAATCGAATACACAGTGAAGGGTTCAGCAGAGTCAGCCTCATTGCCGAAAACTACCACACCATATATCTTCTATACAATATGAATAACTGTTCAATATGATCTAATATGCTACTGTCGGGAATTTTATTATGAGGATTGGTATATAAAAATTATTTTTAGTGTTCTTTCACTACTAGAATTCCTGTAAAAAGCGACCAAAGATTAGCGACCAAATTTGGTCTGTCAAGAAAAGCGACCAAAGTTGGTCCCCAAACTGCCGAAAATAATAATAAAAATATTTGAAATACTTTAGCGACCAAAGTTGGTCGCTATTTGGCCGCAAATTTAGTCAAACTGTTGACTGGACTGGTCAGACTTGCTTGGTCAAAGATATACTGAGATTAGCGACTAATGTTGGTCGCTAAAGTGGGACCCGCATAAAATTTTTAATAATTTTATTATTATTTTATAAAAATTATAAAATATAAATATATATAATTTAAAACTTGCGACCAAAGTTGGTCGCTAACTGAAGGATAAGTTGATAGCGACCAACATTGGTCGCTAACATGGGACCCAGTTATAATATTTTAATAAATATATATTTATTTTAAAAAAAATTATAAAATATAAATAAATATAATTCAAAATTTAGCGACCAAAGTTGGTCGCTTAATGAAATAGAGACCAACGTTGGTCGCCAAGGTGGGACCCAGTTCTAACATTTAACAATTTTTATTATTAATTTAAATATTATATAAAATATAAATAAATCTGATTAAAATTTAGTGACCAAATTTGGTCGCTAAATTAAATTCATGTACAGTTAGTGACCAACTTTGGTCGCTAAATTAAATTCATTTACAGTTAGCGACCAAAGTTGGTCTCTATATGGTCAAAATTAAAAATCACTTTTGTATTTACTATGTAAATAATATAAATGTAAGTCGTTAATACTTTTGTAATACAAGGGATGAATAGTACTACGAAGCGGGCGTGTGTGTCTATATATATAATATATATATATATATACTTACGCTATATTATGCACTAAGTATAAGTGTATTAGGTAATAGCGTATCGAATATAGCTTATATATATATAATATATGTACTTACGCTATACTATGCACTAAGTATAAGTGTATTAGGTAATACTATATCTTATATAGCTTATATATATATATATATATATATATATATATATATATATATATATATATATATATATATATATATATATATA